>NW_024870683.1:14635000-15235000 GCF_019054845.1 Dipodomys spectabilis
CTGAGCCTCTTAGTGCTCAGTGCTAGTGCTCTACCACTTGAACCACAGTGCCACTTATGGTTTTTAAAAAATGATTGGAAAGGTGATGTACAGATTCGTTACAATTACATATGTAAAGCAATGAATACATTTTGTTTTGAACAGTGTTACTCCGCTCTCATTTTCTCCTGATGCCTTCCTTCTGCTCCAAGTTGTAAAGTTCATTTCCAGTGTAGTGTCTAGTCAGTATCATTGTTGCACTGGTTCACCCTTTGTCCCACTGTTTCTGTGATTCCCTTTCCCTTCCCCAACTGAGATAAAATTATATACAAGACAAGGGATACAGCAATCAAAAACAGTGCATAAGCCAAAGGGGGAACGAAACAGAAATAACTGCAAACAGTACACTACAAAAACCTCTTGTGTTGGATGCCGGTGGCTCATGCCTTTAATCCTAGCTACTCAGGAAGCTGAGATCTGAGGATCATGGATAGAAGCCAGCCCTGGCAGAAAAGTCTCCAGCAAAATCTTATCTCCAATTAACCACCCAAAAACCAGAAGTGGTGCTGTGGCTCATTAGCAGAGCGCTAGACTTAAGCACAAAGAGGCTCAGAGACAGTGGCCAGGACCTTTGTTTAAGCCCTACAACTGACAAAAAAAAATCTATTTCCATTTCTTATTGTTCCTTTTGATAAACATCATTTTATATAAAAGGACATATGCATACAAGTATTGAGTCATTGTGACCCTCTGCTAAGAATATCCAAGATATGTTCTAGTTGTTACAAATGAGGGAAAACATGTAGCCTTTGTTTCTTTGGATCTGGGTTACTTCACTTAATAAAATTTTTCCAAGACTTTCCATTTCCTTATGAATGGGCAGTGTCATTCATTCTGGTGGAAGCATACAATCTCATTTTATGTATAAGCCACATTTTCCTGATCCATTCATCCGCTGAGGGGACATATGATTTTGTTTTTGTGTTTGTTTTTTTTCTGGATAGTTTATTGGAGATAAGAGTCTCACAGACTTTCCTGCCTGGCTGACTTTGAAATGCAATCCTTAGATCTCAGTATCCTGAGTAACTAGGATTACAGATATGAGACACTAGTGCCCGGCAGTTTTTAGAAATCTTGGTTCAAAAAATTCTATTCTTAGTAGATAGATGGCTCATGCTGCCTTTAATATTGTACAGAAGTTCTAGAGGAATTCATCAAGATGTGTGACCTCAGGAATTTTGAAAAACTAATATAAAGTTAATATTAACAGAGAATTACATATTTTAATACAAAATAAAGATTTCTGAACTAGTATACTTTGGATGCTGAGTGTTTCTCAACTGCATATATATTTATGATTTTTTTTCTCCTGCATGTTGCTAAGGGGAAGGAGTGGAAACTTTGAGAGGTAGAGCATAGTGGAAGCTCTCTTGGTTACTGGGGACATACCTTTGAAGACTGCAGGACCCTGGACCCTTCCTCACTCATACTTGTTTTTGATCAGGCAGGTAAGCCACACATTCCAGTGCTTACGTTCTGCCTCGCCACAGTCCAGTAAGCATTTTGCATTTATTGTCAGTACAACCAATTACGACCTGAAATCTCCAAATCTATGCGTTAAGATATGCCCTTTCTTCTTGTAAGTTGATCATCACACATATTGTTATTATTAAGATTATAGAAAACTAACACACATGTATGCAGACAAAAATTCACAAATACACACAAACACACGCACACACACACACACACACACACACACACAGAGACACTGCCAAACCTCCATATTTAGAAGTGATGACTGAGTTTAGAGATACTTGTACTATTAAATGATTCAAATCTAAGTTGGAGGACAGTGTTCAACATATGCTCATTCTAGTTCTTCTTACACAGTTATAATTACTTACATATTATAGTAGGTTCATTTTTCTGCTTGACCCCCTGATACAAAATGGATATGGATGTACTTAAGAACCAAGAGTTTTCTCTTTCAAAATGCCCTTCTCTCCAAAACAGAAATTCAAAAAGTCTCATAAGCTTCTGCCTCACTCAACTGTGTCATCATCAACCACTAGTAAATAACTCCGGACAAATAAAGTGCTAGCTGTTTCAGAGCTTGATGAATAGCTTTATGGGCTCCTTCTCCCAGCTGTCATTGTTCTGACAGAGTGATTGAATGCAACTCTTACACCATACCAATGGGAGCTGCCCACAAATGACACCACATATTTCTGAGTGCTTCTAGTCACGTGATTCTAGGACAGTACTGCAATGCTCAGATCAGCAACCCATTACTCTAAGGACAAAAGAAAAATCTCATCTTTTAGAAACACAAGTTATTAAAAGGTATATATTAAAACTAATTTCTCGCCAGGCTCCAGTGGTTCATGCTTGTAATCCTAGCTGTTCAGGAGGCTGAGATCTGAGGATCGCAGTTCAAAGCCAGCCCAGGCAGAAAAGTCCATGAGACTCTTATCTACAGTTAATCCCCAGAAAACCAAAAGTGGCTCTATGGTTCAAGTGGTAGAGTGCTTGCCTCAGGGATAGCACACAGGCCCAGAGTTCAAGCCCCACAACCAACAAAAAAGAAAAAACAAAAACACCTAATTTCTCCGAATGGCATGTTCATTTACCCTTGTAGAATTAGACAATGTCCAATCTCTGAAATCTATTCACACAAAATAGATACTGAGCAATGTTTCCACTTCATTCCAGTTAAGCATTTATATTTTAAAAGGATAGTACAGAAGCAAATGATAGACTGCTTTCAATTCAAAAGGTTATCTTTCAGAGGTATGATGGTGTACACCTATAATCCCAGCACTGCAAAGGCAGGAGGATCATGCGTTTAAGGACAGACTGGGATGCATTACAAGACCTTTTCAAAATGTTCCTTCAGAATAAAATGTTAGCTGTTAATCTGTTAATCTTATCTTCCTTTTTCTGCAACTGTGCTAAACTGTTACAATACAATCTAGTAGTGTCCATACTTGACTACAAACTCTTTTCTGTTAGAGTTTTTGGTGAGGCATGACATATATAAGAAACACAACAAGGTTCTAAGCTCTTAACCACACTTTCCCAGTCAGAATCAGAATCCATTTTTCTAGACAAAATCGCTGGTTTATCACACTGCTCTGAGATATCTTCACAAACAAAGAACTTTAAGCTTTGTATTGCTTAAATTTCAAATCCCATATATTTTGATTGCTCTCTAATTTAAAACTATTTTTCCTTTAATTCCTAAAGTAAAATTTCTGCACTGATCCTGCCACCTAACCTCTAACTACATATTGTTAATACTCTATTTACCTTTTGAGAACTATATGCTCTGCCTAACATGGCAAAACTCATTGTTCAAATGCTAGTGCAAAAAAAGACCTAAGAACAAATAACAGTAGACAGTAATGCTTCCTCCTTATGAAAGTAATAGAAACTCTACTTGAGTTAATTTAGGCAAAGACTCCATAAGGACGATAACTAAATTATCTCAGTGTAGATATAACTTACCATAGGGAAGGCTGAATTGAAGCTGAACATTGGTAATCAACACTTACAAAGGAAGTTAGTGGATCTAAAGGTCTCTCTAGGTCTTTTCTGTCTTCCTCTTTCTCTACTCAGAATTTATTCTCTCAAGCAGCAAACTGAGAGTCCCCAAAATGACCTTATCATTTATTTCTCAGGCAAAACTCAACCTTGCCATGTCACAAAACCCAAGTCAAATTTTAGTCTACAAAGATATATCCAGCATCATGCTGTTAAAGGATGAGGAGGTAGGACGCTCTTCAAAATATGTAAACTTGCATAAATCATGCTCAGTGTTAGGGTTGGAGCATTTACATTTTAATTATATCAAGAGGGAGGTAGTATCTCCGAATAAAGGACAATCAATAGACATACATAATAGCTGACCTCTACTAAGTAAGCACGTGGTAAACTGTGCCATCTTTAGCATCAGTTCAGATATGTCACCTCTGCCACTGTCTGCCTTGATGCAAAGATCTAGGACTTTTGCTAGTACTGGCTTCAGTGTGTGCCAGAAGTCATCAATAATGAAACTCATGCTTTTGAAAAAGCTATTGACAAAGCATAACACCACAGTGAGTGAGAGCAGAAGACAAGGAAAACAGTACATGCTATTGTAGTAAACAAGGGCATTACCGGGGAATGAGTGAACCACAGGGAAAGTATTTGAGTTTGGATTAAATTCCTATAGAGCAGATGGTGACGAATCCAAATAGGTTTTTATATGATGCCTTATTTATGCTGTAAGTTACTACAGAATAAGAAAAATAAAGCTATGACTGGGTCTTTGCACAGAATGTGGATGCTAGGCAAAAGGAATTTAGTGGTGAATCATGTTACATGGTATATCTGCTAGAAATTGCATATTTCTTACACATTCATATTTTTATCTATCTCCTCAAAAAAGATTAGTTGTTCCATTATAAAGACTGACTCCTTTCAAAACATATATGTATAGTAATAAAGAAACACTGAATAGAGGAACTAATTGTGTGATTATGAGTGTTAAAAGGGTCATGAAATTCTAATGTGCACCTATGATCTTGAGAGAATGTACTAGAGTAGCATACAACCCACACCTGAAATTTCATAAGGTAGGCCATAAGTCTAATTCATTGTAACCTCTTTGGAAGTTTGACTAGTGGGTCCTTTGCTGGCAAGATATAGAAAACACTAAATCTGAACTATGGGTTTTTGACCTTGGTTTTTAGTTTCTTTATTTGAATTTTAATATTAACACTATTAAACACTGGGTTATCATTTTCTACCTTTTTTTTCTAAAAGGTTCTCACTCGGGTATCTTGATTCTTCTCAACTTAGGTAATATTATGAAACAATACAAGCTCTAATATTTTCTGAATCATAAATTTTGGCTTATCCAAAATTGGTCCAATGACTCAGTACAATTTTTTGCATCTTCCTTCATTCTCTCTCAAGATCAGGATCTCAGAAGACTTTCAACTTCTAGTGAAAATCCATAGACTCTCTGCCATGGTTGCCCAAACAGTTACCTAATCAGCTACACTGAGCTATGTGGTGTGAAAGAGAAGCAGATAGGGCTTTTCAGAAAAAGTATAGTGGAAATGAGTTAAGATGAATAAATTTTGATTTATTGAAATCTATGATTTTAAAGTTTTAAAAATGTTGGGCTAATCCTACCTAATCAAGATGCTGAGATATGAAGAGCATGGTTCAAAGCTAACATCAGTAAAAATGTCATGAGATTCTTATCTTCAATTAACACCCAAAAAAGTTGTAAGTAAAGCTGTGGCTCAAGTGGTAGAGCACCACCCTTGAGCATAAACGTTCAGGACCAGCACCCAGACCCTGAGTTCCAACCTCAGGACCAGCACAATAAATAAATAAATAAATGTATGTTTAAAATGGGTCTATTCCTTCCTTTATACCTTAAACCTAGTGCCTACACACAAACCAATAAAACTTGCTACATTGTTAAATCACTGTATTTAAAGTTTGTCCTACTTTTACAATAAATAAGTCGTTTTGCCAGAGAAAAATATAACAAAATAACATTTCTGAATCAGCTGATTTCTGTTAAAACTTTGTTGTTATTATAGATTTCCTGTAACATTCTTCACTTACGCTGCTTCACTGTGTCTTCATTTTATTTGCTAGAGCATAAAGTGTAATATAGATCTGGCTTCAGTTAGAGAAATTGTGGATAGACAAGTGAAAATAATCTGTCACTGTAGGTTCTGTAAATGAGACACTGATATAAAACAGGCAAACTCTAAAAGGAAACATAAAAACTGAGTCCAATTACAAAATGTAATGCAAATTATATATAGTATGTATAATATATTATATATAATATACATTGATGTATATGTCATGCTCATAGTTTTTAAAAAAACACCACAAATTGCTGCTTTATAATGGCATATGCAACTCTTTCCACGCGAGACACAATCTGCCTGTCTCCCTTTCAAATTTTCTCTGTTTTCAGTTCTACAACATAGTATGTTCTTTTATATTTTCATGCGCTCACACTCCTTTTAAAAAGTTTTTACTAAAATGCTTTTTCTCATTTTTCCCTCCTAAGAAATTCTTGATTTTCCTTCTAGATACCCTACTCATGTATTAACTCTGGGTAGTTTTCCTAACGTTCTTCCCCAGTAACTAAAATGTCACACCCTTTCTGTATTTGCGCTGCTCCTTTCACACTACATGCTGAAAATGTTTCTACTATAGAATTTATCAAACTCTTCATGGGTATCTTTAAGCTCTTTCAAGGCTGAGACAGTGTCCATAGCTCAATTAATTCTAAACATCTTTAATTCATCTCTTTCTATACAGGTAATAGCTTTGCATCCCCCAGTGTGTTGGAATCCAGTTGTCCTGAATAGATTCAAATTGGTTCTATCTTAAATGAATTGGGAGAGTCAGCAAGCCCAACCGGAACTTTGGGGAGAGGGTTGAAATTTTGGTCTTGTTATAATTTTTCTGATTTTCTTTCACTGAGGTCTCAATCTTTTTTCTTTTTTCCCTCCCATGTATGCTATGACTTGATTGAGCATGCCTAATCTAGCATTCCATTTTTTTAATGTGAAACTTCTGAGCACAAACATGATGCCATAAATGGAAACTTCATTGTCTATAGCTATGTGCAAGTATTACAGAATTTGAAAAAAAAATTGAAATCCAAAATACCTTAGTTGCCAAACATTAGAGAGAAGGGATATTAAACTTTATACTCTATTAGACATTGCTTTTACAACTTTACTACCCAAAAATGTCATTTTTCAGATCCTGGACTACTCCTACTACCTGCATGGTAATCCCATTCATCATGTCTTCCAGTTAGAGCTAGCCTCCTGCTTAATTACTTGATTTTATTATTGGTTTTATTATTCTTCCTCCCTAGTTTTCTAGTTTAAGCATCTTTTATGCTCAAACTTTTTGCTTATCTTTTTCACAGAACATTACTGTCTGTGTAGCTCTTTGACTCTTTTCTGGCTCTAATTCACTGTAATTATTTCCCCTGTAGATATTTCACAGAACTTTTTTTTACCAAATGATAATAGTAGAAATAACAGAAGAACTGTCTTAAAAGTTCTAAACCAAAGGATACTAGAAGAAATAACAGAAGAACTGTTTTAAAAGTGCTTCATAACTCCAGCATATATGTGTATCTGATTATCACAACCTGCTCTACGCTCAAGAAATAGAATAGTAAATAAAACTGTGTCCTGCTCATAAAAACCTGCTAACCTACCAGGGCTCTGCTCCATTTGATAAGAGACAATAGATGAAATATGAATAGAAATTCAGTCCTCCGTCCAGTTGGCTAACATTAATATGGCTACTACATGCCATTAAGTAAAATGTGCTTTAAAGTAGAACAGTATGATTTAGAAACATTATAGTTCCCTTATTAAGCTCTAATTCATTGTCCTTTTTCACCAGTCCTTCTAGACAAAAATTTTACATTAATAGACAGTAATTCTGGAATATACATACACACCAGTACAATGGCACTATAGAAAAGATAATGTCATTGGGAAATATTAAAATCATTTTATCACACAATTAACTGAAATCACTTTAAAAGTTACTTTCTTCTAAGAATTAAAAGCATTGATTAACTCATACATAGAATCTGAAGGTTGGCCATATAAAGCTTAAACTGATACTTACATTATTTAGGAATAGTATATATCATTTCTTGAAAGGCTTTATGCTTTTGAAAAGAGACCTTACTGAAAATGAGTGAAGCCTTAAATTAACTAAATTGATTTAAGTAATATTTAGTGATCTAATGTAACTATATTTTTCAGAAAAGCCCTATCGATTTCCATTCTGTATATTTTATTAAGAATTTTCATTATCACTGCCATTCTACTAATTGGCTCTTTAATATATCTAACAGCCTTCCCAGTAACTCAGGATTCTTATTTAAAAACTGTTGGCATGCCTTTGTCCTTGCTGTGCTATTCATACAAAGGATAGGACACTGAGCTTTAACTGGCCTTCATCTGAAACAGGGTTACAGGACACAGGAGTTTATTTACCAAAAGCTAATGTAGTTTAAGCATTTAGTTCCCTCAACTGGGGAGTCCCAGTCCACAGTCATTAATGGAACCCTAAGTATTAGGTTCAGATAATGACATGTCTTCTGAAGGTATGATGAAGGTTGTGAAAAATATAGTATGATCCATCTAGCTTATTTGTAAAAATAATCATGGGGCAAGTATTCTTTTTCAAGTGCTATTTCTTTCCAAGGCAGCTTTTCTGTCTCTGAAGTAATCAGATGACTTTGGAGTTAGGCTAAAGGAAAGTTAAATCAGAAACATACTAAGTTAGGTTTTGTGGTCTACATGTGAAATGCATAGCCCTATATGCTTATAGCTATAGTATCAGTAGTTATCTTGTATAAAAATAAATTCTAGAAATATTCTTTATTTCCATTGTGCCAACTGACCCAAGACATATGATGAAGACACAAGACCAGAATAATATTGCAGTGTGAATATAACTAGTGCTACCTACCACCAGAAGTTTTAAAATATGTAGAAGGAAGAAATGAATTGAAAGTAGAGCCAGAACTGTGTCAGTAAAAAAATCTTTTTTTTTGGGGGGGGGGGGGGTCCGTTTGTGGGGCCTGAACTCTGAGCCTGGGCGCTGTCCTCAGCTCTTCAGCTCAAGGCTAGTGCTCTACCACTTGAGCCAAAGTGCCACTTCCGGCTTTTTTCTTTTTGCTTATGTGGTGCTGAGGAATCGAACCCAGGGCCTCATGCATGCAAGGCAAGCGCTTACCACTGAGCCACCTTCCCAACCCCATGTAAAAAAATCTTTTCCAATCATTGTTTACACAAAAGAGAAGACTTAATTCTCATCAATGCTTACTTTAAACAAATTCATTATTGTGAATAACATTGCTAATTCAGAGTATACATGAACACATTTTACATTAATCCTTCATTAGTGGTAATTATTCAAAATTCAATTTATCAGACTTCCTATAATTATAAAACATAATTTTATCATAGTGCAAAAAATAGTGAGTAATTCATAGCAGTTTGTATTTGAAAGATACTCAATACAGGAATTCTAAGCTGAATTTACTGTTTTACCAATGATGAATTTTGAGCCTGAGAATTTTCTCAATTTTATCGACAATGAGGAAATCTTGAACAACTATTATTAAGACTTATTATCTGTCTCTTCACCATACGGAAAATAATGTGTTTAAATTATTGAGAACAAAGAGGATGGAGACAAAAACACTAATCAAAAGATATTACAAAAGTGCAGGGGCAATTAAGTAAGATAGATAGATAGATAGATAGATAGATAGATGATAGCTACATAGATACACAGATAGATATAGATAGATTGACAGACAGATAGACCTCTATATATATTCAATGTTGTGGAGTTTTATTATTTTCAACATTTGAAATACATAATCATAGCAATTTCTTTTCTCATTCAATATAAATATCAATTTTTCTTATTGTTTGGTATTGTTTTACTTGAAGAAGACTCAAGCTTTTGTTAAGTAGCATGGTTTTCAAAATCGTAATCTGGAGAGTGGTCAGTGTAAGAATCTAGATGCATCTTTTTTTTGTTATATTCCACTCCTCTTTCTACTCTGAGATACAAGCCAGTTCTGTCCCTATCTTTTGGAATCCTATACTCAAGTGAAACTCAGTTCTCACTTGCTGCCTTCTGATGATTAAGCAAAGATCCTGTCAGGCCCTTTCTGTCAGTGAAATAATGCATATCTCATTAAACTTAAAGTATTTTTTTATTGTGAAAATACTGTACAGAGGGGTTACAATTACATGGTCAAGATAATGAGTACATTTCTTATCAAGCATTGTAGCCTCCTCCTTTGTTTCCCCTTCCCATCCCTTCCCATCCCCTCCACCCCCCCCCACTCCTTCCTCCCACCACTCCACCAAAGTTGTAAAGCTCATTTTCGACATAATGACTTGTACATCTCATTGTTGCAATGGGTCCACCTGTGTCCCTATTTAAACGATTTGTTTTTCCCTTTCCCCTCCACAAATTATACCGACATAAAATACAGTGAAAGCAGGGGTTATACTGTGGGGGAGAGACATAAAAAGCAACAAAAAATAATCATATAAATGTGTTAGAAACAATCGAATGAAAGAAAAAAAAAGCATTAAAGTATTTCTATGGAATAGGTGAGGTGAAAAAAACTCTTGAAAAAGTAGGGAAAATATTTAAAAAGTCACTCTATGCTGCTCAAAATATCATAGCCTTTACTGAAAAGAGATAAAATTCTCAAATGATTTAGTACATCTCCCCTCAAAAGTTCCATGTTCACCAAACTTATCTCCTAAAATGCCAGAAAGGTAATCTGTGATCTGCTCACATGGAAGGCAAAAATCACAGAAAAATATATAGAAGAAAAATAGAAATAAGAATAAGGAAGCAATTTCCAAAAATTTACAGTTCTTAAACTCATTAAGACCTCATCTGAACAGCCAGGCTCTTCTAAGACATAAACTGAACCTCACTGTTTATCTGGTTCTATGTTAAGCTTAAACCAGATTAACAAAGTCTTTCCTTTTTGGGGGGGGGGGGGTCCGGTTGTGGAGCCTGAACTCTTGGCCTGGGCTCTGTCCCTCAGCTCTTCAGCTCAAGGCTAGCGCTCTACCATTTGAGCCACAGCGCCACTTCCGGCTTTTTTCGTTTTGCTTATGTGGTGCTGAGGAATCGAACCCAGGGCCTCTGGCATGCAAGGCAAGCGCTCTACCACTGAGCCACCTTCCCAGCCCCCAAAGTCTTTCCTTTTTATCTCTCCTCCCTTCTGCAATGTACCAAAACTAAATGGCTCAAAGAAAACCATCATATCTGATAATAATCTTGAAAATATTAAAATCTTATTTGCACATGTTTTCTCCTATTTTATTTCTTAATATGAAACTTAGTGTACTTATTAAAAATAATTTTAAATATAGAAGCAAGTCCAGGATATAGATATAATTACATTAAAATTTACTGTTTAGATTTTAAATCTTCCTTGATTCATGTAACCATATTTTGATAAAATTGAAAATTTTATGGTTTTGTGACTGTGCTTCTTATTAGATGTAAATATTTTCTACCATAAAATTTTGAAAACCAAGAAAATGCAGAAACCATCAAATACATATTGTTATTGTTATTTATGTAATTGACCCTTTAATATTACTTTACATTTTCTGATATAATCTTCATGAATTGTGATATAATAGTGATAAGACCCAAAAGTCTTTTAGTTGAACATTTGACCAAATTTGAGAGAAATATTTAAGTGATGAATAAAAACACAAAAATATACATATTAATGGAGTACAATGTATATTAATAGGGTATAATGTTTAGATTGATGTATAGGTTGCATAATGTTGAAATCAGGTTCCATGTATTTCTCTACTCATTCATCATTTCAAAGCTCTTTTTTCTAGCATGCACAGCACATTAGAATCTGGACTCAGTCTTCTAAAGAAAAACTTTTTGTTCCTATATAATTCCATGTTCACACCCATTAATCACCTTTCCTCATCCTCCCCTAGCTGTTCTTCCCGTTTGTAATAACCACCAGTTCACTTTCAACTTCTATGACAACTTTCTCAGATCCCACAGAAGTGAGATTATACAGTATTTTTCCTTTCCATTCCTGGCTTATTTTTCCTAACATAATCTCTACTTCCATCAATGTTGTCACAAATGTCAAGAGAACAATCTTTTTAACTGCTGTAGTATTCTGATCTATACAACTACCACATTTCTCTATTCATTCACTGATTGATGGACACTTGGTTAATTTTCACTTGTTGACTACAGTGACTAATCCTAACAATAAAATACAGGAGTTCAGTTATCTCTTGAATTAATTGATTTCATTTCCTTTGGGTAATAAACATGACAGCAATTGCTGTATCAGGTAATTTAATTTTTCAATTTTTTAAGGAAAACTGTTTCACATAATGGCTGTTCTAATTTATATTCACAGCATGGGTTCCCTTAGCTCAAGTTTCTCGCTAGATACTCGATATTTCAACATTTTCTAATTATATGAGGAATATCACTGTCATTTCATTCATGCATTTCTATCACATTGGGTAGTATGGATGCACAGAGTAAGAATTATATACCATATTGAGCATTTTATTACTATCTGAGGACTTCTTTCTCTCTATGTTATCTGATGTAGGTTGAGTGTACCTATTTTCCTTTGGATTCCACTTTTACAGACTATGTTATTCTATCCCTTTATTTTTAGACTACATATGTCATAAGAAGTGAAGTGAGTTTCTGATAAACAACCTATAGGTGGATATTGTCACTTGTTGTTTTAGCTTGGTTTATATTTGTTTGTTTTTGCTTTCTATCCATTCAGTTTGTCTTTTAATTGGAGAATTTAATCCCTCCACATTGAGATAATTACTAGTAGTTAACATCTTACTAGAGCCATTTTGTTACATTTACTAGTTTTGTTATAGTTCTTTTCTTCATTTCTTAAAGTCTTCCTTTGAGTTTGAGTGAATTGTTTTAGTAATGTATTTTGATTACTTGTTTATTATTTTTGATTTGTCTATTATAGATTTTGTTTTGTGCTTACTGCGAGGTTTAGAAATAAAGACCTTTTGATTACAACCAGCTGCTTTAAAATGATAGCAATTTGACATGATTGTAAAAAACACAGATAAATAAACAGAAGTCCATAAGAAAGTATGTTTCAAAGCAGCACTATGGTATTCTGCTCAATTGTGAGCAGGCAGGGTCACTATGAATAGATTATCATTATGCTCCTATGTTAGCACCTGTAACAACCAATGCTTCTAAACCATGCCACACCCCAAGTCCCAGCATGCAAATCAAGCACAACACCAAATAGTTTTTAATCTTTCATTCTGGAATAACTTTTGTTTTTGTTTTTTTCGGTCGGTCATGGGTTTTCAACTCTGGGCCTAGGTGCTATTCCTGAACTCTTCAGCTCAAGGTTACCACTCTACCACTTGAGCCACAGAACCACTTCTGGTTTTCTAGTGGTTTATTGGAGATAAAAGTCTCATGAGCTTTCCTGCCTTGGCTGGCTTTGAACCTCAATCCCTGAGTAGCTAGGATTACAATGAGTGAGTCACCGGCGCCTGGTATTAAAAACTTTTTTAAAGTCAGAATGAGTCCCTTCCCAGAGTTCACAACCAAAAAATATTAGAAGAAATAATAAAGGATGTCCAATATAAATAGAATTTTTAACATCAGTTTTGTTGTCTGATTTAGATCAGAAAGTTGAGTATTTCAGAAAAAAACACATTTGAATTGTACTAAGGAATTTTAGGAGACAATATGCTAAATTAAGGTAACTTGTTAATGTAAACAATATTTGGTGGTTATCAATATGGCCTTTGGATAGCTTTCAAATCACAAGCTGCCTAATGCAGTTTCAACAATTAATAGTCAAGATTATCTTTGAAGAGGCACAATCGGAGGTTGGGGATGTTGCTTAATGGTGGCATAGCTGGCATACCTGGATCCCCAGGTTCCTAAAAAAAAAAATAAATAAAAAAGCACCTAACAAAAGGAATCATTCTTGAGAATCATCTAGTAGGCCAGGATGTAAGTCCTACAAAAAAGGACCTATTCAAATAAGATAAATATGTATGCAGTAAATTTCATTTTTCTTACTGAGATTTTTATGTCTTCACTGATAGCAGTGCAGTAGTCTTGTACAAGCCCTTTCAAAAGGAAACAGGAAAAATGGTTCAACCAGTTAGGATATAAATTCAAATTTAATAGAAAAAATAAATTATTCATCCATATTTATAGCCTGTGTGCTAGTGTCTGGCCTTTGCCATCATAGCTGTTTTTTTTTTCATGTGAATCAATAATAGATAAGAACCTAGTTGTTTTGAAATGCCAGAAAATCTTTTGCTTTTCTAAATACCTAACTTCAAATTTATTAAATTCATGGTATATTCTACATTACTTCTGATACTTGTGGCTATAAGATATCAGAATTGTTCATCTCAATATCATTCATTTCCTATGATATTTACAACTAGAAGATAGGTGACAATTGCTTTCTAACCAGGGGTGGTCATTGAATATGAGAGCTATACATTCAGTTGATAGAGATGAGATGTAAACTTGGAAAGGTTTTGCTATACTTTAAACAATTATATAATTACTGTTCGTAATATTATATAATTGACACTTTGTATTGTGAAACAGATTATGATCATTAATATCTTATTCTTGAAAATTCACATAGTAATTACTTTTAAGTAATGAAATATTTGAAAACTTCTACATCTGCTTAATTGCATCTGTCTCTTTTTCTACCTAATGTACAATTGCCATGTATAGCATTTGTGTTTGGGTTCAGAGATACCTAATTTAAACTTGAGACACTCACCAATCCTGTATGCTATATGCTTAAGAATAAATTATACTACTACAATCTTTTTCAAATTAAAAATGTTGGTGACTGCCAACGTTTAAAATCAGCTCTATCAGCTTAGAGGAAGAAGACTATAGGGTCCTTTAAATACAGGATCATGGCTTCTGAAAAAAATATAGTTTTACTTCTTCTTTGTCTATTTGAATACCCTTTATGTTTTTCTCTTGCCTTATTGTTCTTGCTAGGAATTCCAGTACTAGTTTGAAGACGAGTGGAGAAAGTGGACATCCTTGTCTCCTTGATTTTAGAGGAAATGGTTTAGATTCTCATCATTGAGTATAATGCCAGTTGTATGTTTGTGAAATACAGTCTTTGTTATATTGAGGAATGTTCCACATATTCCTACAAAGCTTTTATCATAAAAGTGTATTGGATCTTGTCGAAGTTTTTTTTCATCCATTGAGATAACTGTGTGGTAATTTTTCTTGTTTCTGTTGATGTATTGTATTATATTCAGTAATTTATATATATTGAACCAGCTTTGCTTCACTGGGATGAATCTCATTTGAATACAACATATGATTTCTTTGGTTAGTTGTTGAATTTGATTGGCCAGAATTTTATTGAGGAGTTTTCCATCAATGTTCATCAAAGAGATGGGTCCCTTTTTGGGGGAATGAGTGTAAAGCTGGCTTAATAGAATGAGTTTGATAGTGACCTCTTACTTTCTACTTCATTGACAAGTTTGAAGAGTGTTGGTTATAATTTTCTTTCAAGATCTTATGGATATTGGCTGTGAAGCCATCAGGTCCCGGGCTTTTCCTAGAAAGGAGGTCTATTATTGTCATTTCACTTTCATTATTTGCTATGGGTCTATGTAATTGGCTTAAATCTTCTTGGTTCAGTTTGGGTATATTGATGGAATTCTATTCAACTAGAAAGAAAGATATTGTAACATTTGTAAGGAAACGGAAAGACTTGGAAAAATTATATAAGTAAAGTAAGCCAGAACCAGAAAACATAGATTGCATGGTTTCCTTCATTTGTAGGAGTGAGAATGTGCCTATAAATCTATAGGTAAACACACTAGGTGGTAAGAAAGGGGTAACAAGTGAATTAACTGAAATGTAATAGACTATGGAGAGTGCAAATAATTTAATTTTTTAAAGAGACTCAGTCTGAGCCAAACAAAATAAGTACCAGAAAATGGGGATTTGCAAGAGAGGAGGATGGGGCCCAAGGGAGAGGGATAGAAGAATGAAGGAAAAAATGGGGAAGAATGTAGTCACAAATTCATTGTACATACCACAGAATTGAGAAATAAATATAAAGGGAAGAGGTGGGTCAAATGGGGGAGAGGTGAAGGTGTTGAAGTGATGGCACAGATCAAAATGTCTGTATACATAGACTGCCCTGCTAAACGGCAAAAATTCAATATGCAACCTAAAATTAATAAAAGTGAGGGAACAGGCAGGGTGGGAGGACTGCGTGAGAATGCTACAAAGCGTGACATTGATCAAGATCTAGTGTATTCACACACTGCTTCAGTGAATGGCAACTCCCGATACAACTACTTGAAGATAACAAAAATATTCAAAAGTCTTTTAAAGTCTAGATTGAAATAGAAAACAAAGGGAGAATTTTAAAATAATATTTGATAAAGAAAATAAATGTCCTTACTACCAAGCTCAGTTGAGTGCTTTCTCTCATTTTTTGAGAACCTACTCTATCACTTCCTCCTCTATCTGTCAAGATAGGATATGTACCTCCTCTAAGTATACTGCTAAATTTGTTTTAGTTTATAGTGAGGGCATTTCATAAAATTATGTGTGATTGCTTTCATAACATGCTGATCAGTTATCACTGTGAATATACACATAAAATTATCTAGTATACCTGCTGTGAGGCTCCACAAGAGAAACTTTCTCTGGTTTCTCTTTCAAAATATATTCCTCCTAAACACCTGGGAAGGCTTTTATCTTATTGGCATCATGTTGCTGATCAGCTTAATTAGTGCAACCATTATGGAAATCATTATAGAAGTTACTTTAATGATAGAAATCTTGTATGAACTATCTATACAATTTCAAAACACATGTGAGTCATACACAGGAAAGTCATCTGCCAGCCCATGTTTATAGCTGCAACATTCACAATAACCAAACTATAGAAAAGGCCTAGGTGCTCTTCAGCTGAGGAATAGATAAAGAATATGTAAATAGATAAAGAATATATAAACTGTTAGGTCTGCCTGGAGAAAAGTCCCCTCCCAATTGCCGGTCCCCCCTCACCACGCCCCGCCCCGGCCCCCGCTCCTTTCAAAAAAGACAGCACAGAGTCTTACCAGAAATCACCTGCCCAAAACCACTAATCACCTCTAATCATTTGACCGTGAGACAGCAAACGGACCTCACTTCCGCACACGGCTACACCTCCTCCTGTCTTTCCCTACATAATCTCTCTCCACCATTAGTCCAGCCACTGCATGCTACATGCTACTACATCCGGTGTAGGCGGCGGTTTAGTGCTCCCTTAACTCTGTTCTTCCCGAATGGCATGTTGGTCTCCTTTCAGCAACCCTTACATAAACAATAGAACATTCTTCAGCCATAAAAGGAAATTAATTAAGTCGAGTGCAGATATGTAATCCTGTAATCCTAGTTACTCAGAAGGCCCAGATCTGAGAATTACAGTTCGAAGATAGCCCAGGCAGGAAAGTCCATGAGACTTTCATCTCCAACGAACTACTCAGAAGCAACTGAAGTGGCGCTGTGACTTAAGTGATAGGGCACGAGCTTTGAGCCAAAGCTTAGGGAACAGTGCCTAGGCCCTGATTTCAAGCCCTAGGACCAGAAAAAAAGGAAAGAAAAAGAAAAGAAAGAAGGAAAGGAAGGAAGGAAGGATGGAAGGAAGGAAGGAAGGGAGGGAGGAAAGAGAGAAAGAGAAAAAGGAAAGAAGGAAAGAAAGAAAGAAAGAAAGGAAGGAAGGAAGGAGGGAGGGAGGGGGGAGGGAAGGAGGCATGGAAGGAAGGAAGGAAGGTAGGAAGGAAGGAAGAAAGGAAGAAAGAAGGAAAGAAAGTCATTGTCGGGAAAATAGTACTAGAGATCATCATATTAACTGAAATAAGGTAAAGTTTGTAATGTCAAATAATCACTCTCTTATGTTGACTCTAATCCTTAAAAATGAGTGACAGTAATGAAAAATATTCTGTTTGGGTATATCAATAGAAGAGGGTGTGGTAAAAGGAAGGGGTATAAGGACGTGAACAGGATCTAAGTGTTCTACACACGTATAAAAAATAAAAGAACCTGTCAAATTTGTTCAGGAAAAAGTAAGGAGGAAAGTAGAGGTAGTGATTAAAAAAAAAATGGGTTTTATCAGGGAGTATAGCTAATATATGCTAATAAAAATTCTAAAAACTAGAAAGAATCAAATTAGGCAAAGCTTCAATACTCTTACATTTGCAATTTTATGGACTAAAAGCTATCTGTATACACAAATTCCCTTTCTTTTCATCAATAAACTATTAAACATTAAAAAATTTATTGCATATTTACAAAGACTTGGGGGAAAAAAATCTAAAGAAATAAGACATTTTTAACCACCAAGTTCATGGATATCTACCTAGTAAGGATTTTAAAGTTTTTCTCTAGCACTTTTAACCAAATTAGCATGTTATTGTTGAGTTACATAATAAAAGACTTGAGGAACCTTCTTCTAAATAAGACATCATTTATTTTTTGTTATAAAATGATCTCCAAAAAGCTGTTTCTAAATTGAAATCCTAGATGATATTGTATGCATTTATGTGATTTGATGCATGAAACAGACTTTTTTAATTCATTAAATTTTAAATATTTTGTATTTACTTCTACATTTTCTGTTGGTCTTATATGTATGTAAATTAAATACACTTTTAACTTGTTACTTGGAACAAAATAGACTATTAATCTGATGATTTATCTTAATGAGGCTTATATAAGTAATAATTACCCAGAGAAAATAAGTTCATCGTTTCCAAGTATTTTTTTCTCTCCTACACAGATATTTTCTATAGACACTGGTAAACCTAAGAAAAACAAGCCAAGTGAATTTTTCCCCACAAGTCAGGATCACCTACCAATCTGGAGATCAACATCTAGACAGAAACTTAATACTGCTTAGTCTAAACGAAACTTTCTGCAATAACAAATAAATTGCTTTTTCCCTCAGGCAACTAACAACTTAATTTAGGGAAGTGAAAAGAATCTCTGATTTAATTTATTATGAAATCCATATACTTGTTTTAAAGGTAGAAGGTAGGCCAATTTTTACAACCATTTATTTGGAAATCGAATGCATTTTTATACCATCCAGATTGGTAGAGATATATTATCTTTGACTAACAGAATTTTATCAACTCAATGTTACTGAGTATATTCTAAAGTCAAGTATAGATTAAACTAATCGGTAAAACCACTGTGAAAGGCAATGCTATCCATTGAGATGCTTGGAAAAGCATCAAGGAATAATCTGAGTAAGATAGTAAGGTATTCTATTCTCTTTTCATTTTTCAGAGTAATGGGATTTGCTATTTCAGTGCAGAAGAAAACCTCTGGGCCTTTTGATATTTGATTGAACTTTAAATACTAAATCTATCCTGCATGCAATCTATATTCTCAAAGTAAAATCTGAATGAAAAAGCAAAATCTATGATTAGGAAAATTTAAGTCTGCTACTGCCCTCCTTCGTCACACTTAGCAATTTTAAATTCACCTTCATAAACACAGATTATTCTACAGTTTGCAATATTTATGAAAAGTTCTGCTAGACTGATCAATTACTCTAGTAGAAGTACCAAGGTAAGTATTTAGACTACTTCAGAAATAAAGCTATTTTCAAACTTCCAAAACTATACATTTTTTTCCTGCATGGTGTCAGTCATTAAGCAGCTGGTCTCATGTAGTTATTTCTTCTTCCTTGTAAGACTGATGTTCATGTATAAGAAAGCACCGAACTCCCAATGGAAATTACTGTAGTGTTGAATTCTTGTGTAGGCATTATTATATAAGCCAAATTCTTTAAAAAATTATTAAATCAGTTTAAAACATTTCCACTGTAAACAGAGGGAGATGGTTCATGCCTGTAATTCAAGGTACTCAATAGGTGAAGACAGAGTAATGGATAGTTTTAGGTCAGCCTGGGCAAAATTAGCAAGACTTTACTTCAGTTACAAAATAGAAAATACCAAAAGAGGTATGGCTCAGTAGGTACTACACTTGCCTTAACACACGCAAGGTCCTGGGTTAAATCTCCACAATTGAACACATACACACACACTTCCATATTTACTAATAGATATGACTAATAAATGATCATTAGAAGTACAATTGCCAAGAAGAACTTTGTGAAATGAATACTATACTTCATCATCAACATTATACTCTTTTATATCAGTACAGCTTAAAATAATACTGGAAGGACTAAATATTACATGGCAAGTGTGCCCTTGCTACACTTATTTTTTCAAAGTTCTCTTAAGGAAAAATATTCAACAAAAGCAATAGTATATATGTTCCCCAAAAGCATTAAGTGTAGTATTATCAGCAATAAAGTAAATTTTCAGCAATAGAGCAAGTCTTGCTAAATGATGAAACATTCATTAACACAACAGGATATTACATACTTATGAAATCAGTATAAAGACTAAGTGGAGACAATGATTTACAATATAGTTTTACATGAAAAAAAGAAACAATATATTAGAATTCATATTTGACACAAACTGTGTAAAATAATCTACGGTTAGAAATAACATGGAAGTAATAAGCAGAAACAGAAACACCTACTACTTTGTTACTCAAATAATAATAGACGATTTTGATTTTTTTCCTTTGCATTTTACTAGTAGTAAAAATGGAAAACATGGCCATAAAATCACCAATAACATATCCAAGGCAAAAATCCACAGCACAATCAGAGAAGTCAAAAATATTTTAATTTTTTAAAATAGACTTTACTTAAGAGCAGTTTTAAGGTTACAGCAAAACTGAGCACTAGGGTTTGATATGTGGCTCAAGTGGCAGAGCACTTGTCTATCAAGTATAAAGCCTTGAGTTCACACTCCAATATCTCCAAACAAATAAATGAGTAAAAGGTAAAATTGAGCATCAAGTACAGAATTTTCATATACTATTTTCCATATATGTATGCATATGTATACATGTACATATGTATGAGTATATATTTATATATTTAGATACACACACACACATATCCTCCTCCTACTGTCAATACTGTCAACATAACCAAGATGGTGTGTTTGTCACTGTGGCACATCATTACCACCCAAAGCTGATAGTTTACCATCAGGAATCACTCTTGATGTTTGTACATTCTCTAAGTTTGTGTAAATGTATACTGACATGTTTCTACCTTGCTTCCAGAATAGTTCATGGTCTTTCAAATTCTCTTGGCTGTGCTTATCTATCACTATTCCAGACTCCCCTAAACTCTGGCAATTATTAAGTTTTTAAAATATATTCTGATTTATTACAACGGATACAATTCAGAAACAGCCAATAGGAGAGAGATCTAGAACAATTTTTTAAAGCATACAGAATCACTGTTCTTACATTTTTGTTGCTACATTTATTGAGGTTTTAAGAATTTGTATATATTTTGCATTCCTTTACTTTTTTGAGACAGGTATGAGCGTGTGCCTTTTATAATACAACATTCACTGGACTAACCGGTCAAATAATATATTTGCTAGGATTATGTGGCACGTTAGTAGTCAGAAGAGCAGGCAGTTATATTTCCACTCACAGAGGTTCTTTGTTTAGATTAAAATTGTTAATAGGTAAACTGAAATTCCAATGGGGCCACTAACCTGGAGTTTCGAGTAGCAGTGGCCCTCTCTTAATATTATAACTCTGGGCTTTCAGTGCCAACATCTTAGCTCCCAGCAAAAACTGTTAACAGTTCTCTGGACATCCTTGTTGGCTGCTCCTTTCTTATTAGCATACTATAGCTGTTCCAGCTGCTATTATTCTCTAAAATTCCTCCTCCATCCTTGTCTTCAGAGCTCTTCACTCTCTAAAATCTTGCAATTTCATGACATTTCACTCTCAGGTCTCAAAAGTCTCTTTCAGTTCTCAGAAGCCTCTTGCCTTCTTACCACTTCTAGAGTCCTTCAGAGTTTCAGCTCTCTGCAGTTTCACCTCCATGCTGCTTTCTAAAATTCTTCACTCACTATCATTTGCTGTTGTGCATAGGAGTTAGCAACCTTAATAGGTATCTGCTGTTCATATTAACAGCTAGGCTCAGCCTGCTTTATCAGTGTTAAACACCACAATGGGCAATAAATTTCCTTGAATGAAGCTTTACTAGGGTCTAGGTTATAACACCAGGAGAGGTGAAGCTCTTGTCACATATGGTGACAAGATTTTTTTACAGAAGAGGCATTAATAGTAGGAAAAGAATTTTCTTCTCAGAGAACAAATATTATTGTTTGAAATAGTATATACATATATCCAAACAAATAAACCTAAAATTTACATTAAATAAAAAAGATCCAAGCAGGAAAATAATATGAGGAATTCTTACTATCAGATGTTGGTATTTAATATTACTAAAATATAATAAATAAAATAGTATTGAAAAGACTCAGGAATAGATATTTAGACATTCAGAGGAGCCCAGAAAGATATCCATGAATAGATGTAGAATACTGTAAAATTCTTTTGGAATAAAAATCACTGAAGCAAATTAGATTATTCCTTGCAAGGATTAGGAAAGTAAATTAGTCCAATGGAATAAACCAAAGGCATCAAAGCTAATAGAAGACACAGATGCTAGATAAGTGTATAGAATTCACTAGGTTTTAGGAAACATGACTAGAAAACAAATTGTTTTCAAGCTGTCAGTATGAAGGACTTTCATGGGATCCATTTTCTCTTTTGTAAAAATAAAAACAAAAGATTACTTCAACTAGTTGCCAAAGAAAGGAAAGATTTCTGAAAAGGAGAAAGATGGGTATTAGGGAATCATTCTCAAAAATTTACAATTTTTTTTAGAAAAAGTAGTGTCTTCAGGAAAATCAAATAAAAGGGAAGACCTAATTTAGAGAATACACTCAGAGCCATTAAAAGTTCTGGTATCCCATATAACAGGAAACCTTTTCTTCACTAAATTCATTAAATAGCTGATAATCTAATAGCTGCTAGGCGGTAAATTAGGACCTAAGAAATAAAAAATATATTAGCCAGTGTCTCTGAACCTTGGAAACTGAAAGAGTATTGTTAGGGATAGCAAAACACAAAAACCTATACATTATGTGATACTTCTTTAATGCTATAATAATAGTGTCAAGTACTGCAGTGTCTGAGACTTTACCTTCCATGAAAGATAAATAATAACCTGCAACATTTGCACATAGATTAATAAAATATGTAACTCTACACATGTATATGCATATATGCTAAACATATAAATGTACATATAACACATATATTTTCAATTTTTAACAGCTACTATTTCTTAGATAATTGTAATTATTTCAAAATTATTTTCCTCCAAATCAATGCTTTGTTATGTCCTTTATTTACAATGCTTCCTATATATTAGTACCCAAATTATTGTTTACTACATGTTATAGGATATGTTTTTGATGTGTGTTTGTAGATTCCTTTGCTCCTTTGGAAGAAAATTTGATGATGTGCTGAATAGAATTTTTCAGTTTCAATGTTTATTTTTTATGTTTTTTTTTTAAATTTTATTTTATTTTATTTGAGAACATACTGTACAGAGGGGTTACAATTTTGGGCAGGATAATGCATACATTTCTTATCAAGCATTGCAGCCTCCTCCTTTGTTTACCCTTCACCTCCCTTCCCAGCCTCCCCCCTCCCCCCCCACCCAATCATTCCCCCCCTCCCCCCCCACACCGACATTGTAAAGCTCGTTTTTGACATGACATTTTATACTTCTCATTGTTGCAACAGGTCCACCTGAATCCTTAAACGACTTGTTTGTCCCCCATCTCCTCCACAAGTTATACTGACATCAAATATAGTGAAAGCGGGAGTTACACTGTGGGGGAGGGACATACAAAGCAACAAAGAAATAATCTTATAAATGTGTTAGAAACACATGCATGAAAGAAAAAAAACATTAAAATACATATTTAAGGGTTCGTTTTCCTAACATCACATTATCTGACCTTTTCCGATTGACTCATACATATACTAGATATTGCAAATAAGGGAAACCATGGGACCTATGTTTCTTTGGGCCTGGCTTACTTCACTTAATATAATTTTTTCCAAGCCTTTCCATTTCCTAACAAATGGGGAAATGTCATTCTTTCTGATGGAGGCATAGAATTCCATTGTGTATATATACCACATTTTCTTGATCCATTCATCTACTGAGGGGCATCTGGGTTGGTTCCATATCTTAGCTATGGTAAATAATGCTGCAATAAACATAGTTGTGCTGGTAGCTTTAGTGTGGTCTTTTTTGTAAACATTTGGGTAAATGCCCAAAAGTGGGATTGCTGGGTCATAGGGGAGTTCTATGTGAAGTCTTTTGAGGAACCTCCATACTGCTTTCCAAAGTGGTTGAACAAGTTTACATTCCCACCAACAATGAAGTAAGGTTCCTTTCTGTCCCCTCCAGCATCTGTTGTTGTTAGAGTGCTTGATTTTTGCTGTTCTAACTGGAGTGAGGTGATATCTCAATGTTGTTTTGATTTGCATTTCTTTTATGGCTAGGGATGTTGAACATTTCTTCATGTGTCTATTGGCCACCTTCTTTCTTCTTCAGAGAAGTTTCTCTTTAAGTCTTTCACCCACTTATTTATTGGGCAGTTGTTTATTTGAGGATTTGTTGTTGGGGGGTTTAATTTTTTGAGTTCCAAGTATATTTTAGATATGAGACCCTTGTCCATTGTATGAAAGCTCACTATTGAACACATTCTATGAAGCCATCATAACCCTCATCCCAAAACCAGGCAGGGACTCATCAAAGAAAGAGAACTATAGACCCATTTCGTTGATGAACATTGATGCAAAACTTCTCAACAAAATTTTGGCCAATCGACTTCAACAATTCATCCAAAAAATCATACACCACGATCAAACAGGATTCATTTCAGGATGCAAAGCTGGTTCAATATACGCAAATCAATTAATATTATTCATCACATCAACAGGAGCAAGAATAAGAACCACATGGTTATCTCAATAGACGCAGAAAAAGCATTCGACAAGATCCAACACCCCTTTATGATGAAGGTTTTGGAAAAATTAGGAATCCATGGAACATTCCTCAATACAATAAAGGCTGTATATGACAAACCTACAGCCAACATTACACTCATTGGTGAAAAACTAAAGCCATTTCCTCTTAACTCAGGAACAAGACAAGGATGCCCACTCTCTCCACTTCTCTTCAATCTAGTATTAGAATGCCTAGCTACAGCAATAAGACAAGATGCAGACATAAAGGGGATCCAAATAGGGAAAGAAGAAATAAAACTCTCCCTCTTTGCAGATGACATGATCTTGTATTTAAAGAATCCCATAGACTCCACTCCCAAATTACTCAAGCTGATTCAAAACTTTGGCAAAGTAGCAGGTTATAAAATTAACCCCCAAAAATCAATGGCTTTTCTGTATGCCAACAATGAGAAAAGTGTGGCTGAAATTAGGAAAGCAACTCCATTTGTAATAGCCCCACAAAAAATAAAATACCTAGGAATTAACTTAACTAAAGAAGTGAAGGACCTCTATGATGAAAACTTTAAAATCTTGAAAAAGGAAATCAACACAGAACTTAAAAAATGGCAAAACCTCCCATGCTCCTGGATTGGAAAGATTAACATCGTGAAAATGGCAATACTTCCCAAGGCTATCTACAAATTCAACGCAATACCTATCCAAATTCCAACCTCATTCTTCAAGGAAATAGAAGAGGCAATCCAAAAATTCATATGGAACAATAAAAGACCCCGAATAGCAAAAACGCTCCTCAACGGAAAGAACACTGCTGGAGGAATATCAATACCAAATTTCAAACTCTACTATAAAGCCATAGTAATCAAAACAGCTTGGTATTGGCATAAGAACAGATCTCAGGACCAATGGAATAGAATTGAAAACCCAGAAATGAACCTACAGACCTATAGCCATCTAATCTTCGATAAGGGAGCTAAAACAATAGAATGGAAGAAAGACAGCCTCTTCAGTAAATGGTGCTGGCAAAATTGGTTAACTACATGTAGAAAACTAAAGCTAGATCCTTATATATCACCCTGCACCAGAATCAACTCCAAATGGATCAAAGACCTTGAACTCAAAGCAGACACCCTGAAAACATTACAGGATGGAATAGGAGAAACCCTAGGTCTCCTTGGCTCAGGCCGAAATTTTCTGAATAGAGACCCGGAAACACAACAAATCAAAGAAAGGTTGGACAAATGGGATTGCATAAGGTTGCAGAGCTTCTGCAGGGCAAATGACATAGCTAGCAAGATCAATAGAAAGCCACGGATTGGGAGAGGATCTTTATTATTTTTTATGTTTTGAATAGAATTTTGAACCTACAATTTTATATAAAACCACAGACTTCTTATTAATTATGTTGATTTTGTAAGAATCAATTTGGTTAGAAAGCCAGCCAGTTAAATCCATAAACTACACCAATTGATTACTGGCTGACTGTGCATTTTCCTGAAGAAAAAAAAAAAAACAAGGGAATTATTGATTTGCTAATATCTGAAGTATATTTTAGGAACCATCTAGCTAATACAGAATTTATCAATCCAAGCATCATGTAATTAAATTCAGTTGACCTGAATAGGCAGCATTTCCTTTCTCTTTCATTGTATAGTATTTTCCTTTGTGAATACAGGTGCTGGAGTTAAGGGAGGATGAATTCCACTCTTTTCTCTTTTGAGGGTAGATGGGGGGAGGGAGAACCTGGAGAATAACTGAGTGCCTAAACTTTTCTGTTTGTTTTGAAGGTTCGCTTTCCTCATTTTATGGATATAGAAAGTCTAGGATAGCTAGGTTTTTGCTTCAGGTAAAATCATTAATTACAGATAGAGCTGGGTCACAAACCTTCAACAATGCCATGTTACTCTTTCCAAATCATTACTTGACACAAGTTATTTCAATCAATTACAACATATATGCACATAGGAGTTTTTCTGGAGAAGTCATATGGAGTGAGATAGAAAGAGGTAAATATCATAAATCAAAAGGCTTGTTTGTCTAAAGCAAAAGCCCATCAATGAAATGAACTGATGCTCTATGTGACACAGGTAAGACATACTATATAAATATTTTATTTTAAGAGTCTATATACTGAGTCTCCAATAAGGCCATAATTCCTGGATCTGGGTTAATGGTGACGGAGACATGTTTACCTTTGTCAACTTGTCTTCAGGATATAAATGAATTTGAAGATACAGAATGACCAAGATCCATAAATTGCAAGACTGAGAAAAGCAGAAGATGACTGTGCTCCTCAACTAGAAAAAAGTAACTTTTGGTCCAAATATGTTCCTGTTATTTAAGGATTTTTCATAAATTATGTTAATGCATGAGAAATATTCAAATACACACATACCATTTTTCTGTAGTGCATCAGTAATATTTGATCACTAATACTTCTTGAGAAGATTTTGATAGGCTATTCACTTAGCCTGAAAAACAGAGTATAAAATAGCATTGACTATGGGCTTTCTTTATACAGAGAAAAAAACTGAAGCCATAGCCAGCTGCCAGATGGAAGATGTGTTTGCAGAGCTCAGAAAACTGCTGCAGAGAACACACTGCTAAACAAAGGCAACTGGGGCCTGCCTTGGCACTTCTTATCTATTTGCAGTTACTCATAAAACTTTAATGTTTGGACATTAAACAGGACACAGAAGAGATATTGCTATGGTCTGCTAAATGTTAGTGCTGGAGGAAGACATACCATTAGAGTTATGAAAAACACAACAGCACAAACAGCTATAATGATTTAAGAGGACATGACTGCTGTCGCTCTTGCATCTAAGCAGACAGAGTTAACTGATATATATACAGATTGCTTTATATAACTTATTTATCATCTACATGGAATTATACTATCATGTTGTGTAGTGATATATGCTATTGTTGGTAAGTTTATGGGAATAGTTTCAGAAATAATCTCTCCTTGGGGTGTCAATATGTAAGAACGTAAGATCCTTGTTAAGCTTAACTCAGTCAATTACCATTGAGTAATGTTACCAAGTGTTATTTTTTAAATGAGTGTGTGAGTATATTTTTGTGGTATGAGAGATATAAAAAGAACCCTCTGAAATAAAATATGTAATATGTTGAATAAGAGAACAGAATTTGAAGCTGGATAACAGAAAGGTGTTCCTCACTTTCTCTCTTACTTTATTACTTTATTCATCTATAAAAACTGACAATATGTTGTTCACATAGTTTAAAGAATAATTTAATTTAATAAGACATCATAAAAGTATGCAATTGTCATAGTTTATAACAAGATAAGAATTATAGAGAATTTGGTTGTTGCTGCTAGATTTCTTAAGGTTCAGAATTCTAAACTCTGAGGACGGATTCTTCAGCAGAACACCCTGGAGAAAATCTGGCCACTCTTTATCACTCTCCCTTCTACCCTATCCCTCCCACCCACTTCAATATTAGTTAGGGCATATCTCACCCAATTCTAGAAATGATCTATGTATGCCTGTAGGCTAAAACCCAAGTAGTATGAGAATTAGCCAAAAATGTTTTAGTAGTTCTCTTCTTAGCAAGTAAATTGGAAATAGTTCAAGCCTGTCATGCCTGATGAATGAGTTTCTAGAGGTGTTCAAAATTCCCAGTGCCTGTAAGAGCATCTTGTTGAAACTTCTTGACCCACACTAATGCTGGGCAGCAACTCTGCTGGGCTAGCTGTAGATTAACCTCCCTCTGACAAGCTGTGAATACAATTTCTGGCCTCAGCCTCTGGTCATTATTCAGACTCTTCTCCAATGTTCTTTCTGTTGCTCATAAATTCATCAGACCACACAAAATGTTCCAGTGACCTATTTAGAATACTTAGAAATAAATATTTCCCCAACCTGAATTTGGGTGTAGTTTTTAATATAGATTTATTCCACCATTCATTCCTTCCCTACCTGTGGTTGTACCCTCTGTCCTGATTGCAGGCTGAAACTCACATAAACTGTTAAAAGGTTTTATCCATCTAGTTATTGCCTTTCCATCCTTGAAACAGCTTCTAGTATTAGTAACACAGCCCAGTCCTATAGTTTAAGACACTCAGGAATTTTTATAAAGTCTCAATTAGCATAGAACTCCTACAATAGGAGAAGTAAATTTGTGCTTTCTGCTTATTATAAAGTTGTTAGACAGTTTTTCTAGGTTAACAACTAGGTTAACAACTAGTTTTTCTAGTTGTGGTTTGGGCTGAGCCTTGTCCCTGAGCCTCTTTGTGCTCATAGCCACCATTGTACCACTTCAACCATGGCACAGCTTCTGGTTTAGAGTGGTTAATTGAAGATAACATTCTCATGGGGACTTTTCTGCCCAGGCTGGCTATGAACTTCAGTCTTCAGATCTCAGCCTCCTGAGTAGCTACAATTACAGGCATGAGCCACTAGCTCTCAGCCAAACTTGTTAAAAAAAAAATATCTACTGAAATTAACTTTCTTATTTCTGCCATCTACACATACAACAAATAACATTTTTCAATGAAAATAACCATTGGAATTTCAAAACCCATTGGAATTATGGAAGATTATGTGTATTATACCTGAATTCAATGTATAGCGTACAAAAATAAGAAAAGTTAGGAAAGGGATAGGTTGAGTGATATTGATTGAAATTCATTGTATTCATAAACTGCTTTGTTAAATGGCAATTCCTTTGTACAACTACTTAGAGGCAATTAAAAAAGAAAACAAGTCAAGAAAAATTCAGGAGAAATTAATCAACATTATGCATATTATAAGATATAACATATCATTACTGTACAAATGATAAAGTAACCAAAAGCATTCAGTTTGGAAATATGAAGAAATAGAAGCTAATGATTGTTTTTGTCTTCAAGGATACTTTAAAGACTATCATCCATAAACTGAAGTTTGACAATATCAAGAACCTTGCTAGGCAAGGCATGCTTTAACATCAACTGGGAACTCATTAAAAGAATGCAGAATCTCCATATGAGCATTAGAGGCTCAAACCAGTAATCCCAGCTATTCAGGAGATTAAGATTAGGGTGATCTTGGTAGGAGTTTGGCCCAGTAAAAGAAGTTTATAAGACCTCCACTTCTCAATCTAATAGCTGGATGTACAATGAATGTCCATTACCCTAGGTATGTAGAAGCTGAGATCAAGCAAGATTGCTATTCCAGGCCAGCCAGAGCAAGAACAACCACAAGAATCCCACTCAGAAGAAATTGTGTAGTGGAATGTGCTTGTCATTGCAAGTATATCAGTAAGTGAGGTGGGGGAGGAGAAGTGAAAACAGGAGCTTTGTGGCTATAAATTGGCCTGAGCAGCACAAAAAAGAGTGGTGTTATTGCTCAGAGGTACAATGCCTGCCTAGCACACGTAAGACTCTGAGTAGAAACTCCAAAACACAGAAGAAAAAGTAAAGCTAAAGAGAGAGAGAAAGAGAGAAGGGGGGTGGGAAGGGAAAAAGGGAAAGAGGAGAGAGTGGAAGGGAGGGAGGGAGGGAGGGAGAGAAGGAAGGAAGGAAGGAAGGAAGGAAGGAAGGAAGGAAGGAAGGAAGGAAGGAAGGAAGGAAGGAAGGAAGGAAGGAAGGAAGGAAGAAGAAAGGAAGGAAGGAAGGAACAAAACAAATAAAAATATCATGTCTCATTCCAAACTGATTAGACTCTGCATTTTAAAGGAAGATCACCAGGTAGTTCCTACATGCTCCTTCAGGTAGAGAAATGTTTAATAAATACAGTAATTACTTACTATTTTAGATAAACTGCATAAACCCATGCATGCCCAAAATCAGATTTCTGGTTTAGCTTTTTCAGGGGGCAAAAAAGCCAGATAATATGAGATTTCACAACTACCACTCAGGGAAGTTTGGGAAACTGCTCCAATTGACAAAACTAAATCTAGATTTTGACTACAGTTTCTAAAACTTTGTTCTCATACAAGAACAAGCTGGTTTAGGCAGTAATGAGCCTCAGTCATGAAGCTTTTATAAGTAGATGCTAACCATCTGTCAGAAATGACAAAGAAAGGAAGTTTGTTCTCTGTGGGAGGTAGAATATGATGATTCTGTGTTTTCTTCAGAATGTAAAATGTAGATTCTTCTAAATCCAGCTGTGAATTCTCAAGCCAATTTGTAGAGACAAGCTTACTAATAAAAGCCCTAAGGCAAATCCAAGAATAAAAATGTTGACCTCCATTTCTGTAGGCCATTCCCACTTCTGCCTTTCATGAACATTTGCTGGTAATTCAAATAAACCATGATCCCAATGGCACTAAGAACTGAAAATAGGTTCACGATTTCCAGGAAGTAATTAAGGGTTTTTCTACTAAGCTCAGCTTGAATTAACTTCAAGGAGTCTTGCAGCTGCCTAGATTTTTCACACCAAGTCATGTCATGGTGCATAATTTGATGCTGTAATTTATTCACAGTTAATTCTTATTAAATGAAACCCAGTGGCAGTTTTACCATAATAAGGAAAGAAAGTACCGCTTGTTTTATTGCCAGAAAAAAAATTGTTCACTGAGGTGAAAAATAGGGACTCATCTATGATCTGTTAATATACAGGTAATTGTTATGAAGAGTTTGAAAATTGGTAGGCTACAAGGGTTCTCAGGTGGAACTACTATGAAATTCTACTCTTATTTCTCTTTTATTACTCTACTAATTTGAAGATAAGGCATCCATTAGAGTTTTATCCTTCTATTTCAAACTCCAGTACAAAGTTACACCACTCAATCAGAATTTTCCAACAGATAGTTCAACAAAATGAGACAGCCATCATTTCATTTGGCCCTGCTCTCTTTTTTACATATATTAAAGTTATCATAAAGGGGAAAACAGTTATTCTGAGAAAAGATGGAGAGTAAAGAGAAGAGAATATGACAGGAGAGAGTATTGGTTTTGCCAGTCTAAAGCTTAGATTTAAAGTGTATGACCCTTTTCTTGACTCAAGTGTACATCACTCACATGAGTTTGAGATTTGGGTTGGGAGGTTGATCTTAGTGGAGAGAAGTACAAAGAGTGATGAGAAACTAGGTGAAGTTATGTGATGTTCATCTAATGCCATTTGCTGTCATTTTAAGAAATAGTCTTTCCCTCAAGTTTGCATCTAATAAGGTATAATTGAACCTGTCTCAATAACCATTCTTGCTAGAAATCCCATAGTCATGCTCAATATTCCTTTTTCCTCAATTCTACCTCCAATTTTGTTGACTTTTTTGCACTATTCATATATTTTAGACATAAATCTCCTGTTGGATAAATATATGGTCGATTTTCTCCCAATGACTCTGGTCATTGATTCTTTTGTTTTGAAAGAGCTCTAACTTGATTAAATCCCATTGATCAATGCTTGGTCTCATTTCCTGAGCATTCTTATTCAGAAAATAATTGTCTGTGCTTAAATGTTGATGCATTTTTCCTCAGTTTTCTTCTAGTACTTTCAATATTTTACGTTTTCCATTAAAATATTTGATTCGCTTTAAATTGACTTTCTGTAGGCTAATATCTTACAATTTGGTGTAAAATAGGTCTTGTGGCATATGTTTTTTAAAGATTTCGCCCTATACCTGTGCAAACAAAACCAGAAAACATTTTTCTCAGGCAGCCAATATCCTTTTTTATCACCAAAGTAAGTAGAAACTCATTATTTGCAGAAGGAAATTAGAAAACTAGGCACTTTTGCATACTGTCTGAAGTTTTGCACACAAAAAAAGCTTGAAAGCAAAGATAATAATACTTCTCAGCTACAATTAGTGAGTCAGTGCTCAGCAGCAGTCATCACATTAAAACACATAGAACATACTTAGATGTTTATTTAAAGTAAAGGCTTTATCATTGGGTAGATGAAAATGCGGCTAAATCTCAGTATCTGTTGTGTGAAAAAGGAAACTGAGCCATTTTTGCATGACGCTCTTTCCCAGAAACATTTCAAAGTCAATCATGTAAATTTTAAGGGAAAATCACAAAAGTTTTGAAACTAAAATAAGAAATGTCTTGACTAGGAGAAAACCAATAAAAAGCACAAAACAAGCAAATGAACATTTGTCTGATATTGCCTTCCAGATCAGTTTCAAATCATCATGTGGACGAGAATCTCATATTTAGAAGCAAATTTAGAAAAGTGCTGTTTGCAGATAGGGCCAAATCTGTATGAATCAAAAGAGAAGATAGTTTACAGTTCCCTTTCAGATTTTGTGAGCTAATAGATTTTAATATATTCTGATTATGAAATGAATTATTCAGAAACTAAGGTACCAATTATATCTTACAATTGTTGGGAAGCACACAGCATAATGATTTAATGATATTATTTTTCTGAAGTACTAAATACATCAGACAAAAGTTCTCCAGAAAAACATAATACACACACACACACACACACACACACACACACACACACACAGGTATATATTATTGACATCATAGCATTGACTCACAGTATAGAACCTAGAAAACCTAAAGGCTTTTTTTTGGAGACCCACAAAAATCAACAGTTAGTTCTAGACTAGGCCACAAAGCCTAACAACTAGAAAAATTGAGCTTATTTCCAGTTCAAATGCTGGTAGGCTCAAAACTAAAGAAGAAATGATATTTCAACTTAGGTTCAAAGTCAAAATAAACAGCTGATAAGATATTGATCAAGATGTATTATATTCAAAAAGTACTTTGTTCAGTGGCAACTCCTTTGTGCAACTACTTAAAGATAATTTAAAAAAAAGATCAGAAGGAAAAACTTTTTGTTGTATTCAAGCCTGACTGATCAGAAGAGTCCCATTCATTATGGAGACTACTTATGCTTCTCTCAGCGTAGTGATTTAAATGTTACTCTCACTCAAAAGCACCTTTAGAGAAGCAAATAATAATGAACAGAGTAGGTGCTACTCTAACACTGAGTAGAATTAGATATGAAGAAGAAATTCTGCTATGCCCTGGCATAGTAAGGTAGTAACATAGTAAGGTAATAACAATATATATGTGTACTGTAAAATTCAAAACGTTAGAAGTGATTTTGAATGTTTTCACCACAAAGAAATGATAACTGTTTGAAAAGGGAGAATTAAGCTGATTTAAAGACTACAAAGTGTACCTGTGTATCAGAATGTTCATGGTACAGGATTACTATGTACAATTGTTACGTTCTTAGGTGTTAGTTAAAAGTAAACTCTAAAAAGAATCTTGTTAGTTAAAAGTAAACTCTAAAAAGAATCTTAAACCTTAAGTGCATAAAATATGCACACAAAAATTTAGTGATTCTAATTGGCTTCATAATTTGTAAATATAAACCTTAGTTCTTATATTCTTTTTTCTTATCTCTGGCCCCTCTAAAATCCACTTCCTAAGTAAGTGATCTCACAGAAATAAATAACAGAGAGAGCTGTTAAGCTTCCTTCAGATGGGGGCTGTTTTAGTATAGGAAATCTTAATTCTGAAAGAAAATAATAAAAGCAATACTTATGTGTGTATCAAAAGACGTTATATGATTTGGAATCATGAAAGGTTTTGTTATTTCTCACTTACATGATGTTTAGATGTATTGAGGAATCTGAAGAAAGTTAAACGACGTTAGCCCTGACATGGCTCTGAGACTCCCCCATAGAGTTGAGTACGTATCTGTGTTGAACTGTGGTGACATGGCATTTCTATTAGTTTCTTTCATCTTCAGTATAAGCTTATTTTCCTCTCTTAAGCTGGTATGCCAAAGGACTCTTGGACAATTGAACCTAACAGACCCTGGTGACTTTGGGCCATTTTCTACATGTCACTCTTTTCTCAACTGTAAAACTACACTCTGAAATCTAAACTAGAAAAGGATGGTCCTTTAGGATTTGAATAATTCTACTTCAAGGGCATGCTTCTACGATTAACAAGGAAAGAGGAGAAGGAAGAGATGTTGCATAGATCAGCAGGATGAATGGTTTTAAGTGCCTTCTACTTTGTAATTTTTCCTTCCTTCCTTCCTTTCCTTCTTCCTTCCTTCCTTCCTTCCTTCTTTCCTTCCTCCCTTCCTTCTTTTTTTTAAAAAATTGTGAAAATACCATACAGAGGGGTCACAATTACAGGGGAAAAATAATGAGTACAATTCTTACAAGCATTGTTGCCTCCTCCTTTGTTTCCCCTTCCCATTCCTACCCCCCTTCCCCCGCCCCAAGATGTAAAGTTCATTTTTCGACATAATGACTTGTACATCTCATTGTTGCAATGGGTCCACCTGTATCCCTAGTTAAATGATTTGTTTATTCCCTTCCCCTCCACAAATTATACCAACATCAAATACAGTGAAAACAGGGGGTATACTGTGGGGGAGGGACATACAAAGCAACAAAGAAATAAAAAATATGGAATGCGTCACGAATTTGCGTGTCATCCTTGCGCAGGGGCCATGCTAATCTTCTCTCGTTCCAATTTTAGTATATGTGCTGTCGAAGCGAACACCTTCCTTTCTTTCTTCCTTCCTTCCTTCCTTCCTTCCTTTCTCTCTCTCTCTCTTTCTTTCTTTCCTCTTTTTGTCTGTCTGTCTGTCTGTCTTGGGGCTTGAACTCAGGGCCTAGGCACTGTCCCTGAGTTTCTTTTGCTCAAGGCTAGCCATTCTACCACTTGAGCCATAGCACTACTTTGGCTTTTCCTGTTTTTGTGGTACTGAGGAATTGAACCCAGGGCTTCATGCACGCTAGGCAAGCACTCTATCACTAAGCCATATTCCCAGCCCCAACTCTGAAATATTTCTATAAAAGAATACTAGAAGCCTAACTTTTAGTAACTCAAAAAAAAAAAAAATGCTGCAATTGGCATCCTTGAAGATAAGCTCTTTCCTTTTCCTTTTTTTTCTTTCTTTCCTTTTTTTTTTTTTTTTTATCGGTGGTGGGGCCTGAACTCTTGGCCTGGGCGCTGTCCCTCAGCTCTTCAGCTCAAGGCTAGCCCTCTACCACTTGAGCCACAGCACCACTTCTGGCTTTTTCTGCTTATGTGGTGCTGAGGAATCGAACCCAGGGCCTCATGCATGCAAAGCAAACACTCTACCACTGAGCCACCTTCCCAGCCCCAAGATAAGCTCTTTTCAAAGACTACTTCCCTCCGGGTGCTGGTGGCTCATGCCTTTAATCTTAGTTACTCAGAAGTCTGAGAAAGCCAGTCTGGGCAGGAAAGTCCATGAGACACTTATCTCCAATAAACCACCAGAAAACTGGAAGTAGTGCTGTGGCTCAAGTGGTAGAGCACTCACCTAGAGCTGAATTGCTGAGGGACAGCGCCAAGGCCCAGAGTTCAAGCCTCATGACTGACCAAAAAACAAAACCAAAAAATAAAAACAACAACAACAAAAAACTACTTCCCTTTCTCTAAAGCAGAAGGAAGTCTTCCCATTGTTCTTATGTGTAATTGATTATGATACACATTAAATGTAACTTTTTCAAATTTACCTGACTAATATATGCCTCTGGAGTTCTGAATTTTTCCTTAAAGTGTAAGTAAGTACTTCACAAAAGACATCCTAGTAAAGAGACATGTAAAGACACACATGTGCTCACAGGACGGTTTCTACTTTCTGATGTCAATGCTTATCTTCTTGGTTATATCTCCTCCATTGCTATTTCAGTGAGTTAAAAAATTATAAAGACATCCTCCTTCCCTCCCAGCTCCCTCCCCCTACCCAAGAACAATGCCATACTTGAAAGTGGAAAAGAGCCTGCCAGAGCACCTGGCCAGAAACACTTGCTTGAGAAGCAGTGCCATTTTTTAAAAGCATAAAGGAACCTGAAGTTACCTTGCACCACTACCCTCTGATGGGGAAAACAAAAGGCCCAGGGAAGGCAGCCCTGCCCAAAGGGAGGTGACTCCCTTTCTCCACCCCTAGAGTCAGCAGTGAGCAAGGACAAGCTCAGTATTCCAGACATACTGCAACTCAGCCCAAGGCTAGCCAGTAACCTTGGAATTAATAAACTGAAAATCTCTAAAATCTCACTAGAAAAAAAAATGGACAGGCTGTAATGGCTCAGGGTGATTTCAGGCTGGGCTAAGAGGACAGTCTCAGGAAGGGGAAAGCCACTGGTTGCTGCTAGGCCACAGTACCACCCACATCCAAGGGCTGCAGAGATATTAAGTAGCAGATTACAATCACCTTCTTAATGTTCTAACACACAAAGCAACTCCCCCCTCCAACACACACACACACACACACACACACACACACACACACACACACACACACACACAAAGTTAGGCTGGGTGGAGGCCAGCAAAGTCTCCAAGTTTGTAAAGCAGAACTTTATACTGGCTATTCAAACAAAGAGATTTGATTATTCAACTATTCACTTTGAATTATAAATAAGGTTAACACTTACCTGGGTATGGCAATGTAGGTAACTGCCACACCCCCATATCAAGAAGGCTTCTAAATTCAACTACTCCACAAGGAAAGCTACCACCACAAAGACTCTGTTAAGAAATAATAGCAGACATTGGAAGATAGAAGGTTCTACACAAAAAATAAATGGAGAACCTTTTTATAAAATTTTCTGTTCTTCTTAGGTCTTTTGTTTTTCCTTTTTCATGGCTCTTCTGCTTAGTCTTAGATGTAGAGTCTAGAGTGATTACTAGGCCTCTTAGTTGTGTGCATACCTCATTCTGGCTATATTTTTGATTGCTCAATTTTCAATTTCTCTACTTTTCTTACTATTTTTAAAATGTTAATACTTTTTATATATAATTTTTAATTGTTTTTATTTGAGATCATAGCTTTCTTCTTTTGGTTACTTTCCTTTACTGTATTCCTCTATTCTTATTTTATCCTTCCTCTATTTTCACAGTATTGCTTAATATTTCTTTTAATTTCACTTTAACTTGTTTCTTTTTTTTCTTTTTTTCTTTTTTTTTGGGGGGGGGGGGGTCCGGTCGTGGGGCCTGAACTCTGGGCTTGGGCACTGTCTTTCAGCTCTTCAGCTCAAGGCTAGCACTCTACCACTCGAGCCACAGCACCACTTCTGGCTTTTTCTTTTTTCTTATGTAGTGCTGAGGAATCGAACCCAGGGCCTCATGTATGCAAGGCAAGCACTCTACCACTGAGCCACCTTCCAAGCCTCTAACTTGTTTCTTTTATTTCTGATACTTCTCTCCTTCTTCCTTTTTGTGAGACTGATGATCCCTAATTATTTGTCTGGAGATAGACTGTATTTGTTTCCATTTTGACTGTGTATAATTGGCTCATCCGGCTATCTTTTTGGTTCAGATTGTTTTATTGCTAACAACAGATTTGTTCACTGGCTACAACTATGTGTAATCTCTTTTCCTGAACCATAATACCCTTCCCCAAACAAAGAAAAAGAAACTTAGATGGAAGAATAGCTATCACTGATTTCGAACCTCTAAATCTCTGCAATTTCAGCCCTCTGGGTTGCTTTTTTACTTAAAGTTGTGTTCTGTCATGGTTTTAGATTTGCTTTTGTTTCCATCTGGGCAGAACAAAACACCATATTTTGCCCCCCAAAAACAAAAATATTCTGAAAGTGAAAGGCTAGAATAAAATCTATCAAGCAAATGGCCCTATAGACAAGCCAGAGTTGAATTACTAATATCAAATAAAATAGACTTCAAATTAAAATTGTGAGAGGAGACAAAGAAGGACATTACATACTAATAAAGGGATCTCTTCAAAGGAGGATATAATGATTCTAAATATCTATACACCAGATGCCAGAGCATCCAACTTCATGAAGCAAGTAATACTTACCATGAACACAAATAGATACAAGCATATTGTTTTTTGGTAACTTTAACACATTACTGTTGCCTCTGGATGGATCAACCTGGCAAAAACCCAACAGAGAAACCTCAGAACTAAACAATTGCATTGACAAACTAGACTGAACAGACATCTACAGAATATCTCACCCAGCAGCATCAGAATATACACGCTTCTTAATAGTATATGGTATATACTCCAAAATATATCATATTTAGGGCACAAAGCAAATCTGTGAAAATTCAGAAATACAGAAATTATTCTCTGGATCCTATCAGACCACAACGGAATAAAAATAGAGCTTGACATCCAAAGCCATTATAGAAAATTATCTAACTCATGAAGACTGAACAATAAATTGTTGTAGAACTAGTGGGTCATTAATGACTTCAGAATGGAAATTCAAACACTTATGGAACTTAACAAAATGAATATATAAAATACCAGTTCCTCTGAAATATAGCAAACGCAGGAGTCACGGGAAAATGTATAGCTCTGAGTACCTACATCAACAAATTGAAGAAATTTCAAATCAACAATTTAATAATGTACCTTAAGCTCCTTGAAAAAGAGGAACAGGACAACCTCCCCCAACCAGTAGATGGAAAGAAATAATCAAAATTAAATCAGAAACAAATGCATTAGAGACCAAAAAAAAAAAAAAAAAACTACTGAATCAACAAAAACTTAGTTCACTGAAAAAATTAACAAAATTGACAGAACCTTAGCAAATCTGACCAAAAAAAGAAGAGAACATACCCAAATAAAATCAAAGATGAGAATGGAAACATCATGGCACAAGCAAGCATGATCCAAAACATTATATGATGATAGCTTGCAAACTTTTATGCTAACAAATTGGAAAATCTGCAAGAAACGGAAGAATTCCTAGGAAATATTGATATACCCAAATTAAAGAAGATTTGAACAATTAAATAGACTCATAATAAGAAATGAAGTAGAAATTGCAATAAAAGACCTTCCATCTAAGAAAAGCCCAGGACCAGATGGATCATAGCCAAATTCTGTAAGGCATTCAAAGAATTCAAAGCAGTACTCCTCAAACTCTTCAATGAAATTGAAATGGAAAGCTCACTACTAAACTCATTCTATGAAACCAATATAACCCTCATCCCAAAACCAGATAGGACCCGGCACCAGTGGCTCATGCCTATAATCCTAGCTACTCAGGAAGCTGAGATCTGAGGATCACGGTTCAAAGCCAGCCTGGGCAGGAGAGTCTGTGTGACTCTTATCTCCAAGAAACCACTCAGAAAACCGGAAGTGGCACTGTGGCTCAAGTGGTAGAGTGCTCACCTTGAGCTGAAGAGCTGAGGGACCGTCCCAGGCCCCGAGTTCAAGCCCCACGACCGACAAAACACACACACACACATCAAAAAAAGAGAAGTATAGACTCATTTCTTTGATGAACATCGATGTAAAACTTCTCAATAAAATACTGGCCAACCAATTCAACAACTAACCAAAAGGAAAAAATCATGCACTGTGATTTAATGGGATTCATTCCAGGGATGCAAAGCTGGTTCAATACATACAAATCAGTGAATGTAATTCAACACATGCACAGGAGCAAGGACTAAGGACATCTCAATCAATACAGAAAAATCATTTGACACGATCCACTGTCCCTTCATAATGAAAGTCCTGGAGAATCTAGGAAAGCATGGAACATTCCTCAATATAATAAATGCTGTATATGACAGATATGATAGACCTACAGACAGTGCTACATTCAATGGTGAAAAGTTAAAACCATTTCCGGTAAAATCAGGAAAAAGACAAGGATGTCCACTCTCTTCAATATAGTACTAGAATTCCTAGCTAGATCAATAAACCAAGAGACAAACATAAAGGGGATCCAAAAAGGGAAAGAAGTAAAATTCACCTTCTTTTCAGGTGACATGATCGTATACTTAAAGAACTCCATAAATTCCTCTCACAAGTTACTTGAGCTGATCCAAAACTTTGGCAAAGTAGCAGGATATAAAATTAATCCACAAAAATCAGAAGCTTTTCTGTATGCCAACAATGAGAAGAGCTAAGCTGAAAGTAGAAAAGAAACTCCTTTTGTAATAGGCTAACCAATCCCAAAACCCTATTAATTAATTTAACCAAAGATGTGAAGGATGTCTATGATGAAAAATTTAAAGACCTGAAAAAGGAAATTTAACTAGATTTAAGGAAATAGACAAACCTCCCATGCTCCTGGATTGGAAGGATTAACATCATGATAATAGTAATACTGCCCAAAGCTATCTGCAAAGTAATACAATACCCATCATAATCCCAACAACATTCTTCAATGTTATAGAAGAAGCAATCCAAAAATTTATATGGCGTAAAAGACTCCAAATAGCAATAACAATCCTTAGCAGAAAGAATAGTGATGAAGGAATATCAATACCAAACTTAAAGCTGTAGGAAAAAAAAAAAAAAACTGGTACTGGCACGAGAATAGGCCTGTGGACCAATGGAATAGAATAGAAGACCCAGAAATGAACCCATAGACCTATAAGCGACCTAATCTTTAATAAGAGAGCCAAAAACAAATGATGGAAGAAAGATAGTATTTTCAACAATTGGTGCTAGCACAACTGGCTATACACATACAGAAAACTGAAGCCAGATCTTTAAATATCACCCTGCACCAGAATCAATTCCAAATATATCAAAGACCTCAATGTAAGACTAAGTACCCTGAAATATTACAGGAAGGGATAAGATAAGGTGGCTCAGTGGTAGAGCACTTGCCTTGCATGCATGAGGCCCTGGGTTCAATTCCTCAGCACCACATAAGCAAAAAAAAAGCCGGAAGTGGTGCTGTGGCTCAAGTTGTAGAGCGCTAGCCTTGAGCTGAAGAGCTGAGGGACAGCACCCAGGCCCAGAGTTCAGGCCCCACAACCAGACCCCCCCCCCCCAAAAAAAAAAAACACTAAGGCTCATTGGCTCAGGTCAAAACTTTCTATGTAAAGATCCAGAATCACAACAAAACAAAGGAAGAGTAGATAAGTGGGATTACATTAAACTGAAGAGTTTATGCATATTAAAGGACATGAATAGAAAGATAAATAGATAGCCCATAGAAAAGGAGATGATCTTTACTAGCTAGCTATGTATCTGACAAGGAAGGGCCTCATATCTAAGATATACTTATAACTCAAAAAAATTAAACCTTCCTAAAACAAATCCTCAAAATAACAACCCCATTAATAAATGAGCTCAAGGCTTAAAAAGTGACTTCTCCAAAGAAGAAATAAGAATGGCCAATGGACATATGAAGAGATGTTTCACATTTCTGGCCATAAAACAAATGCAAATAAAAACAATAGTGAGATTTCACTTCACCCCAGTTAGAATGGCCACTATCAAGAAAACTAACAATAACAGAGACTGACAGGAATGTGGCCAAAAGGGGATGCTACTACACTCTTGGTTGGAATGTAAAATTGTTCAACCACTCTGGAAAGCAGTATGGTGGTTCCTCAAAAGACTAAACATAGAGCTTCCCTATGACCTAGAAATCCAGCTTCTGAGCATGTATTCAATTGACCACAACCAGGCTACACTAAAGCCACTCATGATTTTGTTCATTCATTGCAGCACTGATTAACATAGCCAGGATATAGAATCAACCCAGATGCCCCACAGTGGACAAATGGATCATAAAAATATAGTATATATACACAATGGAATTCTATACTTCCATAAGAAAGAATGGCATTGCCCCATTAATATGGAAATGGAAAGATTTGGAAAAGACTATACTAAGCAATGTAAGCCAGAACCAAAGAAACACAGGCTGCATGTTTTCCTTCATTTATAATATCTAGAATGTGCTTATAAATCTACAAGTAAACCCAATCAACAGTAAAAGACAAATTATTATACCTGGGCATGATGAATGAAACAGCAATATAAACATTCACACAGAGAGAAGAAAGGTAGATATTCATAGGGGAGAATCACAAGGGTTCAATAACTATGTGCATAAGGTCATATAGAATGATGCTGATGGAAATGAACTCCAAGAAAGAAAGAGAAGTATTGTTTTTTACTGCACTGTTTATGGTTTTTTACTGCATTGTTTATGGTTTCTTCTCCTTCCTCCTCTCCTCTTCCTCCTTCTCCTCCCCCTTCTCCTTCTTCTTCTTCTTCTTTCCTTTTTTCTTTGGTTTATTCCCTTCTGTCACTGTTTTTTTTATTTTTGTGACCTTTATCTTGTATATAAGTTTATCTGATTTGGGGAGGGGAAGGGGAAATACAGAAATGGTGGGACAAAGTTTGAACGAATTCAGCAGTAAAACCCAACAGATACTATGTTGCAAGTGAACTATACAACTGGGAGTTTGGGGAAGAAGTTGGGAAGGGGAAAACTGGGAGAAAATAAGCAATGGGGTGGCATTGCTCTAAAAGAAATGTGTTCATTACTTGACACATGCAACTGTAACTCACATTTACAATTTTTTTATTTTTATGTTTTTTTTATTGTGAAAATACCATACAGAGAGGTTACAATTACATGGGCAAGATAATGAGTACATTTCTTATCAAGCATTGTAGCCTCCTCCTTTGTTTCCCCTTCCTATCCCTATCCTCTCATTTCCCCATCCCCACCCCTCACCTTTACAATATTTTTTGGGGGGAGGGGGGTCTGGTTGTGGGGCCTGAACTCTGGGCCTGGGAGCTGTCCCTCAGCTCTTCAGCTTAAGGCTAGCGCTCTACCATTTGAGCCACAGCGCCACTTCTGGCTTTTTTCTTTTTGCTTATGTGGTGCTGAGAAATTGAACCCAGGGCCTCAGGCATGCAAGGCAAGCACTCTACCACTAAGCCACCTTCCCAGCCCTTTTACAATATTTTTTTAAAATACCACAGCTTCAATTTAAAAAGAGTAGTAGAATGTTTGAGGCAAACTATCCACTCTATCCTAATTTCTGTTAAGATTCTTTATATTTAAATATTTATTAGCAGAGATATTAGGCATTTGTTCTCTATCAAGAAGATTATGAAGTTTATAAAGATTTTTCAAATTCTGTCATATTCTTATGGTTCTGCTCTCAAATATATACATTTAAGAAAATGAAAGATTATAATTACAAATTGTCCTGGGTTCTTATCTCTTGTGTTTTTCTACAGCAAATTTATTTCTTACTTATCAGCTTTTACTCCACAAGATTATGAGTTCTTTTTGCCTAGAAATAATGTCTAACATATCTTTGTATACCCCTACCAACAGATGAATGCCTAACTCAGAAGGGAGAAAGATGGTACATATTTATGCAACAAATGAATGAAAAAAATGAATGAGTGAGAACATGGGACTAGAACAGTTACATGATATTATTTTATGTACTTCCAGATGTAACATGACTATCCATATTAGAAATAAAAACTAGTTGTTTAACATACTACATAACATATGACATAATGCAGCTTCAGATAGGAAGATTATCCTAGAACATTCAGACAGGCCAAATATAGAAGAATGGGTTCTATAGCTGACAACAGAAAAAGACTACAGAATTTCAGTGCAGAGGGAGTCGATGAATCACTGATGAAAAATGAGTCAGAGCCAACAAACAGTAAGAAAATGGGTACTACAGTTCTACAAATGAATATAGACAAAATAGTCATACATGTATGAAAATGGAGCTTGTATGAAAAAGTCAGCTTGATGAGATTGATTTGAAAATAGAGATGAGGGAAGAAGGGGAATAATAGAGGGGTAATTATGATCATGAAGCATTGTATATAAAAAAGGACTTGTTAAAATGAAACCCCCTTGTACATCTAATTAATGACAATAAACTATATGCTATTCTACATAGCTTTGGAAACAGATTTTTTTTCTCTGAGTTTGATAAAAAAAAAAACAAAAAAACATCGCTCAAGCCTAGCTCTTCCAGACTTCCAGACACGAAACAGAGATAGAGAGAGAGAGAGAGAGAGAGAGAGAGAGATGGAAGGAAAGAAGGAAGGAAGGAAGGAAGGAAGGAAGGAAGGAAGGAAGGAAGGAAGGAAGGAAGGAAGGAAAGGAAGGCAGGAAGGCAGGTAGATAACTGTAATCTGCTACAATAGGCAAATTTATCCTTAGCTTCACATAAACCTGTTTCGTTGTGTCATTTCCAGCTATTCAGATTTCAATATGGAAAACTGAACACTTATAAATAGACCAGATCTGTGCAATAATATGACCATAAAACAAAGAAAGGCCACTTTGTCTGAAATTAACAACGTAAGTTTTTACTAAATAAAAATGTTTCAAAATAAAATATGACCAAGATAAGTTTTGTGTTATAAATAAATATCATGTATTTCAATTGATAAATCATCTTTCAGCCAGGTGTTGGTAGCTTTTGCCTATAATCCTAGCTACTCAGGAGGCTGAGATCTGAGGATTACTGTTCAATGCCAGCCTAAAATGAAAGTCCATGATACTCTTTCCTCCAGTAACTATCAAAAAAGCCAAATGTAGCTGTGGCTTAAGTGGTAAAGTGCTAGCCTTGATCAAAGAAGCTCAAAACCAGTGACATGGCCCTGAGTTCAAGCCCCTGAAACAACACAAAATATTTAAAATTAAATAAATTATGTTTAAAAAAAATTTGGGGGGCCTGGCTTACTTCACTTATTTGCAATAACTAGTATATGTCTGAGACAAGCAGAAATGGTCAGATAAGTTGATGTTAGGTGAAATGCACCCCAAGATAAGGATTCAAATGGTTTTTCTTTCTTGCTATTGTTTCTAACATATTTATAAGATGATTTATTTGTTGCTTTGTATGTCCCTCCCCCACGGTATAAGCCCTGTTTTCACTGTATTTGATGTTGGTATAATTTGTGGAGGGGAAGGAAAAAAAACAAATTGTTTAAATAGGGATACAAGTGGACCCATTGCAACAATGAGATGTACAAGACATTATGTTGAAAAATGAACTTCACAACTTTTGCAAGGGGGAATGGGGCAGGGTGGGGGAAGAGGGTGGAAACGGGGGAGATGGGAAGGGATCGGAAGGGGAAACAAAGGAGGAGGCAACAATGCTTGATAAGAAATGTACTTATTACCATTCTCATGTAATTGTGGCCCCTCGGTATGGTATTTTCACAATTAAAATATATATATATATATATATATATATATATATATATATATATATTTCTTTACTGAGATTGACTATGTACATTCACAATACTGTGACATACTTAGCTAGTCACAAACACATTTTAACCTTCACAATAATACTCATCATTATCTTAATCTATAAAGTTCATGGACTTACAAACTTTAACAATAAAACTATTTCTTATAAATTGAGCAATATATACATTTCTTTCCATTTGCTTTCTTTCTCTTTTATTCCCATCTTGCTCTCATTCTCATCTTTCAAAGATTAATACTGGCAAGCATAACATGTATATATAGAGTAATTTGATCTATATGCTTGATGTTAATATATGTGTAATTATTAGGTCACAGATTAACTAGATATCATCATTTGAACTTTATAACATCTTTTTTTTAAGTAGCTAAAGTTGAAATTTTATTCTTGCTCTTAAGAAATCAGAAAAATGAGTATTATTAACTTCACTTACTTGCTCATCCATGCAAAGCCAAGATCAAACTTAGGTCCCATTTCAAGTGACAGAAAAAGAACCATCTTTTCTTTTTTTTTTCTTCTTTGTGTTGGTCATGGGGTCCTGAACTCTGAGCCTAGGAGCTGTTCCTCAGCTCGTCAGCTTCAAGGCTAGTACTCTACCACTTGAATCACAGCACTACTGCTGGATATTTTTTCTGCTTATATGGTGTTGAGGAATCAAATCCAGGGCCTCATGAATGCAAGACAAGCACTCTACCACCTTCCCAGCCCTCACAGAATTTTTTAGAGCCACTTGTTCTCAGAACATATATATTTCCTCAATGGCACCTCTTTTCCCCTTGGATCTTCTACATGTCTTCCAGACTCTATGTATGAGCAATTAAAAATGCTACCATAGGTAACAATCTGGACATCTCCCTCTGCTTATGTGGTGCTGAGGAATCAAACCCAGGGCCTCACACATGCAAGGCAAGCATTCTAAAACTGAACCACCTTCCCAGCTTCAAGAATCTTATTTTCTAGTTACAACTTTCAGGAAGTTTATACAAGGTGGACAGTTCCTCCTTCCTTTCTTCTCTTGCTCTGAGAACCACTCACACATCCATGTGTAAAGAATGGACTTGAGGATAAGTGCAGCAGACTCTTCTGACAGTCTTATCAGATCAGGGATCTGGAAGACAAGCTCATTACCAAGAAGTTGCAATGAACAATTTATTCCATAATGCACAGACCCTCCCTCTGTTTCTTACTAATATGATTATGAGGGATGTACAATCTTTCTGGACTAAATGAAATTGGGCAGTTTCAATATACATACTTTTTAGGGTTAGTTGAATTTTAGAAGAAATCTTTACTCAATCTCTTTGTTCTCTTTTGGTGGGAAGGCCCTCCTAAGTATGCGTTTTCTGTCACAAATATAGTTTTTACTTTATTTCTTCTTTTATTGCCACTCACCCTTCCCCTAGTTAGTTGAAATTCTGCTTTCTGATGTCCTACTTGCCTAATCTGTTTATCTAAGTGCATAGACTTTATTATTGTCATACCAGTAAGCTGTTGCATCATGTAAGCAACTTTTCATTCAGTACCAGGTACCTTGTCTTTAAAATAGTCCACTACTGACTCTACTTTCCATATAGCCCTGACTAATTTTCATGAATTCTAAACCATTCATTACTAGGGCCCAGTTGCCTCACTGTGAGCATACCCATACCTCTGTCTATAGTCTACCTCCACTTAAACACAGCTCTAATCTTTTACTAGCATACTAATCATCTTGCCTACAACTAAAAGCCATAATCAAATATTTCCCTGAGACGCTAGCATCCCAGAAAGTCACTGAGACTAGGTAGTATGTCTATTATCATTCTGAGCTATAACTTGCATGGTGTTTCAGGACAATATCCTAGGACTGAACCTAGTTGTCAGCTCACTCAGCTTAGGTGGCTGAGTTGAATAAAAGAATGCCAATGACTCTATATTCAAACCTTTTTAGAGTGTCATGAAAGAGTGTGACTTTCCTCTCCAGAAACAGAAATTTGGGCTTTGAGATACTGGACTGAGACCTGTCAGAGAAACAAATCATGAAAAAAGGTATTATTCTCTCACAATCTGGAAGCCTGGAGGCACAGGGACTAACTCTCCTGATTCTCAGCTCCCTAACAACAAAATACTAAAATATAATTTAGACACCATTCATCCAGAGGTGTGAAATTATCATATATTACTATAACTAGATTTTCTCAGTGCCTATACCAAGGCTGCATCCCTAATGACTTGAACTGTCCCACTTACCACACCCCCACACACACCTCTGCCCATCAAGATATCATGACAGTCACAGGCCACATGATAGCTTATAAGACATTATACCCTTACACAAAAATAGACTCACTTCCTCCGCAACCAACCTATAGCAAATTTTGAACACAAAAGCTATAGGCTCATGATTAAAAACATAAGGAACCTAAGCTTTAAAAAAATGATAAGGAGCAACTAAGAAACAACAAACTAATTAAATCAGAGCATGAGATTAAATATGGACAATCTGATTCCAATTCTGAGTCTAGGAGTTATTAGAGGGGATAATACAGAAAATGGAAACTATGTCGATGGACAATGGCTCTCAAAGCTGCTGGCCAATGTAGTATCATGTCTCAGAGGTCAGAGTAAAGTCACACTGAATTAAAGGTGACACCTTCTACTTTTTAGTGATGACAATAAAAGAACCAGAGTAGTGTTTGTATATGTTTTAATACTAGTTGTTTCAATCCCAATTAAAATAACATTTCAATAAACCACATAGGGAATAAGTATACAATAGAGAACTTCTGAATTGTAAGCACACTAGAAAAATTTTAGTTTTCCATGCAAAAACCTTCTTTCTTAGGAAACATCCAAATCCTTTTTGGCAGAAATTTTACAAAAAACAGAGTATCTTCAGTGTCTCAAAAGCCCTGCTCCCAATCTGACTTCCAAGCCTGGTGCTCTGCCCCTCACCCCTCCTCCTCACATGTGACCTCTGTCCCTCTAACTCCACAATACTGTCAGTTCCACAGAATGCCAAAATCTTCTTATTTCCAGGTCTTTTCTTATATCTTAATTTTTGTTTGGAACATTCTTATTCCACTCATTCCTTTTGTCGTTTTTCCACAAATCAACTTATCCATCATTACATTTGAGTAATCTTCCTTAATGCCTTTGATTACAGATTTCTTTTATTGAAGAACTGTACTGTATTTTTTGCTAAAGACATAACTCACTAAAAGTAAGCTCCTGAACAGAAAATTTCCATCTGCTGTAAATGTGCCTGGAATAAACTATAAGCTCCAAAAATACTTTTGATGTAATATTGTATGCTTACTGTTAAATATAATTTTAGATCCAAAGTTACTTACTTTTATAAGAACTCAAATTACAACACAATAAATGAACTAATGAGTTAAAGAGAGACTTCTCAGAAGAAGGAGTAGACATGGCCAATAGACACATGAAGACAGGCCCATCTCTGGTCATAAAGAAAATGTAAATCAAAACACTACTGAGATTCCTCCCATACCCCAGTTAGAATGGGCATACACTGTTGGTGGGAATGTAAGCTTGTTCAATGACTCTGGAAGGCATTATGGAGGTTCTTCAAAAAATTAAACATAGAACTATTCAATGATCTAACATTAACACTCCTGGGCATTTATGCAAAATATTACAAACCAGGTTACAGTAAAGCAACCAGTACAACCATACTTTTTACAGCACTATTTACCATAGCCAAGACTAGAATCCACCAAGATGCCTCTCAGTGGACAAATGGGTCAAGAAAATATGATATGGATGTACAATGGAAATTTACTCATCTATTAGAAAAAATGATATTGTACCATTTGTAAAGAAATGAGAAGGTCTGGGAAAATATATGTTAAGAGAAGTCAGGCCAAGAGAGACAAAAGATCCATGCTTTCCATGAAAGACAGGTTTATCTTATAAATTTATAAGTAATTATGTTGGGTTGTATGCAAAGGTATATAAATGCATTAATTGAGATACAGTAGATATTAGGGAGCTCTATAGTGTAGTTCCTTAGAAAGCCAAAATTAAAGTTCAGCAAAATAAAACACCAGAAAGCAAAAGGGGTGGGATTAGATCAAGGGGGAAAGAGAAGACAAATGGAGAAAAGAAGAGGAAATGCAGACAAGAATCCAGAGGTTCCTATGAACTTAAGTATGGGGAAGAAGTAGGAAGCAGGAGATCAGTGAGTATGTTGAAAGGGGTGATAATAAGTTGCTTTGTTAAATGGCAATTCTTTTGTACAACTAGTTAAAAGATAATAATTAATAAAATAAAATAAATAAGATTTCTATCTTTAGTTGAGAGTAGGCACTTTAAATGAGTAAGTCTCTGAGAAACCAACATCTGAAAGGACCCAGTCACCCAATAGATAAAGCTCTTATATATACCATCTACTCATATGGTCACAAAGAATTTATTCTCAGTGCAGTAGTGTGCAATTATTTTATTATAATCCACAAGTACTAACCCTGGAATTGAAGGCAGTATTGTCTTCAAGCAAAGAACTATCACTTCTTGCAGACATCAATCAGTTTGATATTAAAGGTGGTTAACTTTAACACAATCACCAAGCTTAGAACCAATGAGGGTATTTTTAGAATCAGGAAGTCTGCAATACAAGTATTAGTTGTCAAATAGAACTGAGAAAATAAGAGAGCGAAATGAAGAGAAATTAAACAAAGAAAACCACTAATGGATTTCCCAAGCAAGTTTTCTACTTCCACCTTGTGGCCAAAGCTCCTTTTGTTCTCCCTCAAAATAGCGTTTATTCTTATTTGGTCATATTATAAAAATGCAACTGACTCATTTACAAGAAAAATATGGGGTGTATGTTGGAACGCTTATATAGAATGCCATGTGGAAATGTATAAATTCTACAACTTTTTATTAACAAAAATATTTCTTTAAAGGATTAAATTGGCTATCCATTTTAAAGCAAAGTAATCCAGCCAAGATCCTGACTGATTTTTCCAAAGTAGAAAAAAAAATGCAACATGAGAGCTGCCAATTATTTTGTGCTTACTATGTTCTATACATGTGTAAGCATTCTAATTTTAATCCTCAAAATATGCCAATAGGATTAGGTTTCATTAGCCTTATTTTTTCATAGGTTAGAAAAACAGTCTCCCACTTCAACTTTCCTAGATGAAATTCCTTATGCAAAACATATAAGAAACTCCAATCAGATCAGTGAGTTTCAAATTCTCCAATATAACCACTACTCATGTTGTCTTGTTTCTTACTAAATTCCAATTGTTATATTTTCTACAACTTTCTAAAAGTTGATTCATATATTTCTGACAAGAACACCCCGGACCTGTGCAGGATGATCATCCCCTCATTGTGCTGCTCTAACTTTCTATACCAAAAGGTGAGATAAACATTCTTCTTGACGTGTATATGACTTACCTACTGCAATTATATTCAATGGGTATCTTGGAATTAAGAAATTCATTTTGTTTTCTTCTACACACCCTAATCAGCATACAGAAATACTCCATAAAGATAATACAGCAAGATTATTTTCTGTAAAATTATAGTAGCCACATCTGGAATAGGGAGCATTTGAAAGAAAACTGCAAAATCATACAAATCAAGTGGAAAGACCTGTGGATTTATGTTTTACTATACCAGAAAATCCTAATTGTCCTTTTTCAGTACAACTGGGTGGGTTTAATTCTGCCCAATCTTCTCATACTATTTAAATGGTAACTATAAAATACATTGATAAACAAATGTAAAATACACAGAGTTGTAGGCTAGGTGGATTGTGGTAGAAGCATAAGATAGGAAAAGTAATTATCAAATTCTAAAGGCTTAATATTTTGTTTCTACAATATAATACCCCATCTAGTAAATGATTAAAAGCCCAGTTGCTGCTTTAGTTTAATGCTTGGCTTTTCAACTTTACAAGAGTGTGACACTCAGCAGATTCATATGTTTTGTAACCTTCCATTCCACATTTGTGGTGATGACTACAAAAATCTGACCTGAGTCTCAAGTGAGTAATGTTCTTAAGTACAGAATATGAGAGAGTTCAATTAATGTTTGCTCTTTGTATTGGAGCCTCAAAATTACCCAATCTTTATACTCAAAAGACATATTTAACAGCATGTTAGTAGTAGCTATACTGTGACTATCAAAGTCAAGAAGAATCTGAGTAGCATTATTTCCTTGATAATTTCCTGATGAGATTTCCTTTCATATTTTCCAACTCTGTTAAATATATCTTGCACTTATAAAACAATTACATGTTTCAAAAGCAATCCTATAGATTTACTTACTTGTTATGACAGCCAGAAAGCCACTGTATGTTTCTGTAGCTACTTCTGCCAGTTAGTTCTTGTTTTAAGCTTCAATTTGAAGCATTGCTAGAACTATATGTGGTAACCTGTGCTGTTTGCCCCTAAACATCTGTATAAAATACTGTTAAATTATGTGCTAAACATTAGGACATTATTAATTAAATATTCCCCACTAATGTACTTATCATTAAAGCTATTCTGACTAGCTTTTGTGTAATTAAAAAGGTAAAACAACTGTAAATATATATAAGAAAAGGAACTGGGTGCTAATGCCTCATACCTCTAGCTATTCAGAGTCTGAGATATGAGGATCACTATCTGAAGCAAATTAGGGCAGAAATGTTCATGAGACTCTTAGTTCCAATTAACCAGGAAAAGGCCCTAAGCCAGGGTGTGAGTCAAGTGGAAGGGGCCAGCCTAGAAAGAACAGGCCCAGAGAGAGTTCAAGGCTTTGAGTTCAAGTTCAAATATTGCCACACACACAAAAGAAAGAAAAAAGAACATGTGTTCTTGTGAGGGTGAAGATAGGCCTTGTCAACACTTTCATGCATTTTACTCTATAATTTTTCTATAAATGTTTATAGTTTTATTAGGTATAGAAAGGAAGTTCAATACACACATAGAAAAAAAAATACATACATCTTGTTCACAGGTTTAATGAGACAGTGGATGTGATTATCTGAGGTTTCAAATATAAATGGGTCTCGTAAACAGCAATGATATGCAACTATACTATGCAACTATACTATGAGTGTCTTAAGGGTAGGGTCTATGGATTGTTTACCTTAATAAGAAATCAATGTAATGGCTAAAGAATAGGGTTCTGGAGTAAGATTGGACAAACTAGTTTATTAATTCAGCTCTCTAACATTTGGAGAATCATTTATGAACCATCTTGTAAAATAATAAAACAGAACACTAAAGAATTGTCAAAATGATTTTCCAGAACTTATATATAAGGAAATTAGTGTGTGGTAAATGCTCCATAAATAATAGCTCTTATTATTGTCTTTACCAATCCAGAGTTTAAGATTGAGTATGGCATAAAAAAGATCATTTAAGCGACTATGACTAGCTTTTGTGTGATTAAAAATGTAAAAACAACTGCAGATGTATAAGAAAAGAAAAGGAACTGGGTGTTAGTGTCTCACAGCTCTAATCCTAGCTATTCAGAGTCCGATATCTGAAGTTGTAAGAAACAGCTCTGGATTTGGCCTTTCTCATCTGTAATGTGGAAATAATGAGTATTAACATCAACAGATTATAATGAAAGCCACTCAAAAACCTTACTTTCAGCTTATTTTCCTGAGATGAATGCTTTCTAGAATCACTTCTAAGGAATCAGGCTATGAATATTTTATCAGGTGCTTTGATATTTTTCTTCCTTCATTTCCAAAAATGTTATGCCAGTTTTCAAACTTAGTAGCACAATTTGCATTTCACTCTCAGAAGATTGTTATTTTTAGAAAAACAATTTGCCAGTTTGATGACTTTGTTAGTTTTTATTGTTTTTTCAAGTTGCTTTTTCAGTTATGGTTGGAACTGTTAGGTGTAGCTTTTTATTGATTTACCTATGTATTTCCAATTTGTTTATTATGTCTGCTTCTATACTTTTTTTATTGTTTTCTTTGGTCATTTTCCAAAGGACTATTTCATATTTTCGTGTCAACTATGTAATATCCTATTCCTTATAAAGGATTTTAAATAATAACAAACTTTTTACTCATTTTGGAGATATAAACATAGAATAATTATAAAATAGAACAGAATACTGAATATGAACTGAATATAAACCTCTTAGCTCTTTTAAATAACTTTTCAAAATAATTCTAAAATACTAAATGCAAGTACAACTTAGTCTTCAACAGCCTTCTTTATACCTTATAGACTAATTTATAAGTATAATCTCATTAGACGCAAGCAAACTTCAGAAGCACTCCTGAAATATTGTGTGAAGTGCTTTAAAATTGTAAAAATTTTAAGTTGTCACAGTTCTGAAAAATAGCCTGGTTTTGCAGCTAGAAGCTGGAGTGAATTCTCACTGATTAAAGTTTAGAACCTCTTAAAACATTTAATGAACTGAAAGTTTTTCTAATATTAAGCACTCTCACAGTAAATTTTAAAGAGCTTTAATATCAAACCCAAATTATTTTCCCCCTAAACTAAAGCCACCATCCATTTTACTAAATAGTAAAAAGTTTTAAAACATTTTGGCAAAATGCAGTTGTTTTATTTTTCCACAGGGTTACCATAAAAAATCCTTAATATAAGGAGAACATTTAGCCTTTATATTTTAAAGCCATCCACTTAGTCGTTGAGTTCCGACTCCTAAAAGTTTTTGTTAATGGATTTCTTTTGTAGCCTTTAAGTCAGTGCTGTTACTGAGAGTAACATAGAACTTTCTTTCTCTGTTGACAGAAAACATATGTTTATGTATTTATTTTATCACAGATTCTCTTTGAGCTGAGAAGAAATATTAGTCATTCTCCCTATAGAACCAGTACTGTGCTTGGTCTACAACAGATCCTAAGTAGTGTTTTATGGAACCTAGCAATGGTGAGATATATACAAGAACTGTGCCATTAATTTACCTACTTCCTTCTTATTTATGTGGGTAGAAAAAAAATTTAAAAATTCTTGTATAACATTTTCCAAATTGGGATTCTATTGGATGACATTTAAGGAGATTTTTACAAGTCTCTACATACTCATAGGAAAATGCTAAATATTTAGAAAACATTGCTCACTCTTGGAGAAGTACAATGAATCTAATATACCAATGAATCTAATATACCTAAGAAGCCTCTAAAGAGAGCTTCTTTCACCTTCAAAAATAACTTGCCTGCTTGGTTTATTTTCAAAACTATAATATGTAACTTCTTGAAAAAACAGAGCTACAAGCTGAGAGTTCTTCCAGAGACATGTGGTTTAAGCACAGATGCAAAGATATTCTCTTCAAATAGTAAGAACATATAAAGTATATTAAAGACATTTAGTCCTCTGGGTATCAAAACAGTTATTTGATGTCTCTGTGTTTTTGTATTTACTTATTGCTAATTACAGTTCACTGAAATCCCTAGCATAGTTCCAACAGAATTTAAGAACAGAAAAAACAGAAGAGACACTGCAGGGAGGGGGTGGTTCTTTAACATCTAAGACTTTTATTAGAAGGATATTTAGGGGTTCTATTATTATCTATTTTTCAAAATACAACTCTCAGGTAAATCTTATCAGTCCACATTTCCAAATGTATAACTCTCTTGTTTCTGTTATCCACAATGTTGAGAATTTTGTCTTAGTCCCTCTCTTTAATTCCCTTAGAAGATAAAGTAAAATCTTGTGAATAGATTTTCTGAGAGTCAAGATTGGAGAATAGAGTTGTTCAACAATGCTTTTCATGGTCAATATATACTGTCACACTTCATTTTCTATGAAGTTATCACCACGTTGGCTTCTGACTCACCTTACCCTTCCAAAATCAAGTTTCAAAAGAAATCAAACTGAAATGGTATCTTCTGAACATTTTATTTCATGATCTAAGGTAGCCTGGCATTTCTTAGTAGCTTAGGTACAAGTTTTAATGTGTCCTTCATAGAAAGGATGTCTTCAAGTTAACTGTATATTCAGAAGCATCCCTCAAGGTCTTTTAGCAATCTTCAGAGTTTAGTGAGACTAGCAAAACAGTTTGCTAAGAAAATCATCAGATTCCCAAAAGTAGTATATAGCAAGTAGTTATTACCTAAGAACTACATATACTCAAGCATTCACTTAAAGTCTACAAGAACTTAAAAGTATCTTAATTCATGAACACTTATCTGAACCAGCAGGATGCCCTTCACGTGTCCCTTCCAATACAGAATCAGAGATCCTACCCTAAACTGAACATGTCAGTGTTTAGATAAATGGTGCCATGCTCTCTGTAATACTTCACATATGCATTACAAACTTCTGTGCTAAACCACAGAGAGTTTTCCCAATTATAAATATATACTTCGTTTTGGATTTTACTTATATCCATCATTTCGCTCCCATTCCTTACTATATAATAATTTATATCTCCTGTAATTTTCTCTGTCCATCATGGGTCTAACAGATATTTTCCTAATTTTTTTGCCCTGTCTCCACCCAGTTAAATATATGAAAGAACAAGAAATCTTCCCTGTTGCTGCTTTCTACTTCAAATGAAAGCATGATTCATTTAGGAAGAAGTTTGATAAACTTTAAATTAGTCAAGTACCTATAGGTCCTCTGACACTTCCTAAATACCTATATTACTAAGGGTGAGTTATTTCAGTAAGTCACAACTAGTCATGATGTCAATTTTAGTGCTAAATGATTTCCAATTTAAGTGCATGTGCTAAAAGTAAAATAGCATTATTAAAAAGGAATTATAAAAACAATCTCTTCTATGAGGAAGGGAAAATATCAGCAAGATAGAATCAGAGCCACTAAAAGTATTTTTGACTGGAATGTCAATAATAGCAATTTTATAGCTGAAAGTATTGCTATAAAATCTAAGTATCGCAGATTAAATGTTCTCGGAAAGAAGACAGGGGTTATAACATAGGGAGTTTGGTATTGGGGAAGGGGTGATGTATTTTGGTTTATTTGTTGGCCTCTAACTTGAAGTCTTCTGCCTTAATCTCCCAAGTGCTAAAATTATAGATATACTCTATCACACGCAATATGCACACATTTTCCTATGCAAAATAAAGGGCTTAGGTTTTCTATCTCCAAAGGCAAGAAATTGAAGAATTTTGCATAGTGAAAAACTAAAATGTTTTAGTTTTTAAAAATATATCACTCTGGCTTCATTCTGAAAATACATTAAGAAAAACAAGTGGATATATTAGCACAAATATGAATCTATATGTGCTAATATATTAGCATAGACATGAAGTGGGAATGACAATAATGGTGGGTTTGTTCTACTTCTGGACTTACAAAGAATTCCTCAGACCTTGACTTGTCTGTTTACTTGAGAATTCATTTGCAGAAATAAAAGCACAAGACATTATGCTGAAAATCATGTTTACATGATACTGATGTTCTCTTCTTTATTACACTGAAATGAATATCTTTGTGAGTAAAATTACAAAATTAAGATTATTTTATTGGATTGGTAGAAAATGAGGGAAGAGGTAACACTGTTCAAGAAGAAATGTATTCACTACCTGACCTACGTAACTGTTAAACCCTCTGAGCATCACCTTCACAATAAAATTTTTTAAAAGATTATCTTATTGGAACATGAAAATAGATAAGAAATTTAAAGTTTTGATACATTACTGAAAACCGTTCCCCAAATTTTATAGCGTTTAATAGTTCCCCTCTATATGATAATATTTTTCTATTTCATTTTCCCCAAAATTTAGTTCATTTTTCAATGAATACGCATTATTAAATAGACAATATCTATTCACATTTATCTCTATTAAGAATTATCTTCAGCATTGTACATACAAGTTTCTACTGAAAAAGCTATGGACTAGAGTGCTATATCTAAACTAGAATTCTGCATTTGAGACATAGGGAAGAAATTGACTGGTATCAACAAAGATTATATCACCTTGAAGCAAAAGGTAACTGAAAGTCTTTCTATTTCCTAATGGGGCAATGTCATTCTTTCTGATGGAGGCATGGAATTCCATTGTGTATATTTACCGCATTTCTCTTGATCCATTAATCTACTGAGGGGCATCTGGGTTGGTTCCATATCTTAGCTCTGGTAAATAATGCTGCGATAAACATAGTTGTGCTGGTAGCTTTACTATGGTCTTGTTTGTGATCATTTGGGTAAATGCCCAAAAGTGGGATTGCTCTATGTGGTGTCTTTGAGGGACCTCCATACTACTTTCCAAAGTGGTTGAACAAGTTTACACTCCCACCAACAATGCAGTAAGGTTCCCTTCTGTCCACATCCCTTCCAGCATCTGTTGTTATTAGAGTTCTTGATTATAGCATTCTAACTGGGGTGAGGTGGTATCTCAATGTTGTGTTGATTCGCATTTCTTTTATGGCTAGGGAGGTTGAGCATTTCTTCATGTGTCTATTGGTCATCCTTCTTTCCTCTTCAGAGAAGTTTCTCTTTAAGTCTTTAGCCCACTTATTTATTGGGCAGGTGTTTCTTTGAGGATTTGTTGTTGGGGGATTTAATTTTTTGAATTCCAGGTATATTTTAGATATGAGACCCTTGTCCGTTGTATGGCTAGTGAAGATCTCCCAATCTGTAGGCTTTCTTTCCCTTATTTGCAATTACTAGTATATGTCTGAGACAAGCAGAAACGGTCAGATAAGTTGATGTTAGGCTAAATGAACCCCAAGATAAGGACTCAAAAGTTTTTTGTTTCTTGCGATTGTTTCTAACATTTATAAGATGATTTCTTTGTTGCTTTGTATGTCCCTTCCCCACGGTATAACCCCTGTTTTCACTGTATTTGATGTTGGTATAATTTGTGGAGGAGAAGGGAAAAAACAAATTGTTTAAATAGGGATACAGGTGGACCCATTGCAACAATGAGATGGACATTATGTCGAAAAATGAACTTTACAACTTTGGCTGGGGGTGGAGATGGGGGGTGGTGGGAGGGAGATGGGAGAGGATGGGAAGGGGAAACAAAGGAGGAGGCAACAATGCTTGATAAGAAATGTACTCATTATCTTGCCCATGTAATTGTAACCCCTCTGTATGGTATTTTCACAAAAAAAAAAAAGGTAACTGAAAAATAGCCTTCGTGGGTGAAGTTCAGATTGAAAAGTCAAATGAACTAAAAATCCAATGATAAGCAACCAAATATGTTTGTGTTATCTTGAATCACTGTTTAGGAAAAAGCCAAGTGTATGTCAAAAGAATACTCAAGATTCCCGTGGAGAGAACCATGTGATTACAAACTTAGGTGACTTGCCAATAGCTACAAAAGCAGGCCAAATTTTGAGCAAATCTTCCAGCTCCAAACAAGTCTTTAAGAGACTGTAACTCATTTGAAATCTCAGCAGAAACTCTGAACCAAAACCACCCAGTGAAGGCATGATTATATTCCTCAATCATAGCACTGACAAATAATATATATGTGCTTTTCTGATATGGTACTGCTCCAGAATATTTTATCAGATAGCAGTAGATCTGTTTCACCTACTTTACTTTTATCCCATGGCTCTCATTACCAACATACTAATTTATTTATTATGTATTCATTTTAATTATTGCATATTGTATTGCACATATTCAAGTGCCCGTTCCTATAGCCCTCTGGAGAAGGATTTCAGTTTCTTCTCATTCTGATATGTCTTTGACAATTGTAATCAGAGTAAGTACCCAGTAAGCTTTGACTTAATAAATAAAACATATAGTAGGTCCAAATAGTAATTTCAATTAAGCAATTAGATAAAAAAAACAATTCCAAAATTGCTGAAAAGAGCCATGGATAGAGAATGAGATTTGCAAGTCTTAAACACACTAAGCATGCTAAAGATATTCTTGGAACTGAATAAAGTCACCCAATGCTATAGAGAGATAAAATACATCAAAAGTCATACCTCTGTACTGCTCCAATATTTAGCAAGGTAAAGGTAACCAACTAAATGAGCAAGAGCACTCAGTGGGTGATAGAGATAAGCATAGAGCAAGTATCAAAACCTGACAGCAAAACAACAATAAAAGTATAGAATCCCTGCTATTTACAAAGCTAGCCAGTTAAAGGAATTTAAATCATTTAATTATGGAAATATCCCTGAAGGTAGGTTTTATTACTCTCAGTTTTTAGGAAGAAACCAAGGTTTTTGGAGGCTATCCATGTGCCTTAGGTAACATCGTTAAGAAGAAGTGTAGTTAAAAAATGATTCCAGATCAGGCTAAAGCCATTTCTATCCATTAAGTCATTACTGGAATTAGTACTTAGCATTCATGATATCACATCTTTCTATGTGAAACTTATGTTTCACTTTGTATACTCAGACTCAAATGCATATTAATATAGTAAAATAACACATGGCAAAGTTTCAAGGCAGCTGGAAGTTAATACTAATAAGTAAACTGTAAGGTGTAACACCTCAAGAATTATCAGGATACTCAAAGAGATACTTTGAAGATAAGTCGCTACTTGACTTTTAAAATTTAATTTGGTATATTTGGTGAATTTACCTACATGCTAAAATATATGAGTAAACACTGTAAATTTTATTTAGTCATAACTAATGACTATATCATGCTAAAATGTAGTCAAGTATGCTGTTCCTTGAATGACTAAAGATTTAAATTGTTAATTATTTAATTGAGACTCACTTCAGGCCAGGGGCCAGTGTCTTATTCCTGTAATCCTTACTCAGAGGAATGAGATCTGAAGATCACAGTTCAAAGACAGCCTGGGCAGATAAGTACTTGAGACTCTTAGCTCCAATGAACTACCAAAAGAGCTGAATATAGAGCTGTGGCTCAAGTGGTAGATTGACAGCCGTGACCAAAATTGCTCAGAGCCAGCACAAAAAAAAAAAAGAAAAAAGGAACTGAGAATTTTTTTTTATTTTTATACATGACTTTTTTATTGTGAAAATACTGTACAGAGGGGTTACATGGGCAAGATAATGAGTACATTTCTTATCAAGCATTGTAGCCTCCTCCTTTGTTTCCCCTTCCCATCCCATCCTCCCTCCGCCCTCCCACCAAACCCTCCTCCCCAACCCCACACCAAAGTTGTAAAGTTCCTTTTCCACATATGACTTGTACGTCTCATTGTTGCAATGGGTCCACCCATATCCCTATTTAAACAATTCGTTTTCTCCCTTCCCCTCCACAAAGTATACCAACATCAAATACAGTGAAAACAGGGGTTATACCGTGGGGGAGGGACATAGAAAGCAACAAAAAAAATAACCTTATAAATGTGTTAGAAACAATCACATGAAAGAAAAAAACACATTTGAATACATATCTTAGGGTTCATTTCCCTAACATCAACTTATCTGACCATTTCTGCTTGACTAAGACATATACCAGTTATTGCAAATAAGGGAAACCATGGAACCTATACTTGTTTGGGCCTGGATTACTTCACTTAATATAATTTTTTCCAAGTTTTTCCATTTCCTAACAAATGGGGCAATGCCATTCTTTCTGATGGAGGCATAGAATTCCATTGTGTATATATACCACATTTTCTTGATCCATTCATCTACTGAGGGGCATCTGGGTTGGTTCCATATCTTAGCTATAGTAAATAATGCTGTAATAAACATAGTCGTGCTGGTAGCTTTAGTGTGGTCTTGTTTGTGAACATTTGGGTAAATGCCTAAAAGTGGGATTGCTGGGTCATAGGGGAGCTCTATGTGAAGTCTTTTGAGGAACCTCCATACTGCTTTCCAAAGTGGTTGAACAAGTTTACACTCCCACCAACAATACAGTAAGGTTCTCTTCTGTCCACATCCCCTCCAGCATCTGTTGTTATTAGAGTTCTTGATTATAGCCATTCTAACTGGGGTGAGGTGGTATTTCAATGTTGTGTTGATTTACATTTCTTTTATGGCTAGAGAGGTTGACCATTTCTTCATGTGTCTATTGGCCATCCTTCTTTCCTCTTCAGAGAAGTTTCTCTTTAAGTCTTTAGCCCACTTATTTATTGGGCAGGTGTTTCTTTGAGGATTTGTTGTTGGGGAATTGAATTTTTTGAGTTCCAGGTATATTTTATATATGAGACCCTTGTCCATTGTATGGCTAGTGAAGATCTTCTCCCAATCCATAGGCTTTCTATTGATCTTGCTAGCTATGTCCTTTGCCATTCAGAAGCTCTGCAATTTCATGCAATCCAATTTGTCCAACCTTTCTTTGATTTGTTGTGTTTCTGGGTCTCTATTAAGAAAATTTCGGCCTGTGCCAAGGAGACCTAGGGTTTCTCCTATTCCATCCTGTAATGTTTTCAGTGTCTGCTTTGACTCCAAGGTCTTTGATCCATTTGGAGTTGATTCTGGTGCAAAGTGATATATAAGGATCTAGCTTTATTTTTCTACAAATAGTTAACCAATTTTGCCCGGACCATTTACTGAAGAGACTGTCTTTCTTCCACTCTATTTTTATAGCTCCCTTATCGTACATTAGATGGCTATAGGTCTCTAGGTTCATTTCTGGGTTTTCAATTCTATTCCATTGGTCCTAAGGTCTGTTCTTGTGCCAATACCAAGCTGCTTTGATTACTATGGCTTTATAGTAGAGCTTGAAATTTGATATTGATATTCCTCCGGGACTGTTCTTTCTGTTGAGGATCGTTTTTGCTATTCGGCGTCTTTTATTGTTCCATATGAATTTTTGGATTGCCTCTTCTATTTCCTTGAAGAATGAGGTTGGAATAGTGATAGATATCACATTGAATTTGTAGATAGCCTTGGGAAGTATTCCATTTTCATGATGTTGATCTTTCCAATCCAGGAGCATGGGAGTTTTTGCTACTTTCTAAGTTCTGTTTTCATTTCCTTTTGCAAGTTTTTAAAGTTTTCATCATAGAGGTCCTTCACGTCTTTGGTTAATTCCTAGATATTTTATTTTTTGAGGGGCTATTAGGAATGGAGTTGCTTTCCTAATTTCAGCCACACTTTTCTCATTGTTGGCATACAGAAAAGCCATTGAGTTTTGAGGGCTAATTTTATATCCTGCTGCTTTGCCAAAGTTTTGAATCAGCTTGAGTAATTTGGGAGTGGAGTCTATGGGATTCTTTAAATGCAAGATCATGTCATCTGCAAAGAGGGAGAGTTTTACTTCTTCTTTCCCTATTTGGATCTCTTTTATGTTTGCATCTTGTCTTATTGCTGTAGCTAGGCATTCTAATACTAGGTTGAAGAGAAGGTAAGAGACTGGACATCTTTGTCTCGTTCCTGAGTTAGGAGGAAATGGCTTAAATTTTTCACCATTAAGTATAATGATGGCTGTAGGTTTGTCATATACAGCTTTTATTGTATTGAGGAATGTTCCATGGATTCTTAATTTTTTCAGAACCTTCATCATAAAGGAGTGTTGGATCTTGTCAAATGCTTTTTCTGCATCTATTGAGATAACCATGTGGTTCTCATCCTTGCTTCTGTTGATGTGATAAATTATATTAATTGATTTGCGTATATTGAACCAGCTTTGCATCCCTGAAATGAATCCTGTTTGATCGTGGTGTATGATTTTTTGGATGAATTGTTGAAGTCGATTGGCCAAAATTTTGTTGAGAAGTTTTGCATTAATGTGGGTCTATAGTGATCTGAGAATTTTTTAACAGATTCATTCTAATATTGTTCTGAAGATTACAATTCGTTTTCCATATCAGAAGAATAGTAAGCTATTTATCATCTATTTTATAAGTTGTCAATAACAGTGAGATAGAATGCTCTAATATTTTCAACCTAGCAATTTGCAACCAAGCAAACTTTAAAAACCCAGGCATAAATGATTTCCACAAAGGTGTCAGAATAACTAAACATAGTAGAAATACTTCTGCAGTATCTGCCAAGACTTGTATGGATGTCCTTGTAACCAATCTTGAGCCTACCTAATCTAATGTCCCCAAAATCCCAACTCCATGTATACATAGTAAAGATATACAAACTAGGAGAAATTTTATGCTTTAAATCACACACACACACACACACACACACACACACAAATGGATGCATGCATTTACGTATTTATGTATAGTTAATTCTCTACTTCTATTTCTATTCCTGGTCTAAATTATTAGTGTAAGAGCTTGTGACTGGTTTCCGATCATATTCACTTCAAATTTTCCAAGTACACTGTTGCCAAATTTTGTGTTCAAAACTGCAAAATCATACCTACTGAAATCTATCCGATAGCCTGCCTCTGACTACAGAATAAAATTCAAGTTTCTCACATGGCATAAACCCTTCATTATGCATCCCCTGCCTGGGGCTCCTGCTGCATCTCTCATTACTCCCTGTGTTGCACTGCATGCTCCAACAACTTCAAACCACCAACAATTTTCTACTCATGAAACACTATGCATTTTCTCTGCTGCTCCTTTCCCAGTGACCTCTTGCTTATTCTTTCAGACTGAACCCAGTTATCACATCATCCTGGAATCTTTCTTGAGCTTTCCAAAGCTTCTTACAGTAAAATACAGTTTATATACCTTTATCACTCTATTTTAGTGAAGTTGTAGTTACTTGTTTAGGGATTTATCACTTACCAAAACCTGATTTCTTGGAGTATAACAGCAAAGTTTCCCTGCCTAGTGTTTGTGATATGGCTTTGGTGCTGAAATACTAAGAATGATTCTTTCTCCCTTTAAGTATTCTCTTATGAAAAAGCTCAGTAAATATAAGTGATCATAACCAAGTAAATAATGAAGAATATATTTTGTTAATCACTATTTTATTATTACAAACAAAAGCATTTCTGGCAAACACAATTGGTGTGAAAGTAGAAGACTGAAAAATGAATGGAACATTCTTGAGTTATTTTTCTCAGTCTGAAATGGTCTTTGCTGTAGGTGATGATGAGATCTATCTTACCTACTTACCTACTTACTTATTAACAAAACAGAGGAACAGGAAACAGCTGGTTTACAGAAGTAAACTTTGGGGCTGGAAAGGTGACTTAGAGGTAGAGTGCTTACCTAGCATGCAGGAAGCCCTGGGTTTGATTCCTCAATAACACATTAAGTCAGAAGTAGTACTGTGACTCAGTGCATAGGGCCTGAGTTAAAGCACAAGGACTGGCCAAAAAAGAAAATCTCAGCCTCTTGAATTAAATTTTGTTTGGTGAATTTTCTAAGTAAAGCTAAGGGGTAGAAGAGAGGAAGTAGAACCTGAGGCCCTATAGTTTACAAATAATAACACACACTTTACGAAGATGAATCCTAGAGGTCTTAGGTTTTATCCATTGAAATAAAGGAAGAGCAAACAGAATTGGGCATAATGGCACAGGACTGTAATTACAGCTATAAAAGAAGGAGACATTAAGATAGAGGATTTCTGACTAAAGCTGGCTCAGGCAAAAATAAGGAAATCTCAGATAAAAAGAAAGAACAAAGTAAAAGAGCATAGGATATGAGGAGTGTGACTCCATAGCTCATGCCTACCAACTGGGAGGCCCAAAGATCAATCCCCACAAGATTTCTTTTCTTTTTAATTTAATTTAATTTTTTTTTTGTGAACATACTGTACAGAGGGGTTACAATTACATGGGAAGGATAATGCGTATATTTCTTACCAAGCATTGCAGCCTCCTCCTTTGTTTACCCTTCACATCCCTTCCCAGCCTCCCCCCCCCAACCCCCACGTAATCCCCCCCCCCTCCCCGCACCAACTTGTAAAGCTCGTTTTGGACATGACAACTTGTACTTCTCATTGTTGCTACAGGTCCACCTGTATCCTTAAACGACTAGTTTTTCCCCATCTCCTTCACAAGTTATACTGACATCAAATATAGTGAAAGCAGGGGTTATACTGTGGGGGAGGGACATACAAAGCAACAAAGAGATAATCTTATAAATGCTTTAGAAACACATGCATGAAAGAAAAAAACATTAAAATACATATCTAAGGGTTCATTTTCCTAACATCACATTATCTGACCTTTTCCGCTTGACTCATACATATACTAGATATTGCAAATAAGGGAAACCATGGGACCTATGTTTCTTTGGGCCTGGCTTGCTTCACTTAATATAATTTTTTCCAAGTTTTTCCATTTCCTAACAAATGGGGCAATGCCATTCTTTCTGATGGAGGCATAGAATTCCATTGTGTATATATACCACATTTTCTTGATCCATTCATCTACTGAGGGGCATCTGGGTTGGTTCCATATCTTAGCTATGGTAAATAATGCTGCAATAAACATAGTTGTGCTGGTAGCTTTAGTGTGGTCTTGTTTGTAAACATTTGGGTAAATGCCCAAAAGTGGTATTGCTGGGTCATAGAGGAGCTCTATGTGAAGTCTTTTGAGGAACCTCCATACTGCTTTCCAAAGTGGTTGAACAAGTTTACACTCCCACCAACAATGCAGTGAGGTTCTCTTCTGTCCACATCCCCTCCAGCATCTGTTGTTGTTAGAGTTCTTGATTTTTGCCATTCTAACTGGAGTGAAGTGGTGTCTCAATGTTGTGTTGATTTACATTTCTGTTATGGCTAGAGAGGTTGAGCATTTCTTCATGTGTCTATTGGCCATCCTTCTTGCCTCTTCAGAGAAGTTTCTCTTTAAGTCTCTTTAAGTTTCTCTTTAAGCCCACTTATTTATTGGGCAGGTGTTTCTTTGAGGATTTGTTGTTGGGGAATTGAATTTTTTGAGTTCCAGGTATATTTTATATATGAGACCCTTGTCCATTGTATGGCTAGTGAAGATCTTCTCCCAATCCATAGGCTTTCTATTGATCTTGCTAGCTATGTCCTTTGCCATGCAGAAGCTCTGCAACTTCATGCAATCCTATTTGCCCAACCTTTCTTTGATTTGTTGTGTTTCCGGGTCTCTATTCAGAAAATTTCGGCCTGAGCCAAGGAGACCTAGGGTTTCTCCTATTCCATCCTGTAATGTTTTCAGAGTGTCTGCTTTGACTTCGAGGTCTTTGATCCATTTGGAGTTGATTCTGGTACAGGGTGATATATAAGGATCTAGCTTTAGTTTTCTACAAGTAGTTAACCAATTTTGCCAGCATCATTTACTGAAGAGGCTGTCTTTCTTCCATTCTATTGTTATAGCTCCCTTATCGAACATTAGATGGCTATAGGTCTGTAGGTTCATTTCTTCCCCACAAGATTTCTAAAAAGAAAAGCTGATAATATAGTAACTCCTTTCATAAATTCCTAATTTCATCAGTTCCTAATAATTCCTCTCGTAATTCCTATCTTTATGACAATTTTCAATAGTCAAATTTTCACCATAAAATGTAATCTTAAACAAAACTCCATTGGTAATCATTAATCTTACTTACAGGTATTAAATTGGTAAAATAATCAGTTGTTGTCATAAAACTAATAAGGAGCAGAATCAGCAGACCCAGTTCTTCTCAATGTAAAACTATATGATTTTCAAATAAGCATTGTGCAACAAAGCATACTTTAAATGTGTATGCATAAGACATTCCCAACTGAGGTAACAGGAAAAAATGTTAGAAATATGTCTTCACTATTCCCAAATTCATGTACAGTGTGGCTAGTGTGGAGCCATTTTTATGGGATATCCTGCTCCAAGCTGCCCAAAGAACTATTATGCCTCTATTTTGAAAATTCTAGACATGCATCTTATACAGTATATATCAAAGAAAAAGATTAAAAAATAAAACAGCCTCTTGAGTCTATTTATGTGTGCTTTTATGGCAAGTTTCCATTATAGATAAGTTATTTCAAGGTAGGACACAGACAGGTCTTGACTGACGGACAAAAAAAATTGAGAATAAATTGAGGGACTAATATTTCTTTAGAAAAAACCTTAGAAGAGAAAAATCTAAGATCCCTAGGAAATGAATGCTCCCTACAAAATCTCATTCTGAGAAAAGAGAAATTCTAACAAGTTCAAGGCTCAAAAGAAAGTTTGTCACCTTCGCTGATCTTGACCTCAGAAAAGAAAGAATAGTAAGATTTGAAGGGATTTTTATATAATATACAATAACATATTATGACACATATATTATGCAATTATTATATACTATACTTACATTTATACACATTTACTTGGAAGGGTATGTTACTTTGTTTCAATTTTAAATCACAAATTATTGGACAATAGAATAATCTAAAATATTATTCAAATCACGTATTATGTTTTCTATATTGTAAAAATATAATATGTGCATATATACATTATGCAATATACATGTGTATATATTAGAGGAGAGAATATGACCCATCTTAGGTGTGAGGAATTTCAGTGTAGTAAAAGTAATGGATGATAAGACCTTTGCACAATTATAACATCTCTCAAGTTATAAAGTATTGAAAAATTCAAGTGTGAACAGTCAATGGAATGTGTAATGTTGTTTTGATATATTCTCACCAAATGTGACTAAAAACATTTTTAACTGTCGCTTGAAAGGGATCATTACATTTAATGGGAAATGTGCTTTGTGAAGCATCTCTAATCCTATGATATGCTAGATCAATAGATATAAGAATAATAGGAAAATTTCCTTAATACTTTCCACCTCAAATCTTTGAGACTAAGATCATCATTCTGACATAAAAGAATATTGAGGACACAGCTCAAGATGGCGACGGGGCAGTAGGGAAACGCCACAGCTCTCTCCAACCAAAAAGAGAGTTCGAGTTCCAACCTTTAATCTCCCCAAGAGACCGACAACAACAAAAAGACGAACACTCAGAGAAAAACCAGAGGTGGAAAATAACAAAAAAAGAAAGAGAGGAAAAGAAGAATTTCAGAACAGAGAAGAGCGAAGACCCCTCCCCCAACCTTTACTGGCCGCGCGGCAGTGCGCCAAGCCGCCGGCCAGCCGGCCCGGCCCGGCGGGGGCTGCCGGAGCCACAGAGACACAGGGGGCTGCTTGCAGATCACCAGGTACCGGATTGCAGAACAGCGGATCGCCAGGAACAGAGAAACCTACCAGCCGGGAGTCTCCAGGAGGATCCCACCCCACCCATCACTCTCCACCGGAGCGGAGAGGCTCCATCCCGCCAAAGCCGCCCGGCACCAGCAGCGCCACAAAGGGACCTGTCGCAATCGCAACGACCCGGCGGGGGGGCCGCCCAACCCAGCCCGCAACCACCCCAACTGAACTCGGACTGCAACAACAACTGACGGACTGCAACAACAACTGACGACCTACAGGGTGAGTACCCATCAGGGGACAGGGAATCCATCAAGGGAGACCAGAGCTGGAGGGAATCCCCAGACCCTGACCTAGACTCCCTACCCCAACACCCGGACCACAGGACCCACTAAAACTGGGAACTGTTCGAGAGCCCCACCAGCCGGTGGAGCACACTCTGCTGGCCAGGCCAGAGCAAGAGCGCCCCGGGAAGGGAGCTTAAATGCTCAAGCCAGGAACAGTGCCCCTGGGTCAAGACTACCAACAGCAGAAGAAATTTGAACTGTGTCCTCCAGGCTGCATAACCAAGGTGGTATACACATTAGCACAGGCCTAACGAGCGCGCTCCAGGCTGGGGCCGGAACCAGGCCAGGGGACCGGCGCCTGAACAAAGCAAAAAGGGTCAGAAGTGGGGCTGTGGCTCAAATGGTAGGGTGCCAGCCCTGAGCTGAAGAGCTGAGGGACAGCACCCAAACCTAGAGTTCAAGCCCACAACCAGCCCAAAACAAACAAAAACACATCAGGAGCCCATAGCAGACTCCAGTATTTGGGAGAGTGCATCCAGAGCATCTGATCTTCCCAAGAGCACCCGCAGGAGCAAACACAAGCAGTCTAGGCTGCTCAACCCTTCCAAAGGCGGGAATTGCTACAGCAGAGAGCTGAGAATCCTAAGTGAATAGCAGCTGGAAATAGGCTCCCAACAGAATCCAGATCAGACACAGACTCTCTCTACCAATAGAGAATCAGCAACCAAGCAAAGACAGACACACCAAAACAAGATTGAAGAGCAGTCTCCTGAACCCCCATGCGAAAATCACAGAGAAAAATCACAAGGTTTACCACTACCCAGGACAGCAAGCTCACCTCAAAAGCCAGCAGCCACGCAGGGGAGAGCCCCAGTGGGAGCAAAGCAGGAATGGAAGACAAAAACTACATCCAAGGGTTGCTGGAGGCAATGACTCAAGAAATAAAGCGAGAAATGGATCAGAAATTGAAAGAGCACAAGGATGAACTATCAAAAGATATACAGGATATCAAACAAAAATTGGATGCAAAAATAGAAGCTGCACAAACCTCAGTAAGAAGTGAGATAAACGCCAAATTAGAGGTAATGCATACTGATATCACCTCATTGAGAGGTGAGATCAGTACTCTGAGAACCAACATTGAATCCATAAAGGGATCCATTTCCATCATGCAAACCACAATAGAAGCCACGGTCAACAGAGTGAATGAAATGGAAGGTAGAGTGTCAGATACAGAAGACAGAATACACCAACTGGACCAAAAAGTGACAGATATGGAAAAATCACTCAAATTAAACCAAAGGGAAATTCAAGAGCAAGCAGATAATGCTAAAAAATTTAACCTTCGCATAATCGGAGTGGACGAAGGTGAGGAATTCCAGAGCAAGGGAATGCAACACCTATTTAACAAGATAGTCAATGAAAATTTTCCCCACCTCAAAAACGACCATCTTAACTACATCACAAAAGCTTATCGAACACCCAACAAGCAAGATCCCAGGAGAAACACTTCTAGGCACATAATAGTAACAATGATGGATCTGAATAATAAGGAAACAATCCTGCATGCAGCAAAAATGAAGAAGGAGCTATACTACAACGGGAAAAAAATTAGAATCACTGCAGATCTCTCCACACAAACAATGAATGCAAGAAAAGCCTGGGAAAGCACCATACGAGCCCTGAGAGCCAATAACTGCCAACCCAGACTGATATACCCGGCAAAGCTAGCATTCACATTCGATGGAGAACTGAAAACTTTTAATAGCAAAGAAAAACTAAATGAATACATAAACATTAAGCCAGCATTACAAAGAATTCTAAGAGGGGGGACACAACCTGAAGAAAGCAACCAGGAACTGGGACCTGCCCCAAACAGGCATTACTCAAAGTCTAACTGAGCAAGCACAGGAGGAAAGGAAAGAAGAAAAACTTAGGAAAACGGAATGGCAGGGACAACAATGCATCTCTCTATACTTTCTCTTAATATAAATGGGCTGAATTCGCCAATTAAAAGAAAACGAACTGAGGACTGGATCAGAAAACAAGACCCATCCATCTGTTGCCTTCAGGAGACCCACCTCTCAGCCAAACATACAAACAAACTCAGAGTGAAGGGGTGGAAAAGGATCTACCAATCAAATTCCCCCAATAAGAAAGCAGGTGTAGCTATCCTGATATCTGACAAAATAAACTTTTCATTAAAATCAGTACAGAAAGACAAGGACGGACATTACATATTAATAAAGGGAACAATCCAAGAGGAGGATATAACCATCATCAACTTATATGCCCCAAATATCGGTGCACCCAGATATGTTAAACAAATGCTCTCAAACTTACAGAATAAAATAGATCCCAATACGATAATACTAGGAGACTTTAACACGCCACTCTCACCAAAGGACAGGTCTACCAACCAGAGGATTGGCAAAGAAGCTACCGAATTAAGTGAGGCCATACTTCAAGCGGAATTAACTGACATCTACCGAGTATTTCACCCTAAAACAACACAGTACACATTCTTCTCAGCAGCTCATGGAACTTTCTCCAAAATAGACCATATCATAGTTCATTCAAGGAACTTAAGCAAATACAAAGGGATCGACATAATCCCCTGTATCCTATCTGACCACAGTGGAATCAAGCTAGCTCTCAATAACAAAGCATACCGCAGAAATTTCTCTAATACATGGAAATTGAACAGCACACTCCTTAACAAGGCCTGGGTAACAGAAGAGATCAGAGAAGAAATAAAGCATTTCCTAGAACTCAATGAAAATGAAAACACCTCACAAAGAAACTTGTGGGACACAGCAAAAGCAGTCCTGAGGGGCAAATTTATTGCCCTCAGTGCCCACATCAAGAGAATGGAGACAGACCAAGTAAATAATCTCATGTTGCAACTAAAACAGCTAGAAAAACAAGAAAAAATGGGACCTAAAGCTACTAGACGAAGCCAGATAACCAAATTGAGAGCAGAGATTAACCAATTAGAAAATCAGAAAACCATAACCAAAATAAACCAAACAAAAAGCTGGTTCTTTGAAAAAATAAACAAAATTGATGGCCCGTTGGCAAGATTAATTAAAAAAAGAAGAGAGGAAACCCATATTAATAGGATTAGGGATGCCACGGGAAACATCACAACACGTACCCAAGATATCCAAACAATTCTAACAGACTACTTTCAAAAGCTATACTCTCTAAAGGAAGAAAATCTGGCGGAAATGGATGCATTTTTAGAGAAATACAAGTTACCCAAACTGAGCAAAGAAGAAGTTAACCAATTAAATAAGCCAATATCCTATAATGAGATACAGGAAGCTATCAAAAGTCTTCCAACAAAAAAAAGCCCAGGACCAGATGGATTCACAGCAGAATTCTATAAGACCTTTAAAGAAGAACTAATACCCATACTCCTCAAGCTCTTCAGAGAAACAGAGAAGGAGGGAGCTATCCCAAACTCATTCTACGAAGCCAATATCACACTCATCCCCAAACCAGGCAAAGACCCAACCAAAAAGGAGAATTACAGGCCAATCTCCTTGATGAACACAGATGCAAAGATCCTTAACAAGATTCTAGCTAACAGAATCCAGAAACACATAAAAAAAATAATACACTATGATCAGGTAGGCTTCATCCCAGAGACACAGGGATGGTTTAACATACGTAAGTCAATAAATGTAATCCAGCATATCAACAGAGCCAAGGTCAAGAATCACATGATTATCGCCACAGATGCAGAAAAGGCCTTTGATAAAATTCAACATTCATTCATGCTAAAAGCTCTGGAGAAAATAGGAATAGAAGGAACATTTCTAAAAACAATAAAAGCCATTTATGACAGACCAATAGCCAATATTATACTTAATGGGGAAAAGCTACAACCAATCCTCCTAAAAACAGGAACAAGGCAAGGATGTCCACTGTCTCCACTCCTCTTCAACATAGTCCTAGAACCCTTAGCCAGGGCAATAAGGCAAGAAAAAGACATTAAAGGGATCCGCATAGGGAAAGAAGAAGTGAAACTATCCCTTTTTGCAGACGACATGATACTATACCTCCACGATCCCAAAAACTCCATCCCCAAACTTTTAGAAATCATAAGTCACTTCGGCAAAATAGCAGGATACAAAATAAACCCACAAAAATCAGTTGCCTTCCTATACACTGATAACGCACAGGAAGAGAGGGAAATAAAGGGAGCAACCCCATTCACAATAACCTCCCAAAAAATAAAATATTTAGGAATTAACCTAACCAAAGATGTAAAAGAACTATTTAATGAGAACTATAAAAAGTTAAAGAAAGAAATTGCAGAAGACACTAGGAAATGGAAAGACCTCCCATGCTCCTGGATAGGCCGACTTAATATAGTAAAGATGGTGATACTTCCAAAATTAATATACAAATTCAATGCAATTCCTATTAAAATCCCAATGACGTACATCACTGAAATACAGAAAACAGTCCAAAAATTTATATGGAACAACAAAAGACCTAGAATAGCCAAAACAATTCTAGGGGATAAAGACAATATGGGAGGGCTATCCATGCCGAACTTCAAACTCTACTACAGAGCTATAATCACAAAGACAGCATGGTACTGGCACAAAAACAGACCCGAAGACCAATGGAACAGAATAGAAGATCCAGATATAAATCCACAGGCCTACAGCCAGCTGATATTCGACAAAGGAGCCAAAGACATACAATGGAAGAAACACAGCCTCTTCAACCGCTGGTGCTGGGAAAACTGGGCAGCCACATGCAGAAAACTAAAAGTGGACCCCAGCCTATCACCATGCACCAACATCAACTCAAAATGGATTAAAGACCTTAACATTAAACCTGAATCTCTGAAACTACTGCAGGACAGAGTAGGAGAGACACTTGAACTAATAGGCACAGGAAGGAACTTCCTGAACAGAGTCCCAGGGTCACAACAAGTTGGAGAGAGACTCGACAAATGGGACTACCTTAAAATAAAAAGCTTCTGCACAGCTAAATCTATCGCAACTAAGCTAGAAAGACAACCAACTAATTGGGAAAAAATATTTACCAGCAATATATCAGACAAGGGGTTAACATCCTGTATATACAGGGAACTCAAGAAACTAATCCCTCCCAAACCTAACAAACCAATTACTAAATGGGCAAGGGAACTAAAGAGGGACTTCTCAAATGAAGAAATAAAAATGGCAAAGAAACACATGAGGAAATGTTCATCATCCCTGGTGGTGAAGGAAATGCAAATAAAGACAACCCTGAGATACCACCTTACCCCAGTCAGAATGTCCCACATCCACAAATCAGCCAACGACAAATGCTGGAGGGGATGTGGAGAAAGAGGAACCCTATTACACTGCTGGTGGGAATGTACACTTATACAACCACTTTGGAAAGCAGTCTGGAGGGTCCTTAGAAAGCTAAAGATTGACCTCCCTTACGACCCAGTCATACCACTTCTAGGCATCTACCCTGAACAACAGGAACCAATATACAAGGACACGTGCACCTCCATGTTTATTGCAGCACTGTTCGCAATAGCTAGGATATGGAAACAACCTAGGTGCCCCACCACAGATGAATGGATCCAAAAATTGTGGTATCTATACACAATGGAATATTATGCAGCCATTAGAAATGACAAAATAATGGCATTTGCAGGGAAATGGATGGAGCTAGAAGGAATCATGTTGAGCGAGGTAAGCCAAGAACGAAGAGACAAACGGTACATGGTCTCCCTCATAAGTGGATGCTAAATCCAAAAGGTTAGTGATACGACAAAACTAACAGGACTTAAGAAACAAAGAACTCCCGCTCATCTGGTTGAACCACTACTAAATATCCTCATGCTGCTGATCACAAATATGGTATATAACATGTGAACACTGTTATATATTACAGACTGTGGTAGACAATTTGCTCCAGGGAAGTTAGAATGAACTTGTGACTTTGAAATTATGTAATCATTTAATCACAATCAAAAAAAAAAAAAAAAAAAAAAAAAGAACCTCGGGGAAGGGAGGGAGGGAGGGGATGGTAGGGGGAAAACAATGGAGGGGGTAACAATGTTCAAGAGGAAGTGTACTCATAACCTCACTCATGTAACTGTGACCCTCTGTATAGTAGCTTTACAATAAAAAAAAAAAAAATTAAAAAAAAAAAAAAAAAAAAAGAATATTGAAGTACTTGAAAAACATGTAGACTTGTCAAAACAATTGTGAACTAACAATCTTCTAACCTAATTATAAGACTTTCATACAACAATATATGCTGTCATCAAACACTCAATTACTTACAAGAGTGTGTTGTTTGCTTTCTTTGAGCTCACTTAATGATAAGTTTTCTTGATAAGCTTTTACCAAAACAGTTTGTAAATCACAAATTGATGGAAAAATAAAAAATCTAAACTTGGATTCATACTTTATATTAAATTATCAATTGAACTTGGAATCAGATACTGTGAAGAAATCAAATAAATAGTCTTGTCTACTTCTTTTTGTTTTCTTGTACAATAAAATAGCACCTGTCAAGAAAAATAAACCAGTGAAAGTATAAAAACATTGTGTCATGTGAATGTAGAAGAGGCTGGAGTTGATGGAAATTTGCCAAAGTTAAAAAAAATTAAAGCAGGCATTGGTGGCTCACAACTGTAATCCTAGCTACTTAGGAGGAAAAGATCTGAGGCTTGTGGTTCAAAACCAGCCTGGGTAGGAAGGTCCCTGAGATTCATATCTCCAATTAACCACCAGAAAACTAGAAGTGGCACTGTGGGTCAAAATGGTAGAGGGCTAGCCTTGAGCAAAAGAGCTCAGGGACAGCACCCAGGCCCCAATTTCAAGCCCCATGATGGACAAAAAAAAAGGAAAATAAAGAAAAGTTTATTTGAAAATTTAATGTTCTTAGTACTGTATTAATGATTCTAGGATGTTCAGTATTTACAAAATGACTTGTGACTAAGTCATATCCCATAGGATTAATCTCCTGTGACAATTATTTTTGTTTTCCTCTTTCTTACAAGAATACTATTATTTCCCCCTCTTCCAGCCCACTCTAAAATAGAAATAAAGATTCAAACATAATTCCTTACTTGAAGGGTTCTTTTAATCCCTTTCCTGAAACTACTTATGGGATCTGAAAAACCAAATATGGGAAGGAAAATGGAAATCTTTTAAGAGAGATTCACTCAAAGAAAAAGGAAGAAGGTGGGTGAAAGAGAAAGAAGTAACTAGAAAAGCATTTCTCATACCAGGTTCTCTGGAAACCTAAGGTTCTACAAGATGTTGTTGAAGGTTTATTAATAGTATGTGAACAAAAATCAAATTATATCTTGTTTTAGAAACTTTGTGCTTTGTGGGATACCAGCATTTACAGTGGTGGACAATCACCAGCAAGTCTTATTTCTCCATGTATTTAATGTTTTAGTCCAAACTAATCTAGTTTGGGATATGATTGAAGAGGCCAATGATAGTTGATGAGTATGATATTGTTTCAAGAAGATAAGAGGCTCATGATATTAGTATCTCACTCCCTAATATGGTTTGGATGTGAAGCATCTCCCTAAAGGCTTATGTGTTCAAGGCTTGATCCCAGCTTGTGGTCTTATTGAGCTGATTAGATTATAAGGATGCAAATTTCATTTAGAGATTCAGGCTGAAGAAATAAGTACCAGGCTGAGAAGGAATTAGCAAGTGGGATATTGTTGGATGAAGTAGGTCCCTGAGAAGTGTTATTGTTCATACATATTCTTGCCCCAGACCCTTCTTTTCTGTTTTCTGGATGTCCTGAGGTTGAGTCTTCTGCCATAGATTCTTGCTGCAATGATGACTCTAGAACAATGAACCACTGAGACTACAAAACCCAATAAATCTTTCCTCCTTTAAGTTTATTTTTCTCAAATATTTTATCACAAGTGTTTTAGTATAGCCTGACTAAAACAGTGCCACTACAAGTTCATCCAAACAGTTGGCCATCTAGTAGCATAAATTCATTCTTCAGAAGTCTTGCCTGCAAGGATAAGATCCTTAAGAGTAGAACTAATTCTACCTCAGTAATGTGTTGTCATTTTTGAACCTCTGTATTTCACTGGAAGAGGAAACAATTTCACAGAATTCCACATTGCTATTTCCACAGGATCTATAATAAAGGTTGCTTAAAGTATTCCATATCCAAACACAGAACCAAGTAGGTGGCCAATGGGTGGAATCACAGAATCCATAGTTTACGTTTGCCTAGGATTCCTCTTACTAATTTGTCCCTTAGATCTCTGCTCTAGCAGAGGCTATTACAATCTTTGGGATGACAAGTATCATTAGCAACTTAAAAACTATATCTAATAAACTTCACAATGGACATTATTAGATCCCTGAAGCATAGGCAACTAAATAAATGGCTACAGCTGCCGGGCGCTGGTGGCTCACGCCTGTAATCCTAACTACTCAGGAGGCTGAGATCTGAGGATCGTGGTTCAAAGCCAGCCCGGGCAGGAGAGACTGTAAGACTCTTATCTCCAATAAACCACCAGAAAACCAGAAGTGGCGCTGTAGCTCAAGTGGTAGAGCGCTCGCCTTGAGCTGAAGAGTTGAGGGACAGCGCCCAGGCCCAGAGTTCAAGCCCCACAACCGACAAAATAAATAAATAAATAAATAAATGGCTACAGCTACCTTTGAAGACTGAGGAAATCATTAAAAATTATACCAACTATGGTATTGCTTATTCCTTCCTCTCAAAATATCATCATCTCTGAACCAAGTTGAGAAATCTTGGGCAGATTATGATTTCTGATTAAGGTGCATCAATCATCTTGTGCATGCATAATTATACACTTTTGATTGTATACATTAAGCAAGATTGCTGTTTGCTCTTAGTCTTTATTACCACTAAGAGTTGAGTGTTTTAATCCCTTCTTGCATACTTGGTCATGAATGTTTCTAAATGACTTCCTGGAAGACAACAACTTCCCTGATGGAATAGAAAACCACAGAGAAGTTTTGTTATTTACTTTTTCTTTTGTTTTTCGGGGGAGGGGGGTTGTTCTTGTTGTTTATACCTTTGTCATTGTTTTTCATTGCTGTGCTTTTTGTCTTGCATATAAGTACATCTGTTTTGGGAATGGTGAAGGAGATAACAGAAATTGTGGGACAAAGGGTGAACTAATGCAGTAAAGACACTCACTAGACACTATGTTGAAAATGAACTATACAACTTGGGGAGGAGGAGGGTTGGGAAGAAGGAAAACTGGGAGAAAATGAAGAAAGGGGTGACACTGTTCAAAAAGAAATCTACTTAAACTATTTGTTTTTTTCCCTTCCCCTCCACAAATTATACCAACATCAAATACAGTGAAAGCAGGGATTATACCGTGGGAGAGGGACATACAAAGCAACAAAGAAATCATCTTATAAATATGTTAGAAACAATTGCATGTAAGAAAAAAAACATTTGAATACTTATCTTGGGGTTCATTTCCCTAACATCAACTTATCTGACCTTTTCTGCTTGACTCAGACATACACTGGCTATTACAAATAAGGGAAACCATGGGGCCTATTTTGGAGGGGGCCTGGCTTACTTCACTTACAAGTCGTTATGTCGAAAACGAACTTTACAACTTTGGTGGGCGCAGGGGAGGATCAGATGGGGGGGAGGTATGGGAAGGGATAGGAAGGGGAAACAAAGGAGGAGGCAACAATGCTTGATAAGAAATGTACTCGTTATCTTGCCCGTGTAATTATAACCCCTCTGTACGGTATTTTCACAATGGAAGAAAGAAAGAAAGAGAGAAAGAGAGAAAGAAAGAAAGAAAGAAAGAAAGAAAGAAAGAAAGAAAGAAAGAAAGAAAGAAAGAAAGAAAGAAAGAAAGAAAGAAAGAGAAAGAGAGAGAGAGAGAGAAAGAAAGAAAGAGAAAGAAAGAAAGAAAGGAAGGAAGGAAGGAAGGAAAGAAGGAAGGGAAGAGAGAAAAAACAGAGAAAGAGAAAGAAAGAGAGAGAAAGAAAGAGAGAGAAAGAAAGAAGGAAAGAGAGAAAGAAAGAAAGAAAAAAAGAAAGAAAGAAAGAAAAGAAAGAGAAAGAGAAAGAAAGAAAGAAAGAGAAAGAAAGAGAGAGAGAGAGGAAGGAAGGAAGGAAGGAAGGAAGAAGTCTGCTAAAAAGAACACCTACTCATTATCTGACTTATGTAATGGTAACTCTTCTGTACATCATCTTTATAATTCAGCCTTAATTCATCTACCAACTATTTCTTTGAAGCTATAAATATTGCTAAATATGAGTTATGTGAAATAAAAATAAATTGCATTATAATTATAAAGGTTTATTCTTGGCAGTATTCTCTACTTATTTACTTTATTCATTTTTTTTACTTTACTTTATTCATTTACTTTATTTACTTTATTCATTTGCTTTACTCATGTTTTTTTTTTTTAATTTTTTTTTTGGGTCCAGTCGTGGGGCCTGAACTCTGGGCCTGGGCACTATCCCTCAGCTCTTCAGCTCAAGGCTAGCGCTCTACCACTTGAACCACAGCGCCACTTCCGGCTTTTTTCTTTTTGCTTATGTGGTGCTGAGGAATTGAACCCAGGGCCTCAGGCATGCAAGGCAAGCACTCTAGCACTGAGCCACTTTCCCAGCCCTATTCATTTGTTTTATTCTTTATTAATGTTTATATTTGACAAGTAACTCCAATGGCCCAACATGGTGATTTTTAATGACAGGATGTATCACGAAAGAGAAAAAGATTGGATTTGGGCCTATGAATAAAGCTTATATTACTGGCAAAAGGTGCTATCTTGAGGGTTATTTCACTGCACTAGCTATTGAAGGAGAAAAATATACTCCATATTTACAAGGAAAGCTACTACCCTTACCTGAAGTAGCAATCTAAGTTGCCTTAACCCATTCCAAGTTTTCTGTGGTAGACAAAATTCCACAATGCCTCAAGATAACTTGGAAAGTTGTTAAATTACAAATCCTATCCACTCAACAAGGAAGAAATGTTAATTATTTTAAATATTATTAAAATTTAAGAGTAAAGATTTTGTCAAGAATGGTCACATTCAGTCAAAAGTGTCAAAATTGAGTTACTAAATAATAAAGCAAAAAGCTGCACTAAGAGAGAGAAACTAAAAATACCAACATGTATAAGATGAATAAAAATTAGATGCAGTAAGAAAAGCTAAAAAGACTTTACTCTTGAAAAAATGTAATTGTGACCTGTCACATATTACTAAAGACTTCTCGTTCAGTGAACTGAGAAACAACAGCTCATTTTCTAGGCTTATTAGTAAAATGATTTCACAAATATTGCACTATTACATTTAATGCTTGCAAAGCCAGTGCTCCATCACTTAAATTAACTCCTTTTTGCCTTGGTCTCAATGCCCAGGCCAGCCTGGGCTGGGATCCTCCAATAGATATGTGTTTTTAGATGTCTCTGTGGATGAGTGAGATTGATTCCACTGAGTGAGATGTAGTCTCATAAACTCTTATGCCTAGGACTGCCCCAAATCTCAGTACCCCCAACCCAAGATCTACCTCCCAAGTACTTACAATTTCAAGTTTGAGCCATTAAGCCCAGTCTAACTTAGTAAGGTCTTTAAATGGTAGCGAAATTCAAGAAAAATGTTATTGCTGCAAAAGTTGCTGCAAGCAATAGAGGTCAAGATATACTAAGCAAATACCAGGCTGCTTTTTAAATGCTAAAAAAAAAGCCTGTAAAAACCCAGGTGAAGAGCAGATAAATTTCATCTCCGTGTAGAAATATTATGACTGAGAAATGAAAAAAATCTCAATATAGAGGCTGATTTTTTAAAATACTTCAAATGGTCTTTCAAGAAAGCACTTCCAGAAATCACTTCAAAATAAGAATTACTTCAAAAAAGACAGACTGTACATTGCTGAGTTATCAAGAGAGACAGACAGACAAACCAATGGACAGACAGAGACATGGACAGAGACAGAGATAGAGAGAATGCTACAGAAACTAGCCTATCTAAATATTTTTCTTCATGTAAAACAGTTAAGCACAAATGAAAGACTCTTGAACTTTAAAAAAACTGATTATTTTAGATTTCAAGTCAACTCCTTACCTTCTTAAGTAAAGAATAATGAAATACAAAAGAAAAATAAGAAAATTGAGAATAGGGAGAAAAGGGAATTTTGAGGAAAGACGGATGTCAGAGGATCCACTTGCAATAAATTCTTACTTTATACTAGAAGTATGGGTGGTTCATTTCTTTGTAAAATAAAATTAACTGCTTATATTATATAGGAGAGAAACCAGAGATCACATTCAGGAGCTGAACCTAGTGTGACAGTACTAAGACATGAATTCAAGGTCTCACATACTGGATAGGCTTTCTTGCTAGTAGCTGAATCCTAATTATTTATCTCTTGTGTGTCTACTAAAAGTTATAATAGTATAATAAATGCAAATTATAAATACTTACATCTGAAAGTATACATTTGAATCAAACCACTGACTCACTAGAGATAGTTGCCTATCTTTCTGAAGCATACTTACTTAAGATGTTCCATGTGAGACTAAACAATTTTCTTTGGAAAAAGACTGAAAATATTGGGGGCAAGGATAAAGAAGGGAGAAGGAGAGAAAGAGAGTAATGGGAGAGGGAACGGAGAGGGAAATGGAAAGAAAAAGAAACAGAGAGAGAAACAGAGAAAAACACATAGCAAAAAAGGAATGAGAGGGAAAGAGAGGGAGGAACAGAGAGAAGAGAGAAAAAAATAGAGAAAGAGGTAGAAAGGCAGACATATTTTAGTCAGAGCCCTGAATCTTTAGTGATGTGAGAGGCTTGTAATTTGTAAAGTACCCCTAGGGCCCTAAAACATGATTAGCAAAACACATAGAAAACATTCCCAAAACTTCCCTTAATTGTAACAGATGGCTGAGCAATAAATTTCTATTTCAAGCTAAAGGATGAGTTGCAAATATACCTGGCTTTAGCCCAACTGATCAAGATAATATTTCATTGTTCAAAGAAGATAGTGTCTGTATTAGTGAACTGTTACAATTGTTCACACTGGCTGCCTGGGTATAAATATTATTACTGAAATTGAAATGCTTAATATTTATAATACAGTTTCAGACATGAAAGAAACAAATACCTACATTGCTCTCACTTTACAGATAAAAACATAAACAAAAAAAAAAAAAAAAAACTGAAATCTAGACAAGTTATTTTCACCAAACCACAGAGGTACTTAATTGCAAAGCTGAATTGTTATTCTAATTCCTCTTCTAATCCTATAGAGGATTGTATGGAATGGAGAAATTTACAATATTTCCAGAAGCATATCTAAACACAAAATGACTTATAACAAAGTACAGAAAAATATATGTGGGGACATTTATATATTTACCTAAGATATGTATTCAAATGTTTTTTTTTCTTTCATGCGATTGTTTCTAACGCATTTATAAGATTATTTCTTTGTTGCTTTGTATGTCCCTCCCCCCCCCAGTGTAACCACTGCTTTCACTGTATTTGATGTTGGTATAATTTGTGGAAGGGAAGGAGAAAAACAAGTTGTTTAAATAAGGATACAAGTGTACCCGTTGCAACAATGAGAAGTACAAGTCCTTATGTCCAAAACGAACTTTACAACTTTGGTGGGGGGGGGGGGGGGAGAGGATTGGTTGCGGGGGCAGGGGGGGAGGATGGGAAGGGATGGGAAGGGGAAACAAAGGAGGAGGCTACAATGCTTGATAAGAAATGTACTCATTATCTTGCCCATGTAATTGTAACCCCATGTAATTGTACAGTATTTTCACAATAAAAAAATAAATAAAAATTAAAAAAAATAAAATAAAAAAATCAACTTTTTCATGTTCTTACCCCAAACTATTCCACTATTTCCCAAAGATGCTCCAAATATTTGAGAATGCTCTGACTTTACTCATTGTGTTTCTAGATGTCCTTAATCTCTTCCTCTACCTTGAGATTCAAGTCAATCTTTTCATATATCCATCAAAATAGCAATCACATTACATCTGTCCATTCCTCTGAGAATTGTTTCTCTAGATATTATACTCTACCAAATTAGTTATGCACATGCATACATAACTAATCCCTAGCTCTCTTTGTTTTATTTATTTCATTATTATTATTATTATCTTTAAGTGGTTGTGAACAGGAGTTGCCATTTAACAAATCAGTTTATTAATACAATATATCTTTTTTATTGTAAAGGTGATGTACAGAGGGGTTACAGTTACATAAGTCAGGTAATGAGTACATTTCTTTTTGAACATTATCACCCCTTTCCTCATTTTCTCATGTATTTTTCCCTCCCAACCCCTCTCCCGACCAAGTTGTATATCATATGCAACATAATGTCTGGTGAATGTCACTACTGAATTAGTTCACCCTTTGTCCCACCATTTTTGTGCTTTCCCCTTCCCACCCCCAATTCAGATAAACTTACATACAATGTATCTGGATGGATATCACCTCTGCAACATTCTCACCCATTCTTCCTCTATCTACCCCTTCCCTTACTCTTCTTAATTTTGTAGGATATACATTGGATTCTTGACTACACTCTGCCTTTCCTCTTTCTTTTCATTCATCTACTGCTTTCTCCTTGACCCTCCTCTACCTCTTTCCAGTATCTGCTTCCTAGTGTTTTATTTTGCTCAATTTTGATTTTGCCTTTCAAAGGAATTACACTATTTAAGTTCTCCCTTGAATCTACCATGTTTCAGTTGATACACATATCACAATATTTACTTATAAATTTATAAGCTAAATCTAGTTTCCTGGCTTCTATTATCACTTGGGTTTTTTTTTGTTTTTTGTTTGTTTTTCGTCGGTCGTGGGGTTTGAACTCTGGGCCTGGGCACTGTCCCTCAGTACTGCAGCTCAAGGTGAGCTCTCTACCACTTGAGCCACAGTGCCACTTCCGGTTTTCTGAGAGGTTTAATGGAGATAAGAGTCTCACGACTTTTCCAGCTTGGGCTGGCTTTGAACCGCAATCCTCAGATCTCAGCCTCCTGAGTAGCTAGGATTACAGGAGTGAGCAACCAGTGCCAGGATCACTTGATTTTTTTTTAAATATGTTTTTATTGTAAAAATAGTATACAGAGGGGTAATGAGTAAGGTAACGAGTACATTTCTTTTTCTTTTTTTTTTTTGTCGGTCGTGGGGCTTGAACTCTGGGCCTGGGCGCTGTCCCTCAGCTCTTCAGCTCAAGGCGAGCGCTCTACCATTTGAGCTACAGCGCCACTTCCGGTTTTCTGGTGGTTTATTGGAGATAGGTGTCTCACGGTCTTTCCTGCCTGGGCTGGCTTTGAACCACGATCCTCAGATCTCAGCCTCCTGAGTAGCTAGGATTACAGGCGTGAGCCACCAGCGCCCAGCAAGAGTACATTTCTTATTGAGCATTGTTACTGCCTCCTTTGCTTTTCCCCTACCATCCTTTCCTTCCCCACCTCCCCAACTCCTCCCTCCCTCCCCCCATACAAGTTGTAAAGTTGGTTTTAAACATAGTGTTACATTTCACCATTGTTACAATGGGTCAACCTGTATCCCTATTTAAGCATTTGGTTTTTTCCCTTACCATCCCCAAATTAGAAAAGTGAATATACAAGTTGCAGGATACCAGAATCAAATACAGTGAAAACGGGGTTATTGCATGGGGGAAGAACATACCAAAGAAACAAAAAAAAAAAAAAATCACATAGTACATTATAAGTATGTTAAAAACAATAGCAAAAATGAAAAAAACACTTGTGAACCAGTTTTGGGGTTCATTTCACTTAATATCATCTTACATGGGCATATGTACATAGCTTTTGATGTTTCTTGCTTGTCCTAGACATATACTAGTTATTGCAAATAAGGGAAACCATGGGACCTATGTTTCTTTGGGCCTGGCTTACTTCACTTAATAGAATTTTTTCCAAGTCTTTCCATTTCCTAACAAATGGGGTGATGTCATCCTTTCTGATGGAGGCATAGAATTCCATTAAATATATATGTACATATATGTATATGTATATGTATACATATATGTATATGTATAGACATATACATACACATATGTATATATGTATATACATATATGTACATATATATGTATATACACCACATTTTCTTGATCCATTCATTTACTGAGGGGTATCAGGGTTGTTCTATATCTTAGTTATGGTAAATAATGCAGCAATAAACATAGTTGTGCTGGTAGCTTTAGTATAGCCTTGTTTGTGATCGTTTGGCTAAATGCCCAAAGTGGGATTGCTGGGTCATAGGGGAGCTCTATGTAGAGTCTTTTGAGGAACCTCCATACTGCTTTCCAAAGTGGTTGAATAAGTTTACATTCCCACCAACAATGGAGCAGGGTTCCCTTCTGGCCACATCCCCTCCATCATCTGTTGTTATTAGAGTTCTTGATTATAGCCATTCTAACTGGGGTGAGGTAGAATCTCAATGTTGTTTTGATTTTCATTTTTTATGGCTAGAGAAGTTGAGCATTTCTTCATGTATCACTTGATTTTTTATCATTATGTACTATTTTTCAACTACTTTTTAATGATCTTTAAAAAGGGCAGTCATATTTTTTTTAAATTTCTGACCTACCATTTAATATAGGGCTGATCAGTTGGTACTGTATAAACTTTCTTGTCTGAGCAAAACTCAAACTGATTCTTCCACAGAACAGCAGATCATTGACAGGCTGCAGATTAACTCATTAATATTGATATATATTTTCAATTTTACTTGGAATAAAAAGAAGGAAAATGTTTCTCCATACCTTTTCACAAAATTAGCATACATTAATCATACATGTGATTTCGTTGTGAAAATTCCATAGAAGTGTGTATACTAAACTTTGGAAAAGTTTTTCCCCTTCATTATTTTCCTATACACTCCCTTACTCTTCCTTTTTCCAAATACACTTAGTAGGTTTCATTATGGTGTCTTTATATATGCATATATATTCGCATTTACATATGTGTAATTCAATTGTATTCATTCTTAGTATCTTTTCTTTTTTTATATTTTTATTATCTTAAGTTGTCCAAAGGAGTATTAAACAAATCAGTTTATAAAAACAATGTATCTGGGTTGATTCAACTGCTTTCATCATTCTCCCCCATCCCTTCCAATCTAACCATCCTTATATTTTCTTCATTTCATAGGACTAAGCATTGAATATGCGTTCTTCCCCTTCCTCTCTTTCTCTAATCCCCTCTCCTTTTACTTCCCCAACACATCTTTCAAATGCCAGTTTCTTGGTATTCATTTAGTTGGATTGTGATTATCCATTAGGAAGAATGATATCACATCATTTACAAATAAATGGGTAATCTGGGGGAAATTATTTTAAGTGAAGTAAGTCATGTGGAAGCTAGAACTAATTTGTAAATGTACACATAAACACACATAGGGCTATATGCAAAGTGAACACAAATGTATTATCCAAAGTATGCTATTTGTAGGAAAGAATTCAAATGGTGTAAATTCCTTACAAAAACTAAATCTCAGTATCCATTCTTTTTCTTTTCTTTCTGTCTGATCCCTCCATAAGGTCCACTAACACTTACATCTCGCCTCCTCATTTTATGTGTAGGTTCCACATGAGTAGCAACATGTAATTCTTAGACTTTTGAATTTTGCTTATTTCATTCAACATGTTAACAGGTTCCTGCTTTCCTGCAAATGACATAATTTCTTTCTTCTTCAGAAGCACAAATTACTAGCAAGTACATGGAATAATATATAACATACTTATCTATATAAGAAACAAAAATTAAAAATACATGATTCTATCTCACCCTAATCAGAATGGCATTCATAAGAAAAGCTGGCAAAGATGCAAGAGAAAAATATCTTCATATATTGTTGGAAGGAATATGAACTATTATACTCACTATATGCAAAAAATGCTAAATAAGAGAGAGACCTATCTTGTGACCCTCTCATACATATTCAAGGGAGATACCTCCATAGTGAGGTTTGCTGCAGCTCTGTTCACAATATTCTAACTGTGGAATTAGCCACAATGCCCAACAAATGATTAGTGCAAAAAGGAAATATGGTTCTTAGACCTAAAGAAAAATAAATTGCCCATTTGTGAGTTGTGTTTAAAGAGCTAGAAAGATCACAAGAAACACCTGTTCTGACCCAATTTCAGAACTACATCTGACAGAGAACAAATACTGGAAGATGCCGAAAGGATCACTGTAAGAAGAAATTTTAGGGGCTTGGTGAAAGAAGTGCTAATTAAGATCTTAGGAACAAACTTTCACTGAGGTTAGTGCAAAGTATTTATCGCACTACAGTCTGTGGCTTGACAAAGTGTGAAATGGCAAGCCATGGAGAATCCCTGGCCTAACATCAGGCAAGATGAAGGCCCCCAGTACAGTCTCATTCTCCATGATCATGGCTGGTACAGAGGTGCTCCTTACTCAGTACAAATCTTTAGCAATTTATCAGAACAAAGGGAAATGGAGGGGTTTATTCAGAACTCATACAAACTCCTTCTTAGAGAAGGAAATTATTATGTATCTCTGAAAGCAATAAGCAAACTGAAGTTCTGCAGGCCATATGGATTAGAGATTAAAAAAAAAAAATGGGAAACCGAGTGTTAAAGTTTATATAACCTCATCCGAAGCTGGTAAGGCCTAAGGTCATTCAGGTTAAATAAAAAGATTTAATGAATGAACAAATGAGAAATCCATGATTGGATAAAGGTTAGAGAATTTTTTCTTGTTTATTTTTTCGATTTTTACCAAATTATATGCTTTGTTTTAGATCCCAGGCTCATCTTTAAAAGACTATGAACTTACAGCTTTCAAAGTCAGCTCAAGACAGGAGTTAATTACTTCAAAATCTTAATTCAGTAGCTAGCATCCATCCTTGTTTGATCCCTGACTCTATTATCCTAACTCAGTTCATCACTCCAACTCCTAAATCAACCATACACTTTTTATTATACCATATATATGTTTCTTTGTCCTCAGAGGGTAATTCCAATTTATTCACTACATAGAATTAAAAAGAGATAGATATGTAAAGTACTTTTAACTTTGGGATGGAAAAGGCTCTATTAAATAAAGTATTATGATCTACTTAGCCTTGATGTTAACTGAGAGGAAAAACAAAACAAAACAAGATGCAGAGTCAAAATAAATAAATAAATGGGACATTGATATGGTGTATTTTTTCTGTTGTGCAACTGCCTATGAGATGCTAGGTTGAAATATTGTCTAACATTTTGCCAGTAGAAAAAAATAACAGCAGATGGTCTAAGCAGAAGGCAGAGCCAAATCATTTTGTATTCTTTTCTGTGTAGTTTTTCTTTCCAATTTCATTACAGATATGACTGAGATAGATAATCATACATCAGAAAACATGCATCAAACATTCTTATAATTATGTTACACATGTGCTCCTTTTTAAGGCTATTTTTATAAACAGGATATTATCATTATAATCTTTTCTAGAGGAGACAGATGAGATTACCAAGCCTTGAACAGTGGAAGAATTGTGGAAGTACAGAGAAAATGGACAGAAACTACTTAGAAATTGCATATTGTGCAGCACTACCCTGCTTTTGATGATACCTGATTTTACACTAAGATATGTATTAGTCATTATGTGCCAATTCTGACCATGGTCAATTTGTCATCAAGAGCTAAGTGGTATAAGAGCAAAAGGCAACAGATGTTGGGAGTGACAAGCCAAATTACTGAAAGCTCTGCCAATAATTTCCCCTCAAAAGTAAATGGTCTGACTTTATAATCTCCTGAATTTGTTTCTTTCATATGTAGCTGATGGTTTTGCATTGTTTAGTTAGTATGCCATCTGTTTCCTGGATGCAGATAACCTTAGATCCTTACACCCATGATCAGTCCACCCATCACAGTTCAACTAGTAAGCACCTGTCAGTATAAACTACTTCTTCCAACTGAAGCATCATCAGTGAGGACCACAGTTGAAAAACTGATACTATTCCCAGAGGAAATTTGCATAGGATGACAAAATCACCTTACATCCATAGTTTTTGTATTCACTGCACTATTCCCAGTATATTTGTGTGTTTTATAATTACATGTATATGTATATTAATAAAGTGACTTCCTTGAACCTGTATGTTGATAGTACCTTTTTTAATAATGTAGACCAGCTTCATTTAATAATCATCTATACTAGATTACTATTCATAAAATATATATTAGTTCATATCGATTGCAACAACTCTGATATTGTTATCCATTATTTACAAAGGAGGAAATAAAGACACTGGATATTGTTTATCCATTTTTATTGAGAATTTCCTAGGAGCTGAACAAGAGAGGTAAAAAGTAAATAGTGCTAATAAAATAACAAGCACAGATCCTGCCTCATGACGCTTAAATCTAGTAGAGGGGAGAAAGTTTTGTATATTGTTGGGAGCCTATAATGCTAACTGCTCTAGAGAACTGCATTTGAAGCCAACCCAGGAATGAGAATCTGGGAGGCTTGGGTGCCTATAATATTAACTGCTCTGGAGAGGTAGATAGTAATAATAAAATAACAGGCATAGATTCTGCCTCATAGAGCTTAAATCTAGTAGAGGAGGAAAATTTTTATAGATTGTTGGGAGCCTATAATGCTAACTGCTCTAGAGAACTACATTTGAAGCCAACCCAGGAATGAGAATCTGGGAGGCTCCATCTCCAATTATCTATTTGACTACATTGTTGGACTGGAGGTATCGTTCATGCTGTATGGTGTCAACTATGACAAAGTCTAGAGAAAGCATACTTACTGCCTCAAGTTCAAGCTTATGAGCGTAAAACAACTTTGCTATATTATTAGTTATGATGATGAATGCTATGAAGAACAAGAGTGTGATCAAATTGTACAAGATAGTTTAATTTAGAATGGAAGGTAAAAAGTCTCTGATGAAACAACATTGCGACTAAAACAGTAGGATGATTGGGAGGAGTCTGAGAAAAATCAAAGGGAGTGTCAGGATGTTTTTTTTAGAATGCTTTGGGTAGAAAAGATGCTAACGCTTTCTGTGAATGGATGAGAGACTAATGAGTTGGTTGAAAGAAAAATCTAGGGAACTGTGACATGAGGCAAACTTGGCAAGAAAACACAGAATGTGTATCAAGCTACATTCAAGAGCTAGCTGGGTTTCTCATGCCATACAAGGAGAAAATTGCCTTGCTGACACTAGAAGTTGTCTCTTGATTTCTATTACACTGGTTCCTCCACTCTGTCACTACATTGTCCTTTTACAAATGAATGCATAAAGATAATGTTCTTTCAATTTATTTACAGATTGTGTTCTTTCAGGAAAATAGTAGAATAATATATTGTTACTGTTAATTTTTGTAACATTAGGTTTTACTATTGGATGTTCTATATCAATTAAAATTTTATTCTAATCTATTATACTTTTAGCTACACTAAAATCTGCTGAATACTCTAATATCCTAATGTTTGAACTTTCTGCTTTTCCTATATATTAATCATATCTAATTTTATTTACAATCAATTCCTACTTTTTAAATCAGGAGACTCAAATCTGGAAACTCCAGTGCCTTTCCTAAAATCAGGTAAGTTCAAAATACTCGAGCCAAAAATTGGAAACAATCTCAGCTAACTCCAAAATCAGTTCTTATTGTTCAGTATTGCATCATCTTTTCCGCAACATGAAAAATTATTTAGATAGTAGATAGTGATAATAAAATAACAGGCATAGATTCTGCTTCATACAGCTTAAATCTAGTAGAGGAGGAAAAGTTTTGCATATTGATGTGCAGCTATAATACAACTAATAATCCCTCTTTACAGTTCTTTCTTCATTAAAGAAAATATGAGGCACTTGTATAGGATCAGACAGGTGTATGGGTGGGCAGACATCACTATGAAAGCAAGTTACCAGGCACTGGAGGCTCACAGCTGTAATCTTAGCTACTCAGGAGGCTGAGATCTAAAGATCACAGTTCAAAACCAGCTGGGAAAGGAAGTCTGAGGGACCCTGATCATCTCCAATTAACCACAAGAATACCAGAAGTATTGCTGTGGCTCAAAATGGTAGAGCTCTATCCTTAAGACAAAAAAAGAGCTCAGGGACAATACCCAGACCTTGAGTTCAAGCCCCAGATCCAAAAAAAAAAAAAAAAAGAAAAGAAAAGAAAAGAAAAAGAAAGCAAATGAAAAAACGAAGAAGCTCATCTGCCTCCATGTCTGTATCTGAAAACAATGTTTGTTAATTTTGTTTTGGCTTAGTTTAGTTTGTTTGAAGACACAGGTTAAACTAGAGAGAATGCACTAGAAAGTAAGACTTATTTTCCTGCCAAATTATTTTTTCTGAGTAGAATAGTTACGGGAATAGTTACTTATATACTAGAGAATAAAACGGGGAGTCTGGGGAAACAGAGATCAGAGCAGGGCATGAACTGCCAGAAGCTGAAGGACTCTTCCGCAGAGCCACTGATGGGAGTATGGCCCTGCTGGTGCTTTCATGAGCCATTTATTGGTTATTTAAAATATTAGATATTTATTCCAATATACAAAATTGATAATAGTTTTTACAAGCTAATATCTTTAAATAAAATAATAAATAAAAATTAATGAAGTAGAATATAAAGGAAAACAGGTTCAAAGGAATGACAACATCTAGATTTCTATAAAATAAATATGCAGTATTTCTGAAACTCCAAATTTTCAATACTTTAAGTGAAAACAAAGGCAATAAAATATACATCATTGGAACATTATTTACCATAACTAAGATATGGAAGCAACCTAGATGCCCCTCAGTAGATGAATGGATCAAGAAAATATTGTATATATACACAATGGAATTCTATGCTTCCATCAGAAAGAATGGCATTGCCCCATTCATAAGGAAATGGAAAGACTTAGAAACAATCATATTAGGTGAAGTAAGCCAAACAAAAAGAAACAGGCTCCATGGTTTCTGTCATTTGTAAGAATTAGTAATATGTCTAGGATAGTCCTAGAAGAAGATCACAATAGCTCAATAGCTATTATATGACGATATAAAATGATGCTAATTGAAATGAACTCCACGATATGGAAACAAGAAGTTTTTTTGTTGTTGCTTATGTTGGTTTTAATGTTATGTATGAAGTTCTTTCTTTCTTTTTTACTTTGATTTATTCCCTGTAGTCACTGTTGTTTTTTGTTTGTTTGTTTGTTTGTTTACTTCTGGTACCCTGTGTTTTGTATGTAAGTTTATCTGATTGGGGGAAGGGAAGGGAAATACCAAAATGGTGAAACAAGGACAAAGGGTGACCCAGTGCAACAGTGATATTTACAAGACACTAAATTGGAAATGAACTTTACAACTTGGAGAGGGGAGAGGAGTTGGAGGAGAGAGGGATGGTGGGAGAAAAATGAGGGGGGGTAACAATGTTCAACAAAAAATGTACTCATTACCTTACCTATGTAACTGTAATCCCTTTGTATAACACCTTTACGACAAAATTAAATAAAATTCAAAAAAGCTTACAGAAGAACAAATTAAATGAAGAGAGAATATTGATTATTAAAATATTTTAAATAAAAAGGAATTATCAAGAGCTCGTTTGAAGAAAAAGTTGAGAAAACATTAACTTCTCTAACCCCTGCTCTGTACAGTATTCTCACAATAAAAATCTTATTTAAAAAAGAATAGTGATTCAAGAAAACAAAAAATAAAAATCAGAAATGAAATTAACTACTAATAAAACTACATATGGATATGCAAAAACAAATATATAAGCCTATAGATTAGTTCTTCAACATGTTTATACATGTTACCTAAAATATACTCCTGTGATTTTATCCAGTAAAATTAGCAGTCAGTTTGACAATTCCCATGCTTTCCTTGACTATAATCAGTGTTACACCAAATTATGTACTAGGGAAAGGAGAGATGATCGATGAAAAATGAGAGAGGAGAGAAGAGGGAAAGCATCAACTTGGTCACCCATTACCACAATGCCAGGGCAGAATAATGAACCTCTGCCTTCAGACATTTCCCTAGAAATAGCTATCATCGTTGATTTGGATTTTCTTTTTTCTCTGAAAAGACAATCTCATGGTTCACAACTCCCTGAAAAAGCTGCTATGCAGCTTTTTATAGAAGAATGGGACTAGGGGTCAGAACAGAAATGATACAAACTGGACAAATCCATGTATCAGAGTTAAGGCCCTGAGGTATTTGCAGTGGTCTATACCCTCTGGTCTATTACTTACCTCTGTCATTTTTTTCCCCAAAGGTTTTTATTGTCAATAATTGGAGAGGAAAAGAAGTGTTGTTAGAGGAAACTGTCGACATTTTTCTCTATGGTTTAACCAGAAAAACAGGTTGAATTAAGATATAGTTGGCTCTTTTATTTTCTTAGGAATATAAAAAATACACTAAAAGTTGTTGTTTTTCAATTAATACATATGGTAAGATGTAGACCAATGTGGACAAACATGTACACTTCTTTATCCCTAACTCTCCACATTTAGGCTTTTTAGAACAGCTGGCAATGTCATATTGTGTCCTGGATATTTTCCCACTGTGTTATATTTTAGCTATCAGTAACTTTATTTAAATTTACACACATCATAGCCTACTTTTGAGGGCTGTCTAATGATATAATCACAAATTCTAGAAGTATGGCTCTTGTTTGCTTTCATTTATTTTGTGCCTTGGGCTCCAATTGACCCTTTTGGTATCTCTGAGGAGCAAAAGTTTCCCCTGGTGCCTCTAGGGTAGAAGAAAGGAGGGCCAGGCCACAGGAATAATCCAGAGGCAAACCAATGTAATAATAAGGGTCCTATGCTCATAGTCCCTGGCTGCCTCTGAGGCAATAATCTGCAATCCTGGCCAGTGGCCCTGGATTGCTAGGCATCTCTGGAAGAGTGAAGAGATTCTTAGACAGTGAAAAGGTGGGCATTTCTGGTCAATAATTTTCAGCAAGAATCCTCATTAATTTATTTCTAGAGGTTCTGATAGGATTTTCAATTAATTTGGTAAGGAATTTGCCTAGCAAGGGCATCTTCTGTCACCAAGTTGGATGGAAGTTTAAAGGATCCTGGGGCTGTGTTGCTCCTCCAGCCCTGTGTTTCTTGAATTCACTTCCTTCTGACTTCCTTCCAAAGTTTTCTTTTAATTGACTGTAAAACATTGTTTCCAGGATTAGTTATATTTAATGAGGAAGAATATGAATGAACTTTATGTCCATTTAGGTTTTGGACCTGAGTCTTCTATATCCTACAAGGATAAAGTTTAATTAGGAAATTCCTAGTCTCTTATTTACAAAACAAAACAAGAAATGAAAATCATGAAAAAAATTATAGACACAAAGATTGTTAAGCTGTTGTTAAGCTATTATTTTTCACCTAATAAGCAAATTTTGAAATGACAATCTCTCTGGATTGTGGATGAAAGATGAATTAAAGAACCACCATAGTGATGTCACTGAAAGAATAATGGGTCTTAGAAAGGCACAATACCTATGTGTATCTGATCATATAAAATAATACTTATTGACATGAACTCCAGGAAAACAAAAAGGTTTTTTTTCTTATTGCTGTTTTTGTTGTTGTTGTTTCCTTTTGTCTTGTTTGTTCATTTATTTGTCTTTGGAAGAGTAGAGGGGCACAGAAATGGTGGGACTAAGGGTGAATAAATATACCAGTGGTTCTCACTAGACACTGTTGAAATTGAAATATACAACTTGTGGGTGGGAACAGGAAGGAAAACTGAGAGAGAGCAAGGGAAGGGGTGACGATGTTCAAAAAGAAATGGACTCATATGCTGACTTACATAACTATAACCCTTCTGTATATGGCCTTTATAATAAAAACATTTTAAAGAGGCTGTGGATAAACTAGGAGAGAGTAAGGAAAAGGTGCCATTGTTCAAAAAGAAATGGACTCTTTGACTTATATAACTGTACCCCCTCTATACATCACTTTTACAATAACAATTTTTAAAAACTATATAAAACTGAATCTAGAGCCAGTCTAAAAGTACCAGTAAGGGAGAACAAATACCCAAAAGGGAATTCTACTACACTGTTGGTGGGAATATAAACTTGTTTGTCCACTCTGGAGAGTAATATGGAGGTTCCTCAAAAGACTAAACATACAGCTACCCTATGACCCAGCAATTCCACTCCTGGGCATTTATCCAATTGACCACAAACAAGACGACACTAAAGCTACCAGTACAACCATATTCTTCGCAGCATTATTTAACACAGCCAAGCAATGGAATCATCCCAGATGCCTCTCAATGGATGAATGGATCAAGAAAAAGTGATGCATACACACACACACACACACACACACACACACACACACACACACATACACACACACAGAGGAATTCTACTCACCCATTAAACATTTATAAAGAAATGTAAATAAATTATATTAAGTGAAGTATGCCAGACCTATAGAAACATTGGATGCATGGTTTCCCTCATTGTGGAAGCTAGAATGTGCCTATAAATCTACAAGTAAATACACTGGGTAATAAGCGAGGGGTTACAAATGAATTAGCTGACATGTAATAGACTCTATGGAGAAGTCAAAGAGTATAATTCTTTCAAAAGACTAAGTTAATGCCCAACAAAATAATTACCAAGAAATAAATATTTGCAAGAGGGAAGGTTGGGCCAGGGGGAGAGGGGTAAAATGGAGGTGTGGGGAGAATTCAGGCAAAAAATTCATTGTATATACCACAGAATTGAAAAATATAAGAGAAGGGGTAGGTCGAAGATGTTGAAGCGATGACACAGACGAATTCTACACATAAACTGTTTTGTTAAACTAAGTACATTAAGATAAGTAAGAAAAAGGATAGGTTGAAGGGGTGGATGAGAATGTTGAAAGGGGTGACATTGATCAAGATGCACTGTATTCATAAACTGCTTTGGTGAATGGAAACTCCTTTGTACAACTACTTCAAGATAACAAAAATATTCAAAAATAGGGAGGAGCCCTAAGAAACAAAGCAGATAGCCCCAGAAAACCTACATATATCAATGGGGACATCTCAGCAAGTACTACATAAAGGACAATAATGGCCAAAGGACAATATGCTCAAAAGACAGTTAGTACACCAAATTTCAGATGATGCTGACCTAGGAACTTAATGCCTTTTTCCTGATATTATGATATTCTGTATCTATCTCTCCCTAGAACCTTAATTTCACCAACACTAAGATCCAATGATAGGAAAATGTAAGGAGGAAAATATTGCAATTTGATAGAACAATATCAAAGTGAATAAAAACAGAATCAAATCTATTAATGTTACCTAGACTCGGCCAATTCTTTTCTGCTAACAGGTGAAATTATAGCTTAAAGATCAATTTAGTTATAAGCCTAACACCTAATCTTCTTTTGATACCCAGCTCTATGGATTTCCTCACAATAAAATGCAGACAGAATGAAAATAAATTAGTTGTTAAAAAAGCAGATATATTTAGATTTGTGATAGAGAGCCTTATCCAGCTATAAAATCATGTGGTAAACTAAATTAGCACTAAATAGCTGTATATTTTGAAACAACACATATTCTATATGATTTTACCTATTTTCTAATGTGTAGCATACAATGTTCTGTAAGCAATTTCCCTTGCACAGACTAACACCTGTTTTCTTTTCCTCACTTTCTAAGGTGAGATAACTGCAAACAGAACTTCTAGAAAGTTGAACACATACTTTTCAAAAATGAAAATAGAGGAATAATTTCAAAAAACTATCTGACAAAGAGAAAAATCTTCAAGCTACATTTATCTGGCAGTGTTTTGAAATGCTAAAAATGTAACATATTTGTAAAAGTCATGGACTGCTATATTTCAGCTTGAAGATAGTTACACCTTCACTATCTGTGGGTCAAATACATGAGTTTCATACACACACACACACACACACACACAAACACACACACACACAAGACTATCTCTTCTTTCAAAGAAGAAGGTCCCTTGATTATCAGTCAGTATGAATCAATATCCACAGCTTTAGACTTCATCTATCCTCTGCATTTATAGTTCCTTAACACTTGCAGCACTGCCTTATTTCTGTTTGTTTGTTGCACTGAATATTTGTATTATCTTTAAGTAGCTGTACAAAGGAGTATCAAAGCAGTCCAAAGATTTGTACAAAGAAGTACAAAAGAGTTGCACAAAGCAGTTTCTGAATATAATGCATTTTGATCATTGTCTTCCCTTTTCAACACTCTTACCCACTCCTCTCAACTCACCCCTTCCCTCACTTTTCTTATTTTTAGAATATGATTGGAATTTTGACATTTAACAAAATAGTTTATACATACAATGCATCTTGATCTATGTCATCACTTTAATATTTTCACCCCTCTTTGACACAACCCTTCCCTTATTTTTCAATTCTTTGGTATATACAATGAATTCTCGAATACCTTCACCTCCCTTCCTGTTTTTATTGGTCCCACCCTACCCCATTGTAAGTACTCAGTTCCTGGTGTTTTGACTTAGTCTTCCTAAAGAATTATACTTTTTGAGTTTTCCATAGAATCTATTATATTTGTAACTGCTTACATACCACCCTGTGTGTTTACATATAGATTTATAGGCACATTCTAGCTACCACAATGTGGGAAACCATACAACCATTAATATGGAAATGAGATGACTTGGAAATTTTATATTAAGTGAATTATGCCTTATTTCTTATAACTGTCTTACTTACTTTTCTATCATCAACCTTGGGATTATCACATAATAGCTACAAGGTCCATGTTTGTGGAATGCATAAAAAAGAAAAAATGGTCCTAAGCCCTGATTTTAAATGACATGCTTAAACTAGTTCCTTGGTAATTGAAGGGCTTACATGTTTAATGTGAATTGTCAAGATCTATAAACTTACCGGATAGTGGGGGGAAACAAAGGAGAGGATAACAATACTCAATAGGAAATGTATTTATTATTACCTTACTCATGCAACTGTAACCCCTTTATACAGTACCTTTAAAATAAAAAAAAAATTAAAGAAAAAAAATCTATAAACCCTAAAAAGAAAAAAGAGACAGAGGCTGGGAAGGTGGCTCAGTGGTAGAGCGCTTGCCTTGCATGCATGAGGCCCTGGGTTTGATTCCTCAGCACCACATAAGCAAAAAGAAAAAAGCCAGAAGTGGCGCTGTGGCTCAAGTAGTAGAGCGCTAGCCTTGAGCCTTGAGCTGAGGGACAGCGCCCAGCCCCAGAGTTCAGGCCCCACGACCAGACCCCGCCCCCCCCCAAAAAAAGAGAGACAAAGCAAAAGGAAAACAATCCCACAATCCCACATAAACTTACCAAAAATTTGTAAAATAATAGCTTCAGAAAAAAACATGAAAATCTGTATATTTGAACGATAACTTTTTTTCCTAGATTTTGGCGAAAGGTCTATTAGAGACTTGTCACACCAGCAATTTATCTTGAAAACAGATTGCCATTAACAGTTAATTGTTTGATTTGCATAAGTGTCACAAGACTACATTTGGATTTTCTTTCTTTGTCAATTTTAAGAAGAAAGGAAATTAACTGGAATGAAGTAAAAATGGTGTAGAAAAACAAATCACCAGCTAATTATTGCAACTCAAAGTGTCATTTATTTCTTCAACTTATCAGATATACCAATTTGATCTTTCATTAGTATTTAACCTCAAAAATATAACTGCAAGTCTATATCGTAATTTATACTATGAGTAACATAATCTGGAAGTCAGGTTTGATTTTTTAGTATGTAGCAGGTTCAGCTTATTAAACTCTTTCTGGTAGTTGTTAGTTCACATTTCTGCTAATAATTAAAATCCATTGTCCTTTCAAAATCTAGGTTGAGGCTTCTCAGTACTTGTCATGAGTCTGACTAAAAAAGCATTTAAAATTATAGTGAGCAGATCTGAGGTAAACTGACAAGGCAAAATGTATGAACATCTTTCACCTTACACAACTATCCTACAAATTAATAGTCTACTCTATGAGAACTAACCGATAGTATCAACCAACAACCTTCTAGGATCCTTGGGAAATTTGAAGTAGGATTAGTAGTAGTGTGGGACATTTAGAATTACAATTTTATCTCCTTCCATTTCTGCTTGCTTACACTTTAAAATTTAAAAAGAAAGACACATGTTTATGTCTACATTTGAACACAATGTAGCCTCCAGACAAAAACTACAAAAATCTATTACAAAAATCACTAAATATTTTGAGTTTTGAATTTACCTACATCTCACCGGTCCTTAAGTTCTGGTTGCCTAAAGAACATAACAGAATCATAGACTGAGACTTTCTGACCTAATATTTATGAATTGGAATAATAGTACCTTATATGAAGCATTTTAGAAAAGTTATGGATGTATTCTTTTTTGGAATTGCTATTAACAAGAGTCCAAAGGATATTATTCACTGAGTAGGAGGCAAAGATGTTAGGTGTTTGATAATGTTATGGAACAGCTGCTCAGAATGAACACTTATCTCACATTCTATGGGACTGAGAAGTATCCCATGAAGAAGGGATCCTCAAACTTTAGCCTCCATCTGATTCATTTGGAAGATTTGGTAAAACAGAGTGTTTGTCCTCACTCTCAGTTTCAGATTCAATGTACAAGAGATACATCCAGGTTATTTGCATGTCTACCAAGTTCCCAGTGACACTGATGGTTCAGTTAATGGGACTACTCATAGAGAATGATAACCCTGGTCAAATAGATGGGGAAAAAATGTGTTTATAATTATATGAGCCATTAAACGTTTTATACTGTGTACTTGATTATATATTGATTTACTTTTATTTTATTTTTAATTTACTTTATTGTTATTATAAATGTGATGTACAGAGTGATTACAATTATGCAAGCCAGGTAATGAATGCATTTCCTTTTGTACAGTATCTTCCCTTCCCTCATTCGATCCCAGTCCCTCCCTCCCATTTCTATCCACAAATTATATAGCTTGCTTTCATCTCAGTGTCCAGTGTGCTCCACTGCTAAATTATTTCGTCTTTTTCCCCTTGATTTCTGTGCTGGATTATAATATAATCAAAAAAACTAGAACTACAACAACAATAACTATAACTACAATAACTTAAGAAACAAGTTTTGCTCTGTCAGACTCTAAGAATAATTAATATTTCAGAAAGCCATATTCCATTGCCAGTAATAATTCTAGTGTCAAACCACATACCTCAATCTTCCTGCATTTACAACTTTTACATGTAAGTTACATAGCAGAGGTCAAAACTCGTTTTAACAGACTTGAAACCAAATACCATTAAATTTGTAAAGAGAGATGAAAATCAGAGAGTCCATATTTAATTAATGTTTGCTATTTTAAAAGGTTATAATATTGTCATCCTTTTACAGTACAGGAATAAATATTACTTATTGATATTACTGACATTAAATATAGCAGTTGGTTTTCAATCTTATTTTGATATCCTCAGAATTCCACCATATAATTTCTCTACATCCTACTTATACTATTTACCTTTTCACCCTATTACTCTTAAACATGGTTTCTAAGTTTCTTCTTGGTATTAGGGACACATAGAAAGATTTCATGTCAGAGAATGTTTTATCATTACTCTTTCTCATACAATAAGTAATTATTTGACACTACACTTAAAATTAGGACTCACTTTATCTTCAATTCCATTAAAGTCCATTGTTGTACCCACATCCCCACTTTAATTTAAATTAGTCTTGGCATATTAGCCTTATTCTATGAAGCTCACCTCCTTTTCCTCCTTATACAACTTGTTTTATTTTATTGCCTCTAATACTATTTTTCTTATATTAATATGTACCTTTATGTTTCTGTTATTTTAAATATTTCAAGATAAAGTGACTGATATAAATTTAAACATCCATTGTAAGAAACTATAATTATTTGGTCACTTCAATACTTCAAGATGTCCTTCTATGAGCTAAGAACCGAACATTTGCTTATTGAAATATATATCTGTGTTTATTATAAATTACTTTAAATTCATTTTTATTTGCAGATAAGGCATTACATCAATTTGGATGATAAACATATTTGTAGTGTATTATAGTATATAGCTTAGATTTTTTTTTGTCAGTCATGGGGCTTGAACTCTGGGCCTGAGCACTGTCCCTAAGATCTTCACGAGCAGTCTACTACTTGAGCCACAACACTACTTCCAGTTCTCTGGTGGATAATTGAAGAGAATGGTCTCATATATTTTCCTTCCTGGGCTGGCTTTGAACTGAGAGCCTCAGATCTCAGCCTCCTGAGTAGGTAGGATTATAGGTGTGAGTTACCAGTGCTCAACTACATCTTAGATTTTTTTAAAGGGAAAATGATATTTTCCTGAGAACACACAACTATTTGGAGAAATTTATTCTCCTAAAATGTGAATTTACAACTTTAAAATTCAACAACTGGAATAAAAATATTGCAATTATTTTTATCCTTATTTATTTCAAGGTAGATGGAAAGAAGTCAAGTAGAGATATATATATAATTTCTGATCATGAAATTGAATTTTCTTTAAGGCTTCAGATATAATTTTTCTGTAGAAAATTTCATGTATTAGCTTTCTCTATCTAAAAGCTATAACTATATAGGCTTTTTTTGAGCCAAGGAAATTGTATTGTAGATGATCCCTTTTTCATTATAGTATACCTTTACTTTGCCTCCAAATGGAAAAAAATTGGTTCAGCATTTTGAAAGTGATATGTTTCTCAGGAAAAGGCACAGAAATGAAGGCAATCATCTTCAACTGACAAAGAAAGAGTGAGGAGCATAGTAAAGCAGAGAGCTTAATCAATACTGAATCAGACTAAACACAACGAAGTACAAGATTATTAGATAGCAACCCTTCAAAAGAGCAATACTTATAATCTAGGAGGAGCACAAGAACTTTGAAAGCTTGGCTCAGCCTTTATTAAGTACTCTGAGTGTACTCATCATGAACTGTTGAAAGTTGTCATACATTTACTACCACAAGACACACTAATTAAATATGGCTTAGCATGTGACTTGAAAAAGCAACCATTTCCAGCAGCAAATATATTTTATTATCTTAGCTGTCCATATAACAAATTGTTTTTTATTGTTGCTATTGTTGTTTTCTGATTGTAGTTGTTTATTTGTTGTTTTGTGTTGCCATAACAGCAACAAGAGCATCATTTGAAACAGTAATACATTAAAGTACAAGAAATTTTATCTCAGAAATCTAAGAATTTACTTTTTTCTCTGATCACAGGAAATATACAAGTATCTAGTCCCTCCTTTCATCTTTTCTGTCAAAAAGCTCAGTGCCACATTAGAATATAACTATAAGAAATTCTCAGGTTGTAGGTATATTTGCTTTTGCTTCCTACGTTTTCCTTTTTCTACTTTACTATAAATTTTTAAAATCACCTTTAATTTAGATAACTTTACTCCTTTATTAGATAATGTACAGGGTGAAGATATGCACTTAACTAACTTCAGTCATAATTCTTGATCTATTTCATCTTGAATTTTATCTCTTTTTCAAACTTTCTAAGTGCCTTGAACCTAAGAAATAGATATTTCCTTACAAAAAGTTAATATCTGAATACAAGTGTGTTAAAATAACTATTAGATGACAGGGAAATTTTATAGTTAACGGCAGAAGATTCTAGAATGAAATTATAGTAATTTAATAAAGCTATCTTAGCACTTAGTTTGACACAAGGTATAACTTATGGAAAAAAGAGGCAAGCATACAATCTATGCATGGTAGCTCACACTGTAATCTCAGCTACTTAGGAAGTAGACATTGGTGGCCAGGGGTTTGAGGCCAATACAAGCAAAGGGACCCTATATCAACAAATATGACAGGAATAGTGGCATACATCTTCATCTTCAGCTATGGAGAAAGCATATGTAGGAAAGAAAACTAAGATGTTATGTCAAAAATCGAACTTTACAACTTTGGTGGGAGGGGTGCTGAGCGGGGCGGGGCGGGGAGGGGGGGGGAGATGGGAGATGCCCATGTAATTGTACCCCCTCTGTATGGTATTTTCACAATTAAAAAAAGGAAAAAAAAGAAGAATCCTAATGAGTTAGTAGTAAATAATGTCTAAATTTCAGGAAAGAGTATGTTTTGTGTCAAATAGAAGACTATGAAATTGAAGAAAAGTTATTAACTATAGAACCCAGTATCATATTTTTAGAATATGACATGAAATTCCTACCCTCATTACCCTCAATAAAACAAAGTGTGAAACAGAAAGCATTTGGCAATAAGTAAAACAATAACAGGATAAATGGCTTGATAGATATAAAGGATAAAGCTGTGTCCCAGGTTGGTACTGATTCACAAATATCATGAAAGAGACAAAGAATTTGAGTTCTTACTACTTTGCCAAACAAACAAGAAAGATATTAAATATAGTGTCTCAAAGTTTGACATCCTTTCCAGAAAAGAAAATGCCCAGCTTTTAAAGAGTTGTGCTCAGGAGCTCTATTCTGTAGTACTTGAAGAGTTGATGCACCAGAACCAGGTAGTGGACCTTAGTTCTTCTTATCTACCAGTTTGCTAGTATCATATTTCTGAACTCGTCTTCTTTAAAAAATTTTCCCTTTCTTTCTAAAATATTTCTATTATTATTAATTAGTAGTGAGTAGGAGTTGCCATTCAACATGTTTATGAGTACAATGCATCTCATCTCAATGAATGTTACCCTGTGAAATCTATTCTTTCTGTAGTCATAGAGAAAAGGGATGGGGGAAAATTGTCATGTCTGGTTTTAAAAGTATTAATATTGAGCTTCCCAGTTTATAGTAAACAAAAAGTTCACTACAATTAAAAGTTTTTAGACAGTCTCTCATTACATAGCTATAATGGGTAATGAGGAAGTAGACAGGAGAACTCTAGATGAGGTACTGACTAAATTGATCCTGTCAGAGTGTACAGCAAGCAAGCATAAATGATAGGGTGGCCTAAAATGTCTTGGTTTCATCTCATAAGATTTCAGTGCCACAAGACATGCTAATACACAAGGAGGAACCTTAAAATAACAGTTATCAAATGGTATGAAGTAATTTTATGGCCATAAAAACAGATATGGTTATATCTGCACATACTAAAGACTGATTATCAGTCTTTAGCCAAGTATAAAAATGGGAAAACAGGGCTACAGATTCAGATTATGAACTGTTTTGTGCATCAGTGGTCAAATTTACTCAGGTCACAGTAATGGAGGTGGCTGTTATTCATTTACATTTTTACTCTGTTATTAACCATTTTACACATTCCTCACTCTGTTTCAACTTTCTCTTTTTCATTTTAAATTGATACTCTAACTTCTTGCTTTACTTATGACCATAAATGCTTTGCTTTTACCATATATATAATATATCTATATATACATATACAAGTATATATAGATATATATACATATACAATGTATATGCATATACATACATATATGTAGTAAGGGAGAGGTAAAAACAATATAAATTCAATTTATCCTTGAAATCTTCTTAGAGATTGCAACATTGGGGTTTGCTACACCCTCTCTTAAGAAGTCAAATGCAAGTTAGATGTTTAGCTTTCATTTTCTTTCCTCTATAACCCCAATGTCATTATTATAATTGGCATCAAGCTTAGATGATGGAATGGTCACAGTCCCCTTTGTACACAAAATACCTATCTTTAGATACTACATTTTTCATACAATGAGAGATTATATAGGAATTGACTCCCTGGGGAAAGAACAGATTCATATCTCCTATCTCATTCTCACTCTGGGACTTAAATTCATTGAATTAAATAGTATGATGAATGTTTACACTATGTGAATACATATTTCTATGTCTTTTACATATAAAAAGGTATATTATATGTATCTTTCATCTGTTATTTTTTGGATACTGGAAGTATCCATACTGCTGAGTATGAAGTGCTAATATGTATTATATAACAGATGCATGATGTGACCCTACAGAATGACATAGTGGATATTCTGCTCGTTATTAAATTTGACAATCTATTTTAAATGCTTAGAAAAATGTGTGACATATAGTCAACGAGAAATGTTAGCTATCATTATCAGCAGTGCTAGGATTAGTGTTAATGTTCAAGCGTTTATGTTACAGCCAAATGTAGAGGGCATATGCACATAAAGACAAATAGTGACACAATAAGTACTAAATAACTATTATCCATGCTTAGTGCAGACACAGATCACTATCAGTTTCATCCTCAGTGATTAGACTTAACATGTCATGCATAAAAATCCCTGATATTACAAGAAAGCAAGCAGCTGTGGACCAACTATTCAAATAAAATACAGGACAAAATTGGAGGTCATTCCTAGACCACTTCCAGAAAAAAAGTACTTAAACCACAAAATCAAAGTTAATATGTAATTGCTTTTTAAGAAATGATCAGTTTTTTCCTTCATTGAATCCTTGTGGAACTTAGTTGATAAAGGAGCAGGCATTTCTGTTTTAATTTTACTAACAAAGAAACTATCCCTTAGGAACCTGGTGACTTGCTTAGCCTCTTACCAAGCGATTGGGACTAAAGAACAACTACATAGAGATTCTCTGAGTCCTACATGTTGTATTTGCTGTTTTGCTTGAAACAATAATTCACAGACAACAAGATGGTACCATAATGGTAAATTTCAGACTTCATATATAGGATTTTGTATAGTACTTTGATTTGTTGATAAACTCCATTTAAAAAGAAGAAAATCTTTAAAAGTGGTACAACCATCAATACTGTTTTCCCATTAACCAGATACACTAGTATCATCTTAATTCAAATATTTGTAAGCAGAAAAGAGATGCTCATTTTTATTCACCATGTCTTTCCTCTCCCATCTGGCATAGGCAATTTTCTTTTGTTTTCCTTTAAACTGTTATACAGAAATTAATTTTACCTTACTGCTTTCACTATGAATTTCACAATTTTCATTCTGGTTATTTCTCAATAATAAATTGTTATTGTAGGGGGAACTGTGCTTGTCAATTTTTCTAGTGTAGTCCATCAGATTTTTCATTAGGTCTTGTCACTAACAAAATTCTTTGTTTTCTTTCCAAAGTTGTCAACAGCTATTATAATTATTTTATCACAAGAACACATTCTACATTGTTGCATATTTATTAACTAGAAATTACTTTTTAAATTAGATTATAATGAAAATGATTAGCTGTACTGTCACTTAGATGCATTATTAAGTGAAAAAGAATCCATTTAACTAAGTATATTTGGTAAATAATTAAAATTATAAATGTAAACTCTGTAGTTTTTAACTATTCTTATTGAGATTTTTTCTAATGTCAATAGAATAGTTCCAATGTCAATAGAAAAATCTGATTGTGCATAACTTTATTTGGTAAAGGTCAGAGAGCTTTGGGAAACAAAAATGAAGAAAAAGCTAACAACACTTTTTATTAATTCTTTCTTGATTCACTCAGAATTGTCATCATGGATATTAATGTTGGCCAGATGTAATTTCTGCTTCAAAAGGATCCTAGTGTAAAAACTATCAGAATACCATCAACTACTACTACAAAATGAGCAAACTTCTAGGCAGTTTTAGACAGTTCATAAATATTTTTTCATTTAAAACTCATTAATCCTAGGAGGAAATACATCCTAAACTAAGTTTTACAGAAATTACTTATCAAAGGTAGTACAGCTTGGTGAGTAGTAGATAGGGGATATGAAACTAGGAATATGAAACTACGGAATATGAAACTGTCTCTCTCTTCTTCTCTTCCCCTCCCTCTCTTCCTTTCCATCTCCTTGTCTTTTCCTCTTTCCTCCCCCATTCCTGGTCCTCCTGCTTCTTTGTCTAACACAGAATAAGAACTTTAGCACTGGTGTAACAACCTACTACGTTGCTTTTCATAAAGGTCTGATGATGAATGTTAAGCCAACAAACCCTCATATTCACTGAGCTCACCATGTCTCTAATACATACAATCTTCACTATTGCCCAGAGGCTGTGATCTATTAACATCATTCTCCACAAATCACCAGACATTACTGAGGCAGAACTTCTAGATATCAGATTGTTCAAGTTTCCATTTCACATTTGAGAAACTACTCAATATATCACATTCAATCATTAGTTCAGATATTGATTAGTTCAGATATTGCTGAGTTTCAATTCTGTGACAGGAGATAGGGAAAAATGGAGGATTGAGAATGATGTCAAAACTCAGAAATTCTAAGGAAGAGTATGAAATACGATGACAACGAAGAAAGTACAAATCCCTTTGCAGAAAGTTTTTTCTCATTTATTTTTCTCACAGTGAAACATTTTTCTTATTATAAATGTTCAAAAACTACATTATCAGACAGAATATTTTAAGTCAGGTGTTGTTGGTGGCCCATGTCTATAATCCTAGCTACCCAGGAGGTTGACATCTAAAGATCATGCTTGAAGCCAGCTTGTAAAGAAAAGTCCATGAGATTCTTATCTACAATTAACCAGCAAAAAAGCCAGAAGTAAAGGTATGGCTCAAGTGGTAGAGCTCCAGTTAAAACTTCAAGTGAAAGCACAAGGCCCTGAATTAAATCTCCAGTGCCAAGTGCACAGATAAAAAAGTATTGACTGTGTTGATGGAGGTGGAGATGTTTAAAGACTCAAAGAAATTCTTTTTTTTTTTTTTTCTGTCAGTCATGGGGCTTAAACTCTGGGCCTGGACGCTGTCCCTGTGCTCTTCAGCTCAAGATGAGCACTCTACTGCTTGAGCCACCACACCATTTCCAGCTTTCTAGTGGTTTACTGGAGATGAGTCTCATGGACTTTCCTGCCCAGGCTGGTTTTGAACCATGATCCTCAGATCTCAGCCTCCTGAGCAGCTAGGATTACAGGCGTGAGCTACCTGAGCCCAGACCAAAGCAATTCTTAAAAGTGTTTATCAATAAAAAATATAAAGAAGCATTTCTTAATCTACCACATACCTAGATAGAATGGCCTCGTTTCATCAGCTTCGACCCACAGTTTCCAGAAATTTCACTCCTCAGATTCAAGTTCTTCATCTGAAATAAAATGATAATAACGACATAGATATTTCTAGTGTGTAATACTTCAATGAGAATATGTGCTAAGCATTTAGCTTAACATCTTTATTTTATCATTGGGTAAAATGTACACTATGTAAAGAGAATTAATAATTTAAGGGTTGGGCATAGTGGCTCAAACCTGTAATCCAAGTTACATGACATGAAGATTTGGGAGGATCATGATGCTAAGCTGGCCCCCCCAAAAAGAGTAAAGTCTAACTGAAGTCTAAAGTCTAAATCATAAAAGGTTAGAGATCATGGTGCAAGTAGTAGAGGACTTAACTAGCAAGCCCAGGGCCATAACAAACACCAGTACTACCTCTGCCCTGTTCCTGCCCCCCAAAAAGAATTTAGATTTAATTCATCTTTGTTAATTCTAAATGTAAAATTCAAGATATCAGACTGTTTTGGAAATAACTTTTGATGAATACATTCAATACTGATGCACAGATGACAGAACAACAAAAATTCTAGTTTGTATAACTCTGTGGTTAATGCTGCTTTGGATGATGATCCAAGTCGATATTATAAGGTGTCATACAAAAAAAGCTGTATTACATATCCTAGGCACATTATGTGTCCTAGCTGTATTGTCTGTCCTATAGGCCAATAGAAGGAGATTATAGTTAGTCTAAAATATCTGTGGACAACTAAATTGTACATTTCTCACAGCAGAGTATGGTTTTTAACTTTGAATCTCTAGTAGTCTGAATATGTTTAATAAGAGCAAGTAGAAGAAAAATTTAATTTTTACTCATGTAAACATTATAAATTTCACTTTTTTGATATGTACATTTTTGACATAAATTTTTAATCACAGCCTAACAAAACATTACTAACTACACAACTAAGAAAAACTGTTAAGCTTGAGTTACTGTTAAGCTTATTCACAAGCATCAGGTGCAGAGATATTCACTACCATGCTGCAACTTCACTCTGACACTTCTTTTTCTATTCTCTATTCCAAAAGCCACTTATTTTGAATATTTTTATGGTCCTCAATCACTTGATGATGATGATTTTGCCTCAGAGTTCACAGAAAAGTCACAAAGTCATCACATGAGAAATTCCTATTCTTTGCAATAAGGTTTCTTGATTTTTGGAAGAGATCTCATCTTCCGTTCATTTAAACCCATGGTGCAATGAGTTCTCATTTCTCTCATGACATAGACTTGACCCCAGGCTATAGCTCTATACATAATTTCAATCATTCACTACAGTTATGCTTCTTAGTGTGTTTTTTCATCTTATATTAGTAACTATTAAGTTTGATGTTTTGAATATTTTTCACCACCTATAACTATTAGTGAGTTAGCTATTATTACTTTGCTGCAACACAGAGCATCATATTTTGAATAGTTGTTTACCTAATTTTAAAATATATTGTAGATAAAAATGAATTTGTAAGATTAACACATTTTGTTTTGGTCGGTAAACACATGCTTTAACAACATGATACTTCTTTTACATACTTTTTCCCTAGGTAACAAGTTGGCTGCAGTTATTTTATGAGCAGTTTATTCTTAAAATACCTAATAGGCACTCTTAAAAAGATGTATGAAAGCTTGTCTTGTGTGCTGCTAAACTCATGACCTCATTATTTAATGAATTGTTTAAAAATAGGGTAAAAGACAGAAACATGCATGTTTACAGCTATGCTTTTACTAGGAAAAACTGCTTTTCCAAGTTAATATTTCAGACAAATGTGTCTTGTTATTACTATTCTTGTTTCTATAATTTAAAAGGCTGAGAAAGGAAGGAGGCAAAAAGAGTCAGAAAAGAACTGGCACTGATTGAGTGGCTAAGGTGTACCATGCTTAGACCTCATAGCCACTGTCCTCACAGCAATCCCACAAGTTGGTAATTTTGCTCCCAGTTTACAGTGGTCTTCAGTGTAGATATTTTTTGTAACAGTGTCAAATAATAGGGTTATTAAATGACAAAGCAATAGCTAAACCCAGAGAATCATTTCAAAAATAGAAGCTATGTGGAATATTTTTAGGATATAGATTAGGGAACTCACAAGTTAGTAGAAGAGGCAAATGCCATATTAATATAAAGGAAAAAATCCAATAAGGTTCTAAAATAAAATGCTTTATGTCTGAATTTAGATTCTCCTAAGGACTTGGATGTGAGTGGCTTATTTACAAAGTAAGTACGGAACGCACAAGTGAGACAGTACAGAGAGGGAAAGACTGATGGGCACACTACTAATAACGAGCACCCAATGCTTAATCCCACTGGGATTCTCAGAATAAGTGTGGAATACACCTCAAAATCCCCCCACCAGGAGATGTAGAAACTAGGGTGTCTATGCTCTCCAATTTCTTTGAGGATTATTCTGTGGATGTTACATTCTTAACATATTGAGACTTCTCTACACAAGATCATAGTGCTGGGGAAAGTCATCAGGCAAAAAAGCAGAGATGCCAGCACTTATGGTGAGAAGTTGTCACACTGCACATAAACATGCCTGGCACTGGACAGTAACTCAGAGGCAGTGTGATGAGCAACCATGTCATCAGCTATGCTTGGGAATAAAAAGAGAGATGTATTTAAAGAACAATGAAGAATTGGGACAAGAAGCCCAATAGAGGTAACATTTGTATTAAGAATGGGTAAAATTTAACACATGAAGGTATAGAAAGAGGTAAGACAGAGGGACAGAAAGGAGAATTGACTTTTGCTTCATTTCAGTCTATCCTGACCTTCTGTTTGCCACCCTTCCTTTCTACCATCATTTCTCACTATCATGACCCTCCTCCTTACTATGTGTTTTCATAGCAACTTGTATCACATAATACCCCTTACTCAGTTATTCTATATATTGTCTTTTGTCTATGTTAGCTGTCTTCACTGTGTAGTAAGTTCTACTGCAACATAAATGTTTGTCTATTTCACTAATAATTCCAACAAGAGTGCCCAGCACTTCAGAGTTGTTTTGTACTGTTTGTTGAATTAATGAACTTAATAACTGATCTCTTCTGAGAATGTATAGTTATCTGTAAGTCTGATGAAGATGGGAAATCCATAATGTGAAGAAACTAGGAAAAAGCAGCATGGCACCCATTTGTGTCTCAGGTATGTTTCAGGGCACTGGGGAAGAAGCAAAGGAAGGAAATGGGGTGTTTCAGCTATGTTTCAGCTGTTTAACTTGATATTCAGCATCATATACTTGGTACATTTTCAAGGCTCTTTTTTCCTTAGGAAATCATCTATATTTATAGTATTAATATACTCTGGCAGGCACAATAATCTCACATTTTTCTGGCATCATCTATTCTCAAGGGCCCCTAGGCTTTTGTGCTGAAAAGTTATTTCTCTTATAGTTTTGCATTTACCTCTTTAAACTGAGAGCATCTGTCACAGGAGCCAATCATGCTAGGCAGCTCTCATCCTTTCTGCAGTCCCCTAACAACACAAATCAGCTCAGAAATTTGCCCTTCTGGGATGTACTGTTTTGCCCTAACATGTCACAAAATTCTCTGCTGACTATGTACCCTGGATAGAAGTCTAAGATACAAGTTCCTTAAACATGAATATTAACATTGATACAGGCACATTTAAAAGTATGATACTATACGTCATAGTAAGTTGTAAAAGACCAGTTTTCTTTTTTAAAAGCAAGATGATTCTTTATTCATGGTGGGCTCATGGCTGTGATCCTAGCTGTTTAAGGGGTGGGAATCAGAAAAATCATGATTTGAGGTAAGCTTGGGCAAAAAAATTGCAAGATCTCATCTCAATGGGGAATGGTAGCAGATGTCTATGTGGGAAGCATAAGTAGAAGAGTTAAGTCCTTTGCTGACCTGGACAAAAACAATGAGAACTGTCTGCGAAATAAAGGAGAGCGAGTGAGCAAGAGAGAGACAGAGAGACAGAGACACAGAGAGAGAGAGAGAGAGAAAGGCTGGCCTGGAGACATGGCTGAACTAACACAGTGGTTACCTAGTAAGAGCGTAAGAACAAGTCCTACACTCAATCAGATAACCCCAGTACTACCAAAAAGAAAAAGAACGGAACGAAGAAACAAAGAAAACTAGTATGGCCACTATACTAGTTTTTGACAATTCAACAAACATAAGAAAAGTTCATGTGACAGCTAAAATCTATTTCTGACATCTTAATTACATCTGTTTCAATCTTATCTAGATTGCAACAATTCAGAAAAAAATTGAGTTGCAGTTTACCCTTGTGCTAATGATGAGATGGTTTGTTAAGCGAGTTAATAGAGCAAAGCCACCATGATCACAAGGCTTCAAGTTTATGACTAATTCAAAGAAGAAATTACTTTCAGGCAAAGCCATGTACTTTAGAAGCAAATTTGCATATAAATGCCTTGGATGAAGGGCCAATTACAATTGTTTTTATTTATTCATTGAAGCCACTTCTCCAAAGTATTCTACACTAGAATTCTCAGCCTATCATCAAGTTTCCTTGAAAGTAAAACAAGTAGGTTTTGGAAAGAAAATATTATAGTCAATAATTTAGATCCCTCTTTAAGTCTACTTGTACCCAATGGTGTGTACATGAAGCACTACCATCAGCTAAAAATGCCAAAGATCAATGATTAGTTTCCACATAAGGAAATCTCAGGTTTTATAGAGTTGTTTAAAAGATAAAAGCACTGATTCAGTATTATTTAACCTGGGTCTTTCAGAGCCCCTCAGGAACTACAGCACATAGCAAGGACACCATGGATATGTATTCCTTCTAAGGTGAAGGACACCTTTGAAGAGACCTTGCATGCTTACAGGGAAGAATTACAAGTACATAAAAATGTAGTACCTTTGGATCATTTTCTCCAATATTTTACTGTCTTACTATGGATGTTCCCACTGCTATTCCACGTTGTAAACTCTATTGTTTCTTCCTCAGAAGTACGAAAACAACAAATTCTTGGCACTGTTTCTACCTAACATTATTTTTCTACCGCCAAATGCTGCCAGAAAAATTCCATATTTGTCTAACTTTCCTAAAATATGATTGAAACAAACTTCAAAAGCACATCATTAATGTTTTCATTTCCTTTGTAATAAATGTGATGTTAAGTTTTTGTAAGGTCTAACTATCAGAACTATCAGACAACCCTATATACACCACTACCCTTTACTAAACAGACTCAGTAAATGAGTATTTACTGGGAACTGTTAATCAAAGCAATAATTATCACAATATTTTATTCCACTCAGGCTGAATAATTGTGAAAACAATTGTAGAAGGGGGCACAGGAGTTGAATTAAGTGGACTGGGAACTAATGAGGCTTCTTAGGGATGATCAATTCTCTCTATTCCCAAGATAACTTCAGGATCTAATGGACAACTGATCAAGAACATTCAGCTCTTTGTGTTTGTCTTAAGCTCACCTTTGCATTATTATCTCTGCCATTAATACCTCTTCTAAACAGCCCAGAGACTTGGCTCAAAATGTTTTCTTTCAGGAAGTAGGGGAATCAATAACTACCCATCATGTTCCTTTTCAACCAGTTCCCTCATTTTCACTTTCTCCATTGACTGTATCTCTCTAGATCTTCTAAATTAGCTCATGCTTCTAATTGCTGAGGCCTTTCCAGTATGTTGGGGGAGGGTAATAACTTACTTCTCAGTCTCTATTTAAGCTCTGAGTTTTTCAGTATGCTAAATTAGATATTATTCCACCAAATTAATGTTAATTCACAGACATTATTCAGACTATGTGATTAGAGAATGTTTTTGTGCCTTGTTTTCTGTGTTAATTTGGAGTGATTACCCAGGAAAAGGAAAGGAAACCTAAAATGTACTGCTGCTTCTTAAGAACACTTAATCAAAGCAGAAATAAGGATACAGAATAACAGAAAGAGGAAAAATAAGGTTTTAAATAATATCTTTGACTAGGAAAATAATTTCTTACCCCTTTTGAGATAGGGTCTCACCTCCTGCACAGGCATGCACAACTGGTTGAGATTCACCTATGTTAGGCCTCCTGGTAATTCAGGTAACACGCTAAAAAGAAAAGGCACTAAGTGGCCTTTTTTATAGCTATTTATTAAGAAAAGATATAATAAACTTTTTTTGTGTTTGTACAGGTGTAGACTGTGACCTAAGGCATCTCAACCTCTCAAGTAGCTAGGGTTACAGGACAGAGCCACTGGGACCAAGAGTTTGATATTTAAATCCTCAGAAGCTGTGAATATATGATATTACTTGCATAGAAAAAATGACTTGGAAGATGTTGCTAAAGATCTTCAGATGGAAAGATTATTCTGGACTATCTAGGTAGACATGATTTAAACATGAGGATTTTCATAAGGGAAAGAGAAAGAGAGAAGTCAGAGGAGATGATCAGAGGCAGAGCATAAAGAAACCAAGCTACCAGTTGTAAAAGAAATGGAGAAACAATTCAAAAGTCAAGTAATGTATGAATTCTAAATGCAGATTATACAAAAATGATCATATATTTGTAGTAGTTCTTCATTGCAATAGATTTTCATAGTAATAGATTTTGATGGGGTAAAGAATAGGGAGAAATGGTAAACAGATAAAATGCAAAACAGATAGATTTGGTATAGAAAGTGATTTAAAATTCTCCTCGGTAACAGTATTGAAGTCTTTAAATTGTTCGAGAAGCAAGCCTTACAATTAGCATTATACATTAAAACAACTGCTATAATACTAATTTAGATGGCTGATAAATATGTAGTGTCAAACCAAATTATTCAACAGAAGTAGAGAAAAAGAAGACTTACAGTGACTGATGAGATAGAAAATTCTGAATATCAGATGTCTAAATGGCCCCAATTTCCCAAATGATTGAAAGAATGTGTTTTGTTTTAATGTTGAAGAGTACAAAAGGAAGATTGGGTTTGGTTGAACTCACTTTTTGAAGTCTGCTTTTGAAGGCTCTTTGAAGCTTCCAAGCAGAAAGATACTCATTGGAATTGAACATTGTTTCTCAACAACCAAAGACAAAAAACAATGAAGAGGAAAAAAACATATAAAGCATCAATTAACAGTATCTTCTATATCATTCTTAACATCATTTAATGTCATGGATTTAATAACTATAGCTCATGATTCTAAATATATAGTTCTATTCTTTTTAATTTATCTGAACTGAGATTCCACACCTACCTATTAGGATTAAAATCCAAATGACATATAATCTGGATTAGAATCTTGCCCTGACATGTAAAGTCATGTTAAAACATTACCAATCTTGGCTAAATAAAACCCTACCACTCCTGTTTCCATTTCAGAAACTCCTGATGTCTCATTTGTTATGACAATTCCATCCTTGCTTCCTGTAAACTTCACTCTTTATTTCTGGAAACTGCAATATATCTACTCAACTGTGCATTTCTTTAGTTTAGACCCGAGTGGTAACGTTTTACAAGTAATGGATCTTTGTTGCAGTCGACACAATGATCTGGCACAGAAAAGTCATGATTCTTAGCATCAGATCCCCTAAAGAACACTTTAAATCAAGAAAGGTCACGCCATTATCTCTTTAATCAGGGAACAAATATGTCATAGAAGTTTTTCCCATCTTAGGTTCTGAATGACCAAAAACATCTGCTCTTTCCCTCACCAATCACCAACATGTGTAATGTTTAGCTTAGTTTACACGTGCTTAACTTATTTAACATACTGCCTGCTGCATTATACTAGGCTTCTTTAAATGAAAGAGGAATGGGAGACTAGATAAAGACCACAGCACAGAGAGACTGAAAGAGACAGAGAGATAAGAGAATGACAGAGAGACAGGTTTTAAAATGATCATTAATAACATGTATCTCTCTTTTGAGTAATTGTTTTCAACTCTGAAAAATATGCTGAAGACAGGAGCACTCATTTCATAAAAACCACACATACATGCACACACACACACACACACACACACACACACACACACACACACACGAGTGTGAATCCAGGCTTGCCTAAACAGACACTACAAATTCTCATTTCATGACTGTGTATCCAAAGGGCAGGAATAGTGAATGCAAATCATTGTTATTTGCATAGGATAATTTATTCATTTTGAGTTGTTTTAGAAACATAAGCTAGCCATTCTAATTCATCTACCAATTTAATGACAACACATTAATTATATAAAAGTAACCAATGATATCCAAATAAAGGACAGATGGAACCAAATGAAAATGTCCTTTAAACTTGGGTTTATATCCTTACATTTGTGTCACATGCAGAAGGGCATCGGCTTCAGTACCATGATTTCTTCAGCCCTAAGTTGGAACTCGTTGTATATTTTCTAGCAATATAGTATCTTGTTAGTTATTTTAATTTCATGTAAAACATTGAACATATTCAACATCTGGGTATAAAAAATGCAAATAGTAATAAACAATTATTAAACTAAAAGGCTTAAGTGTCTTACAGCATTAGAACAGTTCACCAAACTCTCATTACTCACAATAATTTTTCTTCATGTACACTTCTCTTTGAATTATCTATTTTGGAACTTATGCTAATAATTAGCTTTCAAATATTGATTCTATATGACACAGGATCATATATGAAAGATTTTTATCAAAATAACTGGAGATGTAGTTTTAACTTCATCTCATCAGTAAAGCTGTTTTTAATCTCTGGGGATAAATAGTGACAAATGATGCTTAGTTTTGACCAGTTTAGCTGCTTTTAAACAGAGTGAGTGTTTTAATGGAGCTTATAAGTGGGTAATAGGCATGCAGTGAATATTCTGAGGTATGTTAATGAGTTCTATGTATGGATTCAGGTCTATATTTTTTACCATGTTTCTGCACAAGAAAGTATCTGCAATTTATAAAAGAATCAAAAGTCTATTTACATGGCCATTGGGATATGTACTAAATTTCCTTATGCATTTAAATATCCCTATTTTCACACTCTCTACAACCATTATTTAGTTTGCAGATCCATTAAACTCTGTAATGTGTACTTATTAGCTGCCAAAGAAATCATGTCAAATTAGGTGTGGACTTTTATTACTTGAAAAAAAAAAGAAAAGCATTCAATAATGCAACATGCTCAAAATATGTTCGAAACACAAAATGGATAGGAGAACAAAAAAGTTTGGCTGAAAATCTTTCATCCAAGCCTTAAAATTAATGTATTTAGTGTTAATGTATTCCAACTACAGGAAACACTATCTGTGATTTAAGCACTGGTCTGATGAAAGAAAATCTGATTCTCTAATTTCTAAAAGTTGACTGACTACATAAATGGTCTATGACTATAGCCAGAATACAGCAACAGAAATCCTGGCAAATGAGCAGAAACTCTGTTGAAAATTTCAATGTGATTATTGCACAGAAAAGATAGATAAGCAGTAAAATAGGTAAACGGCTGTATGCTGTCAAAATAAAGTATCCTGGCTTCCTGATAAAATCAACAATTTCCCACAAATAAGCTTATATGAAGGCATACACAAAAATGAGAAATTCCACCATGTCTTTTATTTCCTATTTTGTGTACCCATAGAAGACAGGAATGTGGTTTTATGGGAAAAGCACAGCCTTAAGTGCAAACTCTGAAGTCCTACCATACCTTTGTTACTTCTGAGCTATACAAATCTAGGCAGGCTACAGCTCATATTCATTGGGATTTTTTTGTTCTTTTTAAACCTCAATTAGACTTGAGTTTTTACAAATTTCCATTGTGATTCTTAACTATTATACAGAGCAAATGTCTTTTATGTTGAACTTAACATGTCACGTAGGCACTGTAACAACATGCTTGGTAAACCTCATATACTTTTCACAACACTCGTGTTCCCCCCCACCTCCCCGCCCAGAGCTGTCAGAAGGTGGTTTTGAACCCCTCAAGACTGGGCACCAGAGTATAAATAATCATTCCTTTAAAAATCATGCATGCTTTACAACCTTGGGTTTGAAAAGTGAATATATGAATGTGATCATTTTGTGTTATTAAAATATGTCAAGGGGTGAACTTCAGACTCAAATTATGAGCTGAATTTATAGCCCTATGGAGTAAAACTACTCTTTAAAAAATAACTAGAACTTCTACATACATTATGCATTATACATACATATGTACCTTTTAAGGTGTTGCTGGACTCAGCAATAAAGATTAATAATGACATCTACAAATATTTTAAATGTCACTAAAACAAGCTTAGTTCCTCAACTACAAATTCTAGTAACAAGGTTAATATATAATCCTACAACCTACAATAGTTGTAAAGTAGAAGATCTGAAGTTAAAAGATAAAATGGCTAACAATTTGGTAGGGACATCAAGTGCTATGAAAGTGTAAAGAAGATTCTTTCTGAAGGAATGTATACCAGATATGGGTCCTCAGAATTTCCACAGGCTGGGGCTGGGAAGTGGCTCAGTGGTAGAGCGCTTGCCTTGCATGCCTGAGGCCCTGGGTTCGATTCCTCAGCACCACATAAGCAAAAAGAAAAAAGCCAGAAGTGGCGCTGTAGCTCAAGTGGTAGAGCGCTAGCCTTGAGCTGAAGAGCTGAGGGACAGCGCCCAGGCCCAGAGTTCAGGCCCCACAACCAGACCCAAAGAAAAAAAAACCCAAAATTTCCACAGGCTAACAGCAAACCAATAGGAACACACACTCACTTGATTATGCTGTATTATCCTATTTACATTTATTTATAAATATATTTGAGTGGTTATATTAACAGCCAAAACAAATACAATTGTCTCCAAAGATAGAACAAAATATTTGGCAAAAATTCAGAATTCATTCATGATTGTGAATACAACAAATTAAAAATAGAAGAAAATTTTCTGAAGCAGATAAACAGCTTATTATAGAAAGAGACAGAGGGGGAAAGCCTATGGGTAAAATCATACTTAGCAGTGAGAGGTTGAATGCTTTCTCCTAAGAATAAGAAAAATGAAAGCATGTGCTCTCTGCTCATCCCTATCAATATTGTACCTGCTAGTCATGAAAAGGGCTATATGGAAAGAAATTAAAAAAAAAACTAAGACTATTGTCTGTATTCATAGAGACACGATTGTAGAAAATTCAAAACAATCTACACAAATAGCTCCACAAACTAACTGATCGGTTTTGCAAGGTTGTAGGTTACAAAACTCACATGTAGAATTCAAACATTTTTAAATGCTAACAATGAAAACTGAAATTTTAAAAAATTTCAAATATGAACAGAAGAGAACATAAGTTTCATTGCTTTATCTTTAAGGTAGATAATGTCTTTCAGAAGGTAAAGCTATTATTTAGTCCCAATTGTTCTAGACAATAGTATTCAACACATAAAAATTATTCATTTTTAATTGCTGTGACAAAATTGCTGATCAAAAGACTATATGGCACACAGTTTCAGATGTGTCAGTCCATCACACTGGAAGTGTGTTGCTCACAAAAGCAGCTCACCTCATGGTGGCCAGGAAGCAGAGAAGAAATGCCCATGCAAGCTGGCTTCTTTGGTTCCTTTAATTCTATCCTGACCCCAGCCTATCAAGTAGTATCACTCATATTAAGAGCAGATCTTACCCACTCAGTAAATTTACTCTAGAATAACCCTCAACAGACACAGGTAGGTACTGCGCTTTTCTAATCTCCTAGACACTTCAAAATCCAATCAGGAGTTCTGTAAGTGTCATGCATAGGGGTAAAAAGAGCTCTGTATTTCACTTAAAGAAATATGGCTCATATTATTTATTCTTAGCTGAAATATGTGTAGCTATTTTCATTGAGTTTTTGCTTTCCAGAAAATAACTGACCAGACATTGAAATCACCATTTCCCAAAATTTGTTTCCATTTTTCTAGTCCAGAATGAATTGAAGTGGTTTAGAACCAGGAAACTATTGTTTTATTATGCATCCTAAACTATATGCAATGTAAACTGCATGAATTCAAGATCTTACTGTTTCAGGAATATTTAATTAAATCTGTTAAATAAAAAAGATTAAATATTTCTGTTAAAATGTAATTGCACTAGGATAAATAGGATATTGGTAAACTATAATGAATCAGTCCTTAAAGGACTGAAAATAATATTTGATATAGTAATTTATTATTGTTTTCTACTCAGAGCACAAGAAACTACATCAAAATGAAAAAAAATTTTAAAATCTCTCAGTCCCCCCTGCATAGAAAATCCTTCTTTTAGTTTTTATATTCTCTTCATAGGTAAATATATTTTGCATAGTTGTAAGTATACAATAAACACTTCATATATTACTTTTTCAGTGTAAAATTTAGATTTATTAAAAATTGATATTTTGTTATTTACTAAACCTTTTTTCAGTTTTCAAACATTAACTTAGCTCTCAAGTTTTAAACTATTGTAAATAATAGTGTGTTAAATTCTGGCAAGTGATTTTTTTGGTCCTTAAAATTAGAAATTGTTTAAATAGGGATACAGGTGGACCCATTGCAACAATGAGATGTACAGATGTTATGTCGAAAAACAAACTTTACAACTTTGGTGGGGGAGGGGAGTGTAGTCGTGGAGATGGGAGGGCAGGGATGGTAGGGGGAAAAAAAGGAGGAGGTAACAATGCTTGATAAGAAATGTACTCATTACCTTGCTCATGTAATTGTAACCATTCTATATGGTATTTTCACAATAAAAATCTTATTAAAAAATTAACAGATCTGCTGAGGGTTGGTGGCTGAAACTTCTAATACTAGATACTTAGGAGTGTTAGATTTGAGGATCAAGATTCAAAGCCAGCCTGGTACCACTGAAATTGCTCCTAACTGTATCAATTAAGTCAGTAATTCAAGGCCAACATTAAAACTGTGATTATAAAGGAACTTTGAAAAATGCTAACATACAACAAGTATCTACCACATGCAAGATGTTTCTACATGTATCTAATTCTCCCAATAATCCTATAGAGATATTCACTGAATATTCTCAGAAAGGTTAAGGATCTTCTCATATACATGCAGTTAAAGCCTAAACTGAATTTCAGGAACACAGTTGTCTTTCATTAACTATAATCTCTCACATATTTAGTCATTTGATTTTAGTCATATTAAAGGTTAAGTTTTTTTTCTTCTCTAGATACTGAACTTTCTATTAGAAATTATATTATTCTATCACTATTTCTGGTCTAAAACATAAACTATAATTCAAGTGATCAAAATAATCAACCAGTTATTGTTTCTGATTATAAGCTAACAATTTTTTGTTTTATAAGTTTCCATCTAAATAAAATCACAGTGTGGTTGAAATCTTTCTGTGCCAATACTATGTGACATCAGTGGTACTTCCTAAGTAATAGTTTCCTGTGCTGTCCTTTGAACACGATTTTCACCTTATTGCTTTTGTACTTTAGATACAATAATCTCAGCTAGGACAACCAACCCATTTCCCACAAAATTTCTTATCTTCCAGCTAGCTAGTCTATTTTTTTTAATATGTAGGTAATAAAGTTCCAAGAGAAGGAATTTAGAAGGCCTCTTAGGGTTTAATCTCAAATAATGACATTGACCTCTACTACATTCCCTTGGTTAAAAGCTAATCACAAGGGCTACTCACATTTAAGTAGCAGAAAAACAAATTTCACCGCTTAATCAAATTGAGCAAAAGGGAATATCTACATTTCAGGGTTATTATAGAATTAAATAGGATATTCAATGACAAAATTAATAGCAAATGCTTTGAAATTAATACAGGTTTGATATATGATAAAGTATATAAGATTTGCATACCTTTGCCCCAGTATCCCTGTAGTGTGTGTACAGGAAATATCACTAAATCATTAAAATATATAGTAATATGTACTATAGAAGATGTTTTGTAAACATTTAAAAACGTTTTAATGTAAGTATATATTTAAATAAGATACATTATTGCTACAAAATTATATTAACTTCAAATCCTATAAAATATATAGCAAACTAAGTACTAAAAGCCATGATGGAGAAAAGTGTGGCTGGAATTAGGAAAGCAACTCCATTTGTAATAGCCCCACAAAAAATAAAATACCTAGGAATTAACTTAACTAAAGAAGTGAAGGACCTCTATGATGAAAACTTTAAAATCTTGAAAAAGGAAATCAACACAGAACTTAAAAAATGGCAAAACCTCCCATGCTCCTGGATTGGAAAGATTAACATCGTGAAAATGGCAATACTTCCCAAGGCTATCTACAAATTCAACGCAATACCTATCAAAATTCCACCCTCATTCTTCAAGGAAATAGAAGAGGCAATCCAAAAATTCATATGGAACAATAAAAGACCCCGAATAGCAAAAACGCTCCTCAACGGAAAGAACCCTGCTGGAGGAATATCAATACCAAATTTCAAACTCTACTATAAAGCCATAGTAATCAAAACAGCTTGGTATTGGCATAAGAACAGACCTCAGGACCAATGGAATAGAATTGAAAACCCAGAAATGAACCTATAGACCTATAGCCATCTAATCTTTGATAAGGGAGCTAAAACAATACAATGGAAGAAAGACAGCCTCTTCAGTAAATGGTGCTGGCAAAATTGGTTAACTACATGCAGAAAACTAAAGCTAGATCCTTATATATCACCCTGCACCAGAATCTACTCCAAATGGATCAAAGACCTTGAACTCAAAGCAGACACTCTGAAAACATTACAGGATGGAATAGGAGAAACCCTAGGTCTTCTTGGCTCAGGCCGAAATTTTCTGAATAGAGACCCGGAAACACAACAAATCAAAGAAAGGTTGGACAAATGGGATTCCATAAAGTTGCAGAGCTTCTGCAGGGCAAATGACATAGCTAGCCAGATCAATAGAAAGCCCACGGATTGGGAGAAGATCTTTACTAGCCATACAACAGACAAGGGTCTCATATCTAAAATATACTTGGAACTCAAAAAATTAAACCCCCCAACAACAAACCTCAAAGAAACAACTGCCCAATAAATAAGTGGGCGAAAGACTTAAAGAGAAACTTCTCTGAAGAAGAAAGAAGGATGGCCAATAGACACATGAAGAAATGTTCAACATCCCTAGCCATAAAAGAAATGCAAATCAAAACAACATTGAGATATCACCTCACCCCAGTTAGAACGGCAAAAATCAAGAACTCTAACAACAACAGATGCTGGAAGGGATGTGCACAGAAAGGAACCTTACTTCATTGTTGGTAGGAATGTAAACTTGTTCAACCACTTTGGAAAGCAGTATGGAGGTTCCTCAAAAGACTTCACATAGAACTCCCCTATGACCCAGCAATCCCACTTTTGGGCATTTACCCAAATGTTTACAAACAAGACCACACTAAAGCTACCAGCACAACAATGTTTATTGCAGCATTATTTACCATAGCTAAGATATGGAACCAACCCAGATGCCCCTCAGTAGATGAATGGATCAAGAAAATGTGATATATATACACAATGGAAATCTATGCCTCCATCAGAAAGAATGACATTGCCCCATTTGTTAGGAAATGGAAAAACTTGGAAAAAATTATATTAAGTGAAGTAAGCCAGGCCCAAAGAAACATAGGTCCCATGGTTTCCCTTATTTGCAATATCTAGTATATGTATGAGTCAAGCGGAAAAGGTCAGATAATGTGATGTCAGGAAAATGAACCCTTAGATGTGTATTTTAATGTTTTTTTCTTTCATGCATTTGTTTCTAAAGCATTTATAAGATTATCTCTTTGTTGCTTTGTATGTCCCTCCCCCACAGTATAACCCCTGCTTTCACTATATTTGATGTCAGTATAACTTGTGGAGGAGATGGGGAAAAACCAGTTGTTTAAGGATACAGGTGGACCTGTTGCACCAATGAGAAGTACAAGTTGTCATGTCCAAAATGAGCTTTACAACGTCGGTGGGGGGAAAGGGGGGGAAGGAGGAGGATTGGGATTCGGGGGGAGGGGGGAGGCTGGGAAGGGATGTGAAGGGTAAACCAAAGGAGGAGGCTGCAGTGCTTGGTAGAAAATGTATGCATTATCCTGCCCATGTAATTGTAACCCCTCTGTACAGTATGTTCACAAATAAAATTAAATTAAATTTAAAAAAAAGTAATTCAAAATGCAATTCAATTAGCAAAAAAAAAGGATTTTAAAAGTAAAAATTGTCTTAAATGTTTCTTAAAAAGGGAAAAAATAAGACAAACTCCAAAAGGTTCTAGTAAGTAGCAGATGACATGTGTATGTTTTAACTTTTATAAGATAAAGATTATTATAAAATATTAGTAAAATTAGTATGTGTTTAAGTTGGCTAAGATTTAAATAAGGTCAAGATGTACACTGAGGTAAAACCAACATTTCATTGTTTATGTCCATCTATAAAATTGTGTACTGTTGTTTGTCAATTTTTTTTGGCAATGAACTTTTCATTCCTATTTTATTTTATTTTTAAATACGTTTTTTATTGTGAAAACTCTGTACAGAGAGGTTACAGTTACAAGGTAATGAGTACATTTCCTATCAAGTTTTGTTACCTCTTTCTTTGTTTTCCCCCTCCCCTCCCTTCCTTCCCACCTCCACAACTACACTCCCCCTTCTCCCCTTTCCCCCTCCCCTCCCCGCCTAAATTGTAAAGTTCGTTTTTCAACATAGTGTCTTTTAAGTTTGTCTAGGTTTTGATGTATAAAACTAAGTGGTAATTAAATCTGTTTATTTCAATGTTAAAAAAAAAAGCCATGATGCCTTTGGTCATTTTTTTTCTTTAAACTCCTGTTTCTTAATTTGTATTTTCATTCATATAAGAAATAGGCATATTACCCTCAGTAGATGAATGGGTCGAAAAAATGTGATACCTATCTATCTATTTATCTATCTATATCTATGTATCTAATGGAATTCTATGGTTCCATCAGAAAGAACGATACTACCCCATTTGTTAGGAAATCAAAAGATTTGGAAAAAATCATATTAAGTGAAGTAAGCCAGTTCCAAAAAAATTTGGGTCCCATGGTTTCCCTTATTTGCAATAATTAGTATACATATAGTATAATCTTTTAAATGTGCTGAAAAGCTCAAAAGCTATGTACATATGTCCATATAAGATGCTGTTAAGTAAAATGAACCCAAAGATATGGAAACAAGAGGTCTGCCTTTACTGTTATTGTTTTAAATGTACTATGTGATTTCTTTTTTGTTTGTTTCCTTTTTATGTTCTTCCCCTTATGGCATATCCCCTGTTGTCAGTGTACTTGATTTTGGTACCCTGCATCTTGTATGTACATTTGTCTAATCTGAGGAGGGCAAGGAGAATAACAAAATCCTGAAACAAGGACACAGGATGACCCACTGCAACAATGATACCCACAGGACTGTATATTGGAAACGAACTTTACAACTTGGCGGGGAGGGGGTTGTGAGGAGTGTGGGAGGTGGAGGAGTGAAAGGATAGCGGGACAAGAGAAGGGGTAACAATGATCTACAAGTAATGTACTCTATCTTACTCATGTAACTAACCCCTTCATACAGCATCTTTACAATAAAATAAAATAAGACACATTTTAAAGGAGATACTTGATCATACTCAATATATTTGTGTGTTCTTTCCAGCAATAGATTTTTCTTTCATGAAAGCAAAAGAGAGTTTATAAATTCTGCACTGCCTGTTGGGTGAAAATCAGTATGGCTACACAATTCTCATGCTTCAAGGATTTTTACTATAATAGAAATCTATAGAAACAAAACCCCTCCAACTTCACTACCTCAATGTATCATACAAAAATACATTTATTCTCATGAGAATAAATTCCTATAAGTTTTATTTGCTGAAATAAAGCATAGTACCCAAATAAATATGTTCATTTTGAAATTTTAGAAACCACTTTTTCTCAGCAGAGTTTTGAAATAATAACCTGCATAACTAACATTTCCATTATAGAGATGAGTAAATAACAATAAACATTTATGTCTCTGTATATAATAAAGCTCAGAGATGGAAACTGGCTGTGGTGGTTTATTCCTCTAACACCAGCATCTGGAGGCTGAAGAAAGAGGGTCATGAGTTGTAGATCAGTGTGGACTACAAAAACAGAAACTATCTAAGCCAGGCACTGGTGGCTCATGTCTGTAATCCTAGCTACTCAGGAGGCTGAGATCTGAGGATCGTGGTTCAAAGCCAGCCAGGATAGGAACATCCCCATGAGACTCTTATCTCCAATTACTACCGCCAGAAGTGGCACTGTGGCTCAAGTGGTAGAATGTTTGCCTTGAGTTGATGAGCTCAGGGATAGCGCCCAGGCCCGGAGTTCAAGCCCCATGACCAATCAAAACAACAATAACAACAACAAAGCAAGAACAAAAACAAAAAGCAGAAAGTACATAATTTAAAACTATTTTTAAAAACTCAGGGCTGGGATTTGCGCTACATCTGTGTATAATTTCTCCAATTCAATGAGAAAATAAATAACATTTTATAACAAAACATACTAATTAATCTATATCAGGTTACATAGAACCATGAAGTGGTACTTGAGTGTTTTTAACATTTAACTGGTAAAAAACTTGTCTATCAAAAGCAATTTTGTGAACATGAAAAACTATGCCATGCTTTAATATGGTATATGCTATACAACATTTAAGCTTTTTAAATAGTGCTTCAAATTTATAAAGTAGTTCAAGAAACTGAATAATATAGAATAATGTAAAAAAACATGTGTTTAGTCCCTGTGGTATCATACTTTCATATTATTCAATACATGCTTTAATTACCGTCACTGTGCTTTCTAAAATCCTTTACATTTTCATTGTATTTGTTCACTGTCAAATGTAATCTGTCTCATTAACTCAGTGTTTATCATTCACAGTTCTTTTCTAATACTTTATATTTATCTGTAAATAACATATATGTAATTGGCTCATTTTTAATATATAAATATTGTCATCCCACATGTGGACATATCACAATTTACATTTCAAATAGTTTCAATTCTTTCACAAACAGTGTGGTCATAATCAGTGTTCGAAATACCTCCTTTTGTATGTGTGGAAGTTTCTTTGCGAGAAAAGTTGTATGAAATAAACATCTTTACCACATATTACCAAATTACAATTCATTCACTATATATGAAAGTTTCTATTCTCCATATTTTCTAAAATAAATTTTGTAGTTTCTTGTTATCTTATATTGATACTTACAACTTACTGTTATTCTTTTTCTCTTTGACTTAGTACAGTATTCACTGTTACCTATCAGACTCCCCTTCTTCAAACTTACTATGATTATACATACAACAGGAAGCAATCTTATCAATTCCTCCTATCCTGCTTTGCAGCAAGAAAGGGGGTATCTTTTTTTAATCGGGGGGAAATATATTATTGAGAATGAATACAACTGTACTCTCACAAGAAAAAGATGTCTGATGAAATATTTATTATGTCCAACTAAGTTCTTTTGAGCTAGATGTACAGAGACTACAGGACAAAGCTCTTGGTGTTTTAGAACCTAGGAATCAGCAGTTAATCATCTTCACTCTTTTACTTCAAAATCTCCTGAAAAGCCCATTTATTGAAAAACTCATCTTGTCTTTGAAATGAGACACCTTTAATCTCTGGTGTCTTATAGCACAGGATGCAGCAATTTTTGCCCCGGCTCTCTCATTTTCCCTGAAAAGTGATAAGCCTATTTGTGTCTACTGCTCTGAAGATGATCTTCCATGTAGTATCATATTTGCCTGATAGGTGGCAAGTTGATAACCTCTCCAGTTCCTGAATGCTTCACTTATTACAGGAGAGGTCACTGAGAATCTGAGAAGAAAAGTACTTTTTCAGCACAACTAGCAAGTAGTAAAGGTTAGAAGGCAAAATACCCCTCCTTCTTGACAAAATAAACTTTCTAGTGCACAATTTATCAAAAATTATCCCTTTTAGCTCTTTTAGTTTTTTTCTCTGTGACTGCTAGACAAAATTGGATTTTAAAATGTATTCCTAGCAGTAATGTTGTATGAACATGAACTTTAGCCTCGACATTATATAACTCTTCTGAATACAACATCCTTTTTCAAGCAAACAGTGGTTGAGTTCTAAAAGCATAGAATTTCAGAGCAGAAAGAGTATTAGAAAGTTGACTCATTGTAACAAAATTCAGATGAAATAATGTAGAAAAACAAAACCCAAAGAGATTATGCTACATTCCCAGGGTTGTATGGCTCAATTACTATCAATTTTGCCCGATTATAACTATGAAGAACAGAATATAAACCACTCCAAAAATCTACCACACAGAGATAGTTACTATTCAAATATCTGTTATTATAATGACATTTAGCAAAACTATAATTACCCAAGTCCCTTGGGGTTTAATTGGGCCATTTATTAGATGATTTGTAACAGGGGAAAATTAATCTCTCTGGGTATCAATGTTCCCATCTGTGAATATGGGTAAACAGTTACAGCTATATTCATGAGTGAAATATGAGATGTTGAAATTCATAAGCACATTATCTGTTGGTAATGTTTAAGCAGAGCTATTATTTTTCCTAAATACATGAAAATAGTTTGTGGCTCATTTTAAAGGAAGTTATCTTATATTTTCCACATAATCTATCTTGTTCTGCTAAATATATAAAGTATATCCAACATCTACTTAGGTATAAGGTATACAGAAATAATTTTGTTTCCTTTTTAAAATGACCAACATAATTAGCCAGAAACTAGAGCTATATTGAGCAAATATTCATCTTAGAAACCATCATTATGCCAGCAACAAGTATGCAATGAAATATTCCAGAATTTTGTATATGAATATGAAAACAGATATATCATCATTTTTAAATTGTGAAAAACAGACTAGCATGCTATGATGACTTCTCCTTATATTTTGTTCATATACTTTTAAATTTCTACAATAACTTCATAATCAGAAAATTCAGAAAAGAGAACAAGACATTTTCTCTCCTATTTATATTGACTATATCTGAAACTAAGTATTTTGTAACTGAAAACAAAGACCAGTTGTGGTGTCCTACTTAGACTGACTCAGTATATTACAGTGTTAATTAGGCCAAATCTCTTGTGTCTTTAATCTATGTTGCTCCAACTGCCTGATGTCCACTGATTTCTCTCTCATCTCCATTACTCCATTACTGCCTTTAAAAAACCTTTAACTATCACTCTATATATAACTTCTTCCTCCTTATGAATTAAAATATTAATTACCCATTAAGAATTCATCACTCCTGCTTAGTGTTCCATGGTAGCATTACATGCATTTATTATCCTGAAACTATATTTGTACTTTTCCATGCTCATATTTTAATCTTGAGATTAGTATCTCTATCTAAAAATGTTCCCTAAGTAATGAGTAGAATAGGTGCTTGGTGAATATTTATTGAAGATAGAAAGGGAGGGAAAAAGAGAAAGAAAGAAGACAAGAAAGGAATGAGAGACAGGTAAGAAGGAGAGAGGGAAGGAAGAAGGCAAGAGAAGAAAACCAAATACATGTTGGGTGCTGAATATATAATATTTCAAATAGTGGTTTTGACTTATTCCTTGGAATTTATTTGAAACAACTGTATTATTTATATTTTTCCATTCATACCCAAATTTGTAAGAAGATCCAAGAAATGTCATAATTAAGGTCATAAGAAAACAGGACAGATATGAGACATTCAAATATGAAAATATAAAATTGCAAATATGCAAATAAAACTATCACCCTCACATAAATTACAAAATTTTATAAATATATATAGTAAGAGCATAGAATTTGAAACTTTCACATCAATTTTCAGGTTTTTTTAAATCCTACAGAAACATAATGGCCTAATATTATTATTCAAATATAAGGATAAAGAAACTAAAGTTCAAAAAGGTGAAGTGACTTGTTTAAGCTCACACATCTAAAAGAACTTTGGAAAATCATCCTTCAGTAATTTTTATCCTACATTATGGTGGCTTAATTCAAATCAAGATTATCTTTGTGTTTTACCATTACATTTCAGGATGTAGGACACACTAGACTCAGTAATCTAGTCACTGATGAGAAAAGCACAAGTTAAGCCCTATTGTGATAGATAGGGGACATGACTCTGAAGTTTTCACCAGCAGTGGAATATTCTACTTCAAAGTGATACCTGCCACTTAGATTAGTAAATGTATGTGTTAGAATTATTCACATAGCCTCACCCAAGATTTTTACAAGATTTTCAAGAAATACAGTTATGATGTGACTGAAAGTGGAAGGACTAGCAATTTTTAATGCTGTTTCTGTCTAGTATCTATGATCCTAAACCCACTTTGGTTCTAAATTAAGATTAATATATGCTCTTAGAATTTTTGAGATATGAAAGTCCTTAAGACATACACGACAAGATAAACTTATTTCCATGACTAGATCTGATTTCTTACTCAGAGATAGTAGTTAACTCTTGAAACAGAAGTTATATGCAGTCTAGTCCTGACTCTATATGGTTAATTCAAGTCTATATTTCTAATTAAGACATTTACGTATATTCTGTTGAGCTTCTGTTAGCTTCTGTTGGTCTCACTCAATGTAGTGTTTTTAGGCATGATTGTAGCTAAAAAACGTATCCAAGCTACTTGTGTACCGGTCCAGGGAAATAAGGGCTGTCAATTCAAAGTCTCTTTCACTAAAATCAGTCATGATTTGGAATCTAAACAGCACTGCTGAGAAACACTTCTGTTTTACTTTGCTTGTTTTATTTTTAACAATTGAATAACATTTTGCAGGTGAAAAGGCATTTTTCCAGCTCTAGAAATGGTGTTTTATAAGATCAAAACCTCTACTAAACTTCACAGGCTAGCAAAACTGAAAAATCCCCAGTAGGCCAGAAACAATGAGTATGATATAAACAAATTTCAGTGACTTCTATAAACTAATAAGGATGTCAGAAACAGCCATATTCTAAGACCCACAATGGCTATTTCTGCTTACATCAGAATGGACCTCCTTGAAGCAGCATTTCTGAAGAAAAACTAAGGCTAATTCTAAATCCTTAAGTAAAAATATTTAATTTCCTCAAAAATCTATTCACTATATATATATACTGAGTACTATTCTACACAAATTGTGGACTTCAATTTTTCTTTTTGGATGATATTACTTAATATGTAATTTTCTGATAAAGCTAAAATTTATGAAGATGAAATAGAAAATAATTAAAAGTAAATCATGTAATTTCACAATCATATGTTGTGAAAGAAAGCAATCAAACATGATTTTTAAGTTTTGATGAATGATTGTGCAAATTCATGTAGAAGAATAAGAGTTTCATAAGAACTTCAAATAAAGTATTTGGTTTTAAATAGGCAAAATTTGAGATTGCTGGCAAAATACACAACGTTGATAGGGCAGTTGAACATGGTACTCTGGAGCATAAGGGTGCTTTATACCAGTATGTTGAGTCTTCACTGCAATAAGAATTGCATTAGGGGTAGGAACATTGATAATGAAGCTTGGAATAAAAATAAAAGTCAGTCACCAATGACTGCTCAGGCAGATTTAGATTCTATATATCCAATGTTTTGGGCATTACTATAGATGCCCAAAGGACAGGCTATTCTGAAAGGAACTAGAATTGTTGGAAATGCACATGAAAATTGAAACTGCCAAGAATTGAGTAGTAATGCTGCTGTGATCTCATTGATATCTATGAATTGGTAATATTACATAGGATACTAGGAAATATGTATGCATGGAAAATGCTATGTAATTGTTTAATGGTGTCCCAACACAATATATTTTCATTTTATAATTGCATATTTGTAATTTTATCAAATATGTGCAAATTAGTAATGTATTTTTCAAGACAGTATAATAGGATGGTGCTGGATTTAGACTGTGATGGTTAATCTTTGTGGCCAGCTTGATTGGATTAAGAAGCTGCTGGGAGATTATTAGTAAAGCATACTCCTGGATGTATCTGTTAAAATACTTCCAGAGACTATTAGATCTAGAGGCCCTCAACCTAAAGAAAAGTTTAATAGATTTATAGACTCAAAATTTGAATAGACTATGAGAAAATAATGGAACTGTGGGAAGTGAGTGGAGGAAGCATCTAGGGCAGGTCCTTGGGCAATATACAGTGACTCCAGCCCTACCAGTTATGTCTCTCCTCTGCTTCTTGGCTGCCACAAGGTGAAGAATCCCCTCTACCACATGTTTTATCCACTATGATCCTGCATTGGCCCAGGAGCAACACAGCTAAGGAGAATAGGCTCAAAGTTTTGAAACTATGAGTCAAAATAAATAATTCCTGCCCTTACCTCATTTCTATCAAGTATCTGGTCACAGCATTAATAAAACTTATGGCATAAGAACTATGATGCAATGACTCCCTTTCAATGGTGTGCTTATTGATTCAATTATTGAAGATAACCTTCATCTGTCAATAGCCTTGGGGTCTCAGATGTAGAAACCACTTTTCCAATACCATACCATATCTATCCACATCCAATGACTATGTGGGAATATAAGTACTAGGGCATTTAGGCTTAACGTGGGATCATTCTGTATGGAACTTTACAGAACTAGGACATTAGTCACAGCTCAACAACTTCTGCCCAATTTGCTGTGTCTTCCTCTTTACATATGGTGATGCCTAGGTCAATCCTTAATGAACATCTTGCACCCTAACCTCTAATGGGGTATCTGTTACTCTGAGACTCCCCAATTCAAATCACAAAGACCAGTGTTACTTATCAGATCCATTTATTTACCATATAAATGTATTTGTGAAAATATATCAGCGAAGTTTTTGACACCTCCTCCAAAAGATAAGAGTCTCTACCCTAATCCCTGAGAAACTAGGAGGCCTTTCATCATTGCTTCAATGAAGAAAATGAAGTATCGTAGGAAAGGCTTCTATATGACTTATGACTAATGAGGATAGACGTAAAGGACATATGGCTTCTGCTGGCTACTTCTGGGAAACTCACTCTGGGAGCCATTGGCTGTCGTAAAGAAAATCAGCTTCCACAAAGCCGAAGCTGCCATGTAGGAAAAGCAAGTGTAACAATCATAAAGAGAGCTGTGTCTGAGGAGCTCCAACTTTTCTGGCTCCCAAATGTTTGAATTATTCCAGACCAGGTACCAAATACATAAATAAAACCTTTGAGGTAACCTCAGTCTCTGCTATCCCGAACCATGACAGACCTAAAGCAAGGATTACCTGAGCCTAGTCAATCCTCAGGTGAGCAAAACAAATAAATTATTGTTTAAAGCCATTGTTTTAAGATGATTTGTTCACAATCATAAGTAATTGTAACATTAATTAATTTTACTTTTCTCAGTCTCCATTTTTGTCTACTACATGGGAATAGTTTACTTAAAATCTAAACCCACCTTATTAGCATATTGTGAAAACAGGAAGAGCATATAAAAACTAGCTTTATAAGCTATAAGAGGCATTAGAGGTGCAATTTATTATAACTCTCATCATAAATCCTCATTACTTTGGAACAGATTGCACAGAATGCTAAAAAAGCATAGTTGCTAATCTCAGAGAGTAATGATATTAGTTCTCAGTTTACAATAAAACTGTCCTAGACACAAAAATATAAATAGAAGGATCTGGAATGGAAAAGGTGGGATGGAAAACAAAGGGATTAAAAAGTAATAATGTACTATTTGTCTTTCTTGATCTTGTCCCTTATGTGTAGCTCAGAACAAAAGCTATTTTTCAATATTTGTACAAAGCACTTTGTCCTTTCCAATTTTAAACAGACTCGCTACTTAATTCCCCTTTTACACTCATTGCCCCAATACCTTGTTTTTGTTCTGACATATACACTTCGAATATCTATGCCTCCAACTAGATATATCTACATCTCCACTAGATATAAACACCTTTTAAATGAATAAAATCAGATTTTTTCATAGTTGTGTCCTGAACATGTTTTTTTCTTCCATTATTATTCCTAAAGCTTTAGTAAAGGAGTGCTTACAAGTTCCATTCTTGACTTGTCTTCAGAGATTTAACTAGATTAGACCATTTCAATTTCTTCCCAGTTCTTTTGTCTCATATACTTTAACTCCAAACCTACAGATGGTTGAAGTATGCATGGTAGCTTTGGTTCTAATTGTTGAGGAACTTCACCCAGGGCAAAGGCAATGCAAGAGTCCAGGATGTCATGTCTAACTGTTCTTTTCCTAGTAGAAATCTTCCTCTCAGAGACAGCCTCCAATTCTGTCTTCAGTTTTTTCAGGGAAGCAATTTCTTAGCAATTAAAATTATTTGTACATAAATTTTATTTTTTCATTTGATCTTAAATTACTCGAGATAAAAAGTAAATTTGGGAAAATCACTAGAAGTCTTAATTTCTCCATTTGCAAAAGGAGTGGCTATAGTTCTTGAAGGGCCCTTTCATCAATAGATCTTGGTAATTTTATGTGAGTTAGCTCAAAGTGATAGAATGTCATGATTTCAGAAAGGCTTAGAATACCTTATATGTGGTTTCCATATTAGTTCGCTGGCAGATATCTTTTTGGCTACTGTCAAGTAAAATAATTGCTCTGGAAGACAGGGCAAGAATATCACAGAGTAAACAAGGAAATTTCACAAAAGCCATCATCAGGAACTCGGGGCAATTTGACTTAAAGTAGCTTGTATTTTAAAAGAAAAACGGAATATGCAATATGTTTTCTCATTTGCTTCCTGCATCTTCTTTAAACATGCACACTATATCTCTTCAAAGATTTTTACCCTAAATAGGAAACATATTGCACAGCTTGACCTGTAATTTAAATCACAATTAAGCTTCCAGGTAAAATGTATCTTCATCATAAATCTGCTGGAATCCCCCAGTGTTCTGTTAAATTCCCTTACCCTCTTAAACAGCATGACCTAAGTTTTATTTTCCCTAAACACAAAATGCTGAATTATAGCTTATTTATGAGTTTCATGAATAAAACTAATTTGATTGCCATTTACGGAGAAATTCTCACTAGGTTATTATACTCTTTGATCCTATTAACTAATAAAAAATATACAAACTAAAAATAACTCCAAATTAGTCGTCCAAGCATAATTGCTGGCAGCATTTTTTAAATATAAGAAGCCATTATCTAGAACTAATAAAAGCATTCTCTCCTGTCTCCCTGCTAAGCAGTACTACCTATGCTAAATCCAGTCTATCTTTTGTAAGCATTTCCACATCCACCTTTTAGCCTGTTATGATTTCATTCCTAATATACGTGGTCCTTCCACTAAAAATTCATTCCTCTTAAGCAGGGCTTATAGTAGATGTTTATGTTCTTTACCTATACCTGGCTACTCACTATATCCAACCTTGAATGAGTGTCCAAGCACGTGGTGAAATCAGTCAACTGGGATTTCAATGACTTAAAGAGTTCAGGAATCACATGGGAAAAACAATTACTTCATTTATTAAGACTGGTGGCTACTCCAAGAGTTGTGTATAATTAGTTATGGTTCAAATCAATAACACAAAAACTGATATCAAGTATAAGATTCATAAAGCAATAAAATGTAAAGCTATTATCCACTGACATTGTAAACACTCAGCCACTTGTTCAATGAGTAGATGATGGACTTTAGTCAGTCACAGCTCTGCTCTATACAGGGCAGATAAGGTGATTCTTTTGAACTACCATTCAACCAACAGGATGGTAGAAATACAATATTCAAATTGTAGTGCTACTCAATTCCACTTAAACATAAACATTTTCTATCATTAGTAATTCATCTCTTTGTATACAAAAATTCTCCCTCAATGAAATGCATCGCCCTTTCGTTCTTTCTGTGAGCCTTTTATTTCTTCTTCTGTCCTAAGTTCCAGAGAGAGAGAATTCACTCAGGACTCTATAAGATCTACTTTAGCATCCTAAAATTACCAGAGTACATTCAGGAAAAGATCCCTCCTAATGCCCTAAAGAACAGAAAACCAAATATTTTTCCTAGGTTCTACTTTATATTTTTACCTGTGTCTCTGCTGGTGCTGTTGCTTCCCATTAGTAACTAAGATTCCACTAGCTCAGTATATTTCTGCATGGCTTTGCAACTGCTGAACTTTTCCAAATCTTTTGACTCATAGTAATGAAACAAAAATAGTGTTCTATTTATATACTATCTACTCTACATCTTTGTTTTTAATTCACTCCAAATTCGGGAGCTATTGTTAACTTTATGCCTTCATGTTTTTTACTTTCCCGTTGTGATCGCAGAAGACAGAATCATCAGCTTTCTCTGAACAGTATTTTAGCAGAAATTCCAGTGTTTCTGGCATGCATCAAGACTAAAACTGACAAGGATCTTTACCTTTATGAACAATATTAATAAATAGTCTTAATAGGAATAGTTAGAAACTTAAAAGTCCTAATCTATTAGAGGTATATTGAAACATAAATTTTCATTCATTTGTCCTAAGGATATCACCTAGTAATTGGTCTATAAAAGTAGCTGCAAAGGCTAATGATGTCTGCCTGAATGCTTACATTTTTTTCTTAACAAAGTATGTAATACCCACATTTGGATTTGTTGACAAATTAAATAGTTTTTTAATTTAGAAGGTAAACCCATATCTGGGGGTGTGTCTTCTTAGAATACATAAAGCCCTGAGTTCAATCTCCAGTAACACACACACACACACACACACACACACACACACACACACACACACAAGTGATCAAAAGAAGACAAAGAGGGAACACAGGAATCAAGGCAGATAAAATATTTGCTTAATCACATGTTAACCCCTGGCTGTTATCATGGGAAGAGTGGATGGCATATCAGAGTACATAACTTAAATCCTTATATTGAGAAATATTTTCAAAACATAGACCCATTCTTGATTATTGTAAACTGGTTCACATTGCTACAGCAATCCTAGAGTTAACAAGCCACTTTTAAGATACATGTTCAACTCTATGAACTAAGAATGTCTTCTCAAACTTCAGTTTGAAATTCTATCCCCCGGAATACTTGTATTAGTAGGTAGGATCTTTGGATAGATGATGGGAATTAGTCAGCCTTTACAACATAAGCCTAGTTGTGTCTCAGCCCTCTCACCTACAAGGACTAGCCAAGTGCTAGCTACTAATTAGAAAGCAGTCCTCATCAGTTATTGCCTCTACTTGGACTTCTCAGACAGTGGATCTGTGAAGAATAGATTTCTATTTTTTTTTAATACTGTAGTCTGTAGGATTGGTGTCACTTTTTTAAATTATATTTTTATTATTTTAAGTATTTGTACAGAGTGTTCTGCATCTTGACCACTATCACCCGTTTCATCGTTCTCCCTTATCCCTTCCCACCAAACCCTTGGCTTCACGTTTGGATAGCTCATCAATGGTAGCATGACATCCATGTTAAACTTCAAGCTATTCCTAAGTCCTTAACGTCAATGTCCTCAAAGGCCAGTAAATCTAACATTTCTCTTCGTCTAAGGAAACGATAGCAGATACCAGGGTCACTTTGGACTAGTACTGGGTTCTCAACAAGACCCCGGCAGGATTTTGTTGAAAGACAAAACCCGGTGGTTTAGAGAGAGGCAGGGATCAGACCTCGCCCTTCGGCCGCTACCACAAGTTGCTTCACCTTGGCCACTCGGCTTTCCCATCTAGGCAATGAGCACAACAGCCAGGGTTTCCTAGAGTCCAATGAAGCTGGGGTTCGTTTCGGTTTTTTTAGGCCCAAGGAACACAGCCGGACCCAGTCAAGAAATGGAAAATGCAACGGTGGGCTGCGGCCGCTGCCATCAGGGAGGGGGCCCGACGCTGCGTGTCCAGCTCCCAGTTACCTGCCCCGCAGAGCTTTTCCTCCAGGCCGAGACCCGCGGCTAGCGGCGGCTGCCGAGGTCTCCACCGGGGAAAGGCGTCCTAGCCAGGCCGCCCGGGGCCGCAGCCCCTGGAAGCCAACGCCTGCTTAGCTCAAAAGTACAGTTTCTCGGTAGCTCGAGAAGACAGTGACGCTTTTAACACAGAGAACAGTAAAAGTAGCCTTGGTCGGCCCGCCACCTCGGCTGCCCTGAGGAGACACAGGCAGGTCCCGCAGGCCTCGCTCCGCCCTCCCGAAGGCCCGGTCTGTGGAGCCCAGCCCGCGGCCGGAAGGGGCCTGAGGCGTGGAGGGGCGGCAGCCGCGCAAGGGGACGTGGTGCTGTCCAAAGCGTGCCTGACGCCAATGTCAATATGTACCACCTTTTCCTTCACTTCCCATGCCGGAAGTTGTATTCTAGGAGCGTCCAGGATTGAAACTCTTTTGCCCATCACACACCCGCCTCCTTGATGCTCCTCTCGGTAGGTTAAAAATGAAACTCAACAATCAGGCATCGGATAGGCACCAGCGGCGGAAATTAGCCGCTGAGGCGGGGTCCTTCGCTCGCGCCTAAATTCAAAGGAATAAATAGTTCCGGCGCGGCTGCTGCGAGTGGCGCTAGTCCGTAGCCGGTATGGTGGGAAGTGCTTCCTAGTTCCCCTAGCAAGGTACAGTTGGTCCTTTCTTGGCCTTTATGACTGGGAGGAACTCTGGGGACTCCTCAGGCACAGGCAGCCCGAAGCAGCACCATGGCGGCTACACAAGTAGCCAGTTGGGCCTGTCCGGGTATCCTCGCGGGAGATGGGTGACAGGTGGACGGGAGGCTCAGAGGGACCTGGAGGGAAATCTGTAGGAATGTAATAGTCGAAGAAGTGCGGAAAGGAAGGCATCGGGAAACAAGGGAAGAGTTCGGGTAAAGCCAAGAGGCAGGAGCATATGTGATGCATTCTGTGTGGTTAATAAGTATTTGATCATTCTTCCAGCCCTCAGTCAGGCACTGTTCGAAGGGGATCCCAGCCATGGAAGCGAGTAAAGATCTTTCAGGAACTTAACCTTGTGATGAGTTGGACAAATAAGTGTTGTTCAGTGGCAACTTAAGGTTCCTTGAAGAAAGCCGAGATAGAAGATGGGTAGAATTGCTCTTTTACATAAGGAAGTCAGGCAGTACCTTACTAAGGTGACATTTGTGTATAGACAGGAATAAAAGATGCAGTGAATGAACCATGTCAGTATATGATGGCACATTGTGGGCAAAGGGAACGGGATGTAAAGTCAGGAATAGTCTTTGTTAGCTATAGGATGAATGTAGAAAGCAAGCTTGGGAAAGGAGGTATACATAGTGATAGAGTTAAGATTTCCAGATTAGCTTCCAAGTAGTGTCGAAGTTTTGGGTATTTTAAAATAGGTGGAAGATAACTTTAAGGTAATTTAACAATTGGCTGCTTAATTTCTATTGTTGAAGTTCCTGTTACAGTGCCTCATGATTACTCTGATTTCAGACTGACATTTCACCCACAGATCTGGCTTGTGATTTTCTCCATACCTAGCAGAGGTCTACTGATCCAAGACAGTATCCAAAATGCATATTAAGTCAATAGTTCTTGAGGGTTTCAAGTCTTATGCTCAGAGAACTGAAGTCAATGGTTTTGACCCTCTCTTCAATGCTATTACTGGTTTGAATGGTAGTGGGAAATCCAACATTTTGGACTCCATCTGTTTTTTGCTAGGCATCTCCAACCTGACTCAGGTAAGGTATAAACATTCTGATTTCTGTGACTTGAAGCTTAGTGAAGAATTCCTCACTAAGCTATTGCCAATATTTTCTTCATTTTATTTTTCAACTTTGTATCATTTATGGCATACCTCTGTATGATCATTTCAGGAAGTTATTTTTTCTGTTAAATAAGAAAATAGAAACTTAGAAGTGTTGCCTAAGGTTCACCCTGAAAAGTGTTTGGGAATAACACCCACCCTCAAGTATTGTGAGTTTAAGGCAGTTTCCCAGTTTGTACCCTCTCCCTTTTCCATTATATTGTTTAAGACATATTAATGTATTGGATAATAGTGGAACTCATAGGCACTACGATTTCCCTTAAATCTTGCAAATTAGCATTCAATAATTAGGAAACAATCCAGTTGAAGACAAAAGCACTCACTAGAGGTTGATATTATCTGGACAGCACATTCAACCTACATGCCCTTACTGACTTAACAATTGCTATTTGAGTGGGATTTCTAATGGCAAAAAGCCCATTTTAGTGCTACACTGGGCAATATGGGGTTTGTAATTGGTTAATGTTTATTTACTTATTTTTAGGTTCGGGCTTCTAATTTACAAGATTTAGTTTATAAAAATGGGCAGGCTGGAATTACCAAAGCGTCAGTGTCAATCACTTTTGATAATTCAGACAAAAAGCAAAGCCCCTTAGGATTTGAAGCTCATGATGAGATCACAGTAACAAGACAGGTGAGTGTCTATAAGTATTTGGTTGCCCTAAGAATTTTCGTATCTGATTTGTTGTTTGGCAGTATGGCTTTGCAAAAAGTAGGAGGGTCCTTAATGTATCTTTCTTCTACACTCATGCACTGCATAATCATGTTTCAGTCAATACCAAACTGCATGTATTATAGGGCTCACATAAATACTCTGAGGTTGGAATTTTGAGTGATTGATTTTTCAGAACATATACCTTATTGTTAAGTAATGGATGACTATTAAAAATTTTGACCATACAGTTGATATTTTAAACTAAGAGGATTGGAATAGATATGGAAAGTCACCTATCTAGTATAAGCACTTGACTCTTAAACCATACTTGAGAATGTTCCTTGACTGTGTTAAATGCTTCCAGTAATGTTGTCCTTGCTGTCTTCTGAGATAGCCTATTCTCCTTGGGGGCAGATCTTATTAAAAAGGTTCTCTTAAGAGATTCATCCTAAATCTACTGTCTTAAAGTTTTGTACATTAATTCTGATTCTTTTGAAAATACCAGGACCAAATCTCACCGTATTTGTTTCTAATTCCTTCACTTGCCTGACACACCAAGTATCTGTTAGTCTCCCCTCCTCCCTTCTGTTTGTGCATGGCACCTCAAATTAAGCATTCTAGAATTGGTCTAAAAATAAAACTAAGCAATTTTAATACCTCTTTCATTTTGGATACTAACATTTTTCCCAGTTCAGCATTCATAATATATGGTAGATTTATCAACAGATTTACTTGAAACCATTTTAAATTTTATGTATATTAGCCATATTACTGACATTTCTGTATCTATGCAGTTTTTTTTAAACCAATAAGGCCTTTGGTTGTCTTTAAACTTTTTCTAATATTTAGATTACATTTTTCAGCTTGTAAACGTTCTATTTAATCCCATTCTCTATCTTAGTATTATGTCACTTACACATAATTGTCTCATAAAAGTTTCTGATAAAAATAATGTTGCGTAGAACAGGACAGAGGCCTATTCTCTTATTGGCACCCATCAAATACTCACCCTTTAAAATGGTTCATGAGTCTCTTTCTGATCTACCAATTTAGTTCAAGACTACTTTTACTAATATATTTTTCAATCTTTCTGAAATTACTTATGCTCATATTAGAGTTGTTGTTGAAGTATGGATAAGAGTCCTAACCATTCAATAATTTATATGCTGCAATAAAACCTGAACAAGTCAGAATATGGCATGTCTTGTTCTTAATAAACCCGTGCTGAAGTTCCTTTGCTCTTTTAAGTGGTCAGAAGTCATATCCATTCCTTTTTTACCTTTGAGTGGAAAAATTGCAGATGAGGAAAGGCAAAGGCATGTTATCCATACTTGGAAACATAGAGCTAGAATCAATCTGAGACCTAATCCAATGCAGGGAAGATTAGGAGGCTTATATGTGATTGTATAACACATTAGCAAAATTACTTGAGTTGTCTCAAATGGAATTAGTATTCTCTTTGACCGTTCTACCATGGTTGACTCAGAATTGGTTTTGTTTACTGTTAATTGGAAAGAACAAATAAATACAGATAATAGACTTTTATTTATAATTTTAACATCAGATGTGCATGCAAATTTATATTTTTTTAATACTTCCTTTTTAGGTGGTTATTGGTGGGAGAAATAAATATTTAATCAATGGAGTAAATGCAAACAACACTAGAGTACAGGATCTGTTCTGTTCTGTTGGCCTGAATGTTAACAATCCTCACTTTCTCATCATGCAGGTATTTTGTTTAGGTCTTTCTATGTCTTCATAATAGTACTGGGGCTTTATCCTTACGCTCTTGCATGGCTTTTTTATTGAGGCTGATATTCCTTCAGTGGAGCTATGCTTCCAGTTCTTGCCTTTTTCTGATTAATTGAAGGTAAGCTTCTCAACCTTTTCTACTGAGGCTGGCTTTGAACGGAGATCCTCAGATGTCAGCCTCCTGAGTAGATAGAGCTATAGTTGTGAATCCAGTACTCCACAAATTTTTAACGTCATTTTTCAAGTTATTACAATAGAAATACCTTCTTTTTTGAATTTTTTTAAAATTTATGTTTCCATTTTCTGAATTTATTTTCTGTTATGCTTAGTTCATGTACCTTTTAAGAAATATGATTAAGTTGTATTAATGTCTGTATCATATGCATTTACATTTTTTAAATAAGTAATTTTCTTTGATTTATTCTATTACTATAAGCATAATGCATACCAAATTTGCAAATATTCTATATATATTAGTCACTTTTTTTGTCACTGTAACAAAATACTTGAAAATAGCAACTTGAAGGAGGAAAGATTTATTTTGACTCTTTCAAAAGTTTCAGTCTGTGATTGTCTGGCTCTGTTGCTATGTGCTGGAAGCCAGGCTAAAACATGGTACAACAGTGGAAAGCTGGTCATTTTCATTGAATCTAGGAGGTTGGAAAAGGAAGAGGCAGAGGAGTAGGGGACAAAATAAACCTTTCAAGGATGTATTCTCAGCTATCCACTGCCTCTAGTCAGGCCCTGCCTTTCATAGTAACCACCCTTTCCCCATAGTCATCCTGTTAGGAATCTATCAGTGATTTAATCAGCTGACAGACTAGGTCAGTACTTTCCTTTTCTAGTCACTTCCTAAGACCTTAACCTCTGAATAGTGCTTTAAGAACTAGGCCTTTAAATAAGTAGATTTCATATCCAAGCCATAATATCATTATCTTTTAAATTACTGGACTCTAAAACATTTTAATGTTTCAAGGATAAAAGTATGAATAATTTCCTTTAAAGACATGAAAAAGAAAGGTAAAGGCTGATGTCTTGAATTATTTTATTTGATACCTCCTTCTGTTGGAGAGAGTCGCTGCAAGGTCAAAGGCAGGGTCTGCAAAGGACTCTAGGGAATACCAAATTTATAAGACAAATTTTTTGGTTCTTGAAACTGGTGGTTGGAAAGGCTAAACCAAGACAGAAGAAGCATGCCACAGGCATATAGTGAGAATTATATCATGCTATGACAAAAATGCAAGAGAGCAAGGGGGGCCTGAACTTGCTTTTATAGTAGACCCACTAACGTATAACTGATATAATCCCATTATCATGGATTTCTTCATGAGTAGAGGCATCATGACTTACTCACCTCTTACTAAGGACTACTTTCTGACACTACCTCCTGGCCTTGTGATTAAGTTTCCAACATAAACTTTGAAGAATATATTCAAATTATACTGTGCCAGAATAAATACCTACTTATTATATCCTGTACATATATATGTAAGCATGTATAAAATATATATGAATATTATATGTTAGATATTAAATTTTATTGCTCTCATTAATGTTAAATATGATACATAATATAAAATATATAAATATATATTTCCCTGCTTTAGCTTTACTAGTACATGTTAACGTTGTTTTAGAAAAATAGTCTGATTGTTTCACTTTCTAAATTATCTTGTATTGTTTAATAAATGGCAATATTTGCTATTATTTTATTTTTAGGGTCGAATTACAAAAGTCTTAAATATGAAACCTCCTGAGGTAAGTATATTATTTATGTACAGTAAAAATACTAACATAGATACTGTTTTAAATCTATCATTTTTAAAAAATTGTTTCTTACATTAAAATCCTTAGAAACATTGTTTGACAATAATTAGTAAGAAATTAAAAAAGAAAATAGTTCAATATTTAATATTATGTCCAATACTAAATGAAATTTTTACTGTTTAATTCATCCTTACTCAACAGATGGATCTTGTCAGGAATAATCTGTATAGAAAATCTTTTCCTGGGGCTGGGAAGGTGGCTCAGTGGTAGAGCGCTTGCCTTGCATGCCTGAGGCCCTGGGTTCGATTCCCCAGCACCACATAAGCAAAAAGAAAAAAAGCCAGAAGTGGCGCTGTGGCTCAAGTAGTAGAGTGCTAGCCTTGAGCTGAAGAGCTGAGGGACAGCGCTCAGGCCCAGAGTTCAGGCACCAAGACTGGACCCAAAAAAAAAAAAAAAAGAAAAAGAAAATCTTTTCCTGACAAAAGATTTGTGTTAAAATAGTTCATTTCATAGAATAGGTTACTGGAAGCATTGGGGCTTCATTTTCTTTTGGAACCACATTGATAGTAGTTGGTATGAAGGAATGAATATTTCTTTACATGAATAAAGCCTCTTTAAATGTATCTATGGCAAACTGCTAGTTAGATTGATATTGATACAACTACTCTTTGAATAAGGTCATTTAAACATGCCCATGTTATAAAATTATCATTGATTAATACTTCTTTCTTTTACATCCATTATTTTGCTTATTCTTTAGCAGTGCTATAAGGCATTATCCATACTAAAAACTGAGATACAGAGAAAAGGAAACCTACCTGCCTGCAGTTTTACTGCATGAGCCACAGTTTCTAATGTTATGCCACAGAAAGAATTTTTAAAATTCCAAAAAAAAAGAGCAGAATAGGGCAGCATTTTCTTTGCCATTTTTATACTTGTATTTGAATGGAAATAGGAATCCTTTGCTTCAATTATAGAAGAAAAAAACTTAAGGAACTTACTATTGCAGAAGATCAAGGATGCCAGATACGTGTCTTGAATATAAGGATTGTAGCTAATGTGTGTACATATATCTATTTAACTTTTATGTTCTTTGGGATTATTAGGAAGAAGATCTAAGCAAGGTCAATCTGTCAACTATATCATGTAAATTACTATGAGAAATATTAACTTACATTCTTAATACAATTGTCATTCTAGATTTTATCCATGATAGAAGAAGCTGCTGGAACTAGAATGTACGAATACAAAAAAATAGCAGCCCAGAAAACAATAGAAAAAAAGGAAGCTAAGCTGAAAGAAATAAAATCGGTAATGTAACTTACCTAAAACATAGTTGGTGGGGCTGGGAAGGTGGCTCAGTGGTAGAGCGCTTGCCTTGCATGCCTGAGGCCCTGGGTTCGATTCCTCAGCACCACATAAGCAAAAAGAAAAAAGCCAGAAGTGGCGCTGTGGCTCAAGTGGTAGAGTGCTAGCCTTGAGCTGAAGAGCTGAGGGACAGTGCCCAGGCCCAGAGTTCAGGACTCACGACCGGACCAAAAAAAAATAAAATAAAATAAAAAAATAAATAAATAAAACATAGTTGGTAAAGAAAGTAATTTTTCATTTAGATTAGAGTTTCTATAAACAAGGAAAAATTTCCCTTAGTGCATTTTTCCATAGTTACCCATGTAACTTTTTTTTTTTTTTTAATTGTATTTGATAGACTGCAAATAATAGTTTTCCTTTATTTTTTAGATACTTGAAGAAGAGATTACTCCTACCATTCAGAAATTGAAAGAGGTAGGCATTTGTGACAACAATCAGGATGGCCTTCAAAATTGGTGATACCTCCCAGATCATGCAAATAGAAATAAAGTGTCTACCATTTTCTGGGAATTATACTCTATTATGAACTGAGTTCATTGTGGTACTCCATAATTTGACCTTCTGCTTGTAAAGGATATGTGCTTACTCCTAGTAATTTTGAAGAATAAATTTAGCTGAAGATATTCTACAAAAAAGAAGCAAGTCGAATTTTCCTGGATAGTTAAAAGTGAAACTGATTGGAACAACATATCTTAAAGATTAGAGTGGGTTACTTCTAAGATAATGGAGTTATTTGTCTGACTATCTCTGTTAAGACATTTTATACATGAAAAGTATTGAAATAGGATTGTTTTCTCTATAACATTTACTGTTCCAACAGTAACGAGACTTTGGTAATGTCTCATTGAAAGAATGCATTTGTAAAATATGTTGCCTTAAAAGGAACTCATAAAGGAATTTATTGAATGGCCATTAAATTTAGAATTAAGTGTAAATTTAGAATTAAGTATAAATGATACTGGAGATGCTGAAATATTGATCTTGAAGATACTCCTTTTAAGTGCACGATTACATAGAAAACACTAGATCAGTTCAAATTTAGCTTTCAAACCTGATTTTACTACATTTTTTTCTAAATCTGGAAATGGACTGGTTATCGAAATTTGTTGTTTTATCTGCAAATTAAGGAATTTAGTTGTTACTTTGTCTGCTTTATGTTGGCCTTTATGGATATCAACTTTGATGATATATGAAAAAATATTAGTAGGCATACCTGAAAAAATGTTAAGTAGACATCATGGTAATATTGCTACAGAATGCATTCAGTAGGATATCCCTGACAGTCTAAATTGTCTTCATAGACTCCTTTATTGCCACTTTATAACCAAGATTCCTTATTTAATTCCAACTGCCTGACTTGCCTAAGTCCTCATATTAAAGTTTCCAAAAATTTTAAATTACATAATTATTTAAGATAAAATCTATTATATAAAAAAATTGATACATATTGGAAGTCTGTTTAAAAGTATATATTTTGTGTTATTTATTGTTGTCTTCTATTTCAGGAAAGATCTTCCTATTTGGAGTACCAAAAAGTAATGAGAGAAATAGAACATTTGAGTCGTTTATATATTGCTTATCAGTTTTTACTGGCTGAAGATACCAAAGATCGCTCAGCTGGGGAATTAAAAGAAATGCAGGATAAAGTTATACAGCTTCAAGAAAAATTATCTGAAAATGATAAAAAAATAAAGGCACTTAATCATGAAATAGAAGAGTTGGAGAAAAGTAAAGATAAGGTTAGAATAACTTAGAACTAATAATGTAATTTGAGAAAAATACACAACTTCTTTTAATTCACAGGATATTGCTTCCCATTTGGCTTGTTAATCTAAGGGTGACACAATTAAGCAGATTGTAAAAATAAAATGTATAGAAATAGAAGAAAATTACAACCTGAACATATTTTAATTTATGCGCATTTGGTTATAGGAAATTGGAGGCATACTCCAATCTTTAGAAGATGCTCTTACAGAGGCTCAGCGAGTTAATACTAAATCTCAAAGTGCTTTTGACCTCAAGAAGAAAAATCTAGCAAGTGAAGAAAATAAACGCAAAGAGCTAGAAAAAAATATGATTGAGGTAAGCACATAAGAACCTTAATTTCTGCTCATACATTTATCTATTCTATTGTTACCTAGTAAGTGTGTACTATGGACTAGATACCATTTTGTGGGTGAATAAAATGGTCAAGAGTATGCTTTGAGGGCCCTGTCAAGGAAGTGGGTAGGGGAGTGAAATATGTAACATACAGTAATACCTAATGGAGAAAAAAAATAAAGGAGATTTAGAGGAAGAATAATACTTTTAAGATTTAAAATTGGGTAGCTTTTGATGTATAGAGTTGTATCGGCTAAAGTGGCAAATATGAAGAACCAGTTTGAGTGATGAAAATAAATACAGTATGAATGTAATAGGTTTATGGTGCCTGTTAAACCTCTTGAGTGGTGATCTTGATTACACAGGTACCTAAATGGATATTAAATACAGATTTAAGGTCATGAGTAAGTTCATGAGATATATAAAATTATCAAGGATAGAGTATATAACAGAGGTCTGAAGTTTGAGTCATACCATAATTCATCATCTATTAGGAAGGGGAAATGAGAATGAGCAAGGATACTGAGGATATGAAGAAAATCATACCAGTAATTATAGAGGCTAAGGGAACATATTTTAAGGAGAAGTAGCATTAAAAAAGAGTGTTTTATACTCATGATATTAAAAATATGATTGAATATAATTTCTCAAGTTTTCTGAAAGGGATAAAGAAAAACAATATTGAAAAGTATTTTCATTTGCCTTTACTTGGAATAAATAACATAAAAACACAATAGAAATAATATTTGTGATTCAAATGACACATGGGAGAATTGCTATAACAGAGGCCCTCAGAAGATATGCAGGATAGGAACAAAGGTACAGTTAGAGGAGGTAGCCTTTGCAAGGGGTGGTAGCAACAGGTAATTGATAGTAACAGGAGTCCAGTATATAATCCAATGTCCAATGCAAGTAGATGAATGGGTTGGTATGTGATAGAGCCTTCAAGGATTTTTTTTTTTTGAGGAAGAATCTTCTGTGTAAATGAAATAAGTATTTGCCTTAAAAAAAATTACTAACTTCATAAAACTAAAGTATCTCTCCATACTATCCTATGAGACATTTTTTCAAGAAATAAAATTGACTTAAACATTGTAGTGAACATTTAAACAAAACATTAAAGCATGAATATGACATGCATGACAGTTTCTGCTATGGCACACAGCAGATGAAATCAGTTTGTCATTTTTTTTATAGTCTGGTTAATAAAATTATGTGTTGCTTCTTTGGTTTTTGGCTTACTTTATCCCTCCTTTTTCTTGGCAAGCCCTCAGAGTTACTGATTGTCTTTTTTTGTTTCCTTTCCTGCATCCTTTAACATTTGATGTTTTAGTGTTATCATATCCAAGCTAGCACACAGACATATTGTATTTATATTACTTTTTAGATTCTCACATAAACCTAATACTTTCTGAATTTTCACACTTTCAAAATCAATGAGGCTTAACTCTTTCTTTGAAATATATGAATCAGTTTCACTGTGTGCTGGTTATTTGACTGAGTCCAGTAAAAAAAGACATACTCTTGAACAAAGTATTACGTAACATAGATTTACATAGTTAGTTAACAAAATGTAGACTGTTGTGAGCTAGTAGTTACCAGTGTCTCAGGAAAGCTTCCCAAAACAGATGGAAGTTCATAGTTAAGGGACCTCAGAAAGCAAACAGCCCTGAATTTTATACACTAGGATGATATGAGATATTGGCCTAAATAATTGTCAGGGTAGAGGAAGACTAGAACAAAGCCCTGACTGTTCCAGGGAGTTCTAACTCATTGGCAGTTTTTTGCAGGGAGGAGGGTGTATACTAGGGCTTGAACTCAGTGCCTGGGCACTAACACTGAGATATTTTTGCTCAACACTAGCCCGCACCTCCTTTTCTAGTTTTCTGGGTTAATTGGAGATAAGAGTCTCACGGGCTTTTCTGCCTGGGCTGGCTTTGGATTGATTCTCATATCTCAGCCTTCTGAGTAGCTGGGATTACAGGTGTGAGTCACCAGTGCCCAGCTCCCTTATTCTTTTTGTTTTGTTTTGTCTTTTATTGTAAAAATAATATACAGAGGGGTTACAGTTACATGAGTAAGGTAATGAGTACATTTCCTATTGAGTATGGTTACCTCCTCCTTTGTTTTTCCCCCACTACCCCTTCCTTCCCTACCTCCTCACCTCCCCACCCAAGTTGTAAAGCTCATTTTCATCATAGTGTCTTGTACATCTCATTGTTACAATGGGTCAACGTGTATCCTTGTTTCAGCATTTTGTTATTTCCCTTCCCCTCCTCAAATTAGAAAAATGTATGTTTTGTTTTTTTGGTTGATAATGGGGTTCAAACTCTGGGCCTGGATGCTGTCCCTTAGCTCTTCAGCTCAAGGCTAGCGCTCTACCTCCTTAGCTCTACAGCTCCACTTCCGGTTTTCAGGTGGTTAATTGGAGATAAGAATCTGATTGACTTTCCTGCCAAGGCTGACTTTGAACCGTGATCCTCAGACCTCAGCCTCCTGAGTAGCTAGGATTACAGGCATGAGCCATCAATGCCTGGCCCTTATTCTTAACAATAGTAATTCCCAGCACTTTTCCTTTACTTCACTGTATTTATTTATTTTCCATGTCTTCCACCTTAGAATATAAGCCCCTTGAGATCTCTGTCTTTTGTCTGTGTCTTCAGTGTCTTGGAAACATCACCCAGTATAGAACAAGCATCTAATACCCAATGTTTGATGAATCACAAGTTAAGTAAGTGATTCAGAATTTCTGGTCACTTTGATACAAGTGACATAGTTGAATTTTTATTTAGTGCTAATGTCATATACTAGTATGTCAGATATATTACTACTGCTTTTTCTTTTTTTGTCTATTATGGGGCTTGAACTCAGGTGGCCCTGAGCTTTTTGCTCATAGCTAGCACACTACCTCCTTGAACCACAACTCCACTTATGGTTTTTAGTTGGTTAATTGGAGATAAGACTCTCATGGCCTTTCCAACCTGGGTTAGCTTTGAACCATGATCCTCAGATCTCAGCCTCCTGAGCAGCAAGGACTACAGATGTGAGCGGCTAGCATCTGACTGGTTAACACTACCTTAAAAATGTAAAGTATTAGTAACACATTTTCCAAAGTTACCTGTTGCTTACATACTATGCCCCAATTCTTTATTTTATCTTTTTGTCCATTGTGAGGCTTGAACTCAGGTCGTACATGCTGTTCCTGAGCTTCTTTGTGCTCTACCATTTGAGCCACAGCACCACTTCTAGCTTTTTCTGTTTATGTGATTCTGAGGAATCGAACCTAGGGCTTCATGCATGCTGGACAAGCACTCTACCACTGAGCCACATTCCCAGCCCCTAATTCTTTTAAAATAGTTTAATATGTATACTCCTAATTTTAAACCATTTGCTTTTAATCATAGTGTATGATGTCTTATTTCAGGTTTGTAGATTTAGGGACTTTTTCAAGTGATTTATTTACATATACCATGATTTATTTGACTAGACTTTGCTCTGATATATGGGATGAAAATATTTGAGGCATAGTATTTGAGTCATATTCCCCAAATGGTGAATTTCAGAATGAGGTGGTTATTTTATTTTCCTTATTATGCCTGCTTCAAATTGCTTTGAAATTTAATGCCATAAGGGTATGTGTATGCAAGAAAATACAGTAGATGGTTTTCCTTAAATATAACATTTTTCAACTTGGTATTTCTTTCTCCAGGACTCTAAAACTTTAGCAACAAAGGAGAAGGAAATGAAAAAGATAACAGATGGACTGCATAGCCTTCAAGAAGCAAGTAATAAAGATGCTGAAGCTTTGGCTGCTGCTCAACAGCATTTCAATGCTGTTTCTGCAGGCTTGTCCAGTAATGAAGATGGAGCAGAAGCAACTCTTGCTGGTCAAATGATAGCCTGTAAAAATGATATGAGTAAAGCTCAGACAGAGGCCAAACAGGTAAAGACAGACATTAAACATTCTGTGATTATCTTGTTTTTGGTTTTTTTAAGCTGTCTTTCACCTACTTTGGAATTGTTATAAAGTTTAGAATATTGTCAACAAAGTAGCTTATTCTATTCTGTAGTACCTAATACAGAAAAATTCAAAAACGTTGATTCTTAAACTTTGATGATAGATTGTTGAAGAATGCTGTAAAATTGAAATCTTTCAGATTGCTGCTTTGTCTTGACATAAATAGCAGAAAAACAAAACTCATTCCAACTGTTTAGCCTGCCATTTCTAGTTCTTAAACCTTTATTTCTGTACTTTATAATATCTTCATCAGCATCTCTACCACATGTTCATGCATATTCCAATATTTGGTCATATTACTTTGATTTTGTCATCTGAAATGACTGTCACTTTGTTAATAGTTCTCAAATTTGCTAGGTACTAGTGTAGGTTAAATTTAACTTTCTTTTTCTATATTCTTCCTCATCACTTAATGGAGCTTCTTTACTGTTACTACCCAGTTCTGACAAACATACACAAATACATATATGAGCACGTAAATGGAAAAGAACTAGAGTTGTGATTTGTAGCATTTTGTTGTATTTTAAATTAAACCAGCTACTAATCATTGGACAGAAATTTTCAACTTTGTTATATTTCTTACATGTTTATGTTATATTTTATGAATAGTTAAAAACACATATTTTAGCTTTTTAATAATTTATATTAGTTGTATGTTCATGTATAATATGAGTAGTTTTTTTGAGGAAAAAATGAGTAATCTTTGGTAAATGAGTCATCTTTGGAATATTAATCTAAAGAGACCAGTTACATTTTCAAGGCTAAAATATCCTAAGCCAATCTGAATCTGTGGCCATTTAATTACTAGCACACTGCTTCATGTAGTCAGTTACATTTTTCTATCACAGGCTCAAATGAAGTTGAAACATGCCCAGCAGGAATTGAAGAGTAAACAAGCAGAAGTGAAGAAGATGGATAGCGGCTACAGGAAGGACCAAGAAGCTTTAGAAGTTGTAAAAAAACTCAAAGAAAAACTTGAAACTGAAATGAAGAAATTAAATTATGAAGGTTTGACTTTAAAGACATGATAATTTAATCATTAGGACATAGTTAATAGAAACTAAAAGGCAATAAATAAGTAGGAAATACTTGTTTCTAAATGCCATAAAAGTATAAGTACATAACATCCCTTTGATGTTTGAGAACACATTATTGAGAATTTCAGTTACTTGGAACTCAGGAAATGTTTTTTGTACATTTCGTACATTAGAAGACATTCAATTCATGTGTGGTTTCTTGGAATAAATATTGTACTATTTGATGTTGTATGTCTGCTTGACAATTGAGTAGATGCTTGAATGGTAAGCATACCTCTTTTTATTTAATACTTACCAGAAATTTATATTTGTTTCTAGGAATTCTTCTGAAGAAGGTTTTCCTTATATTTTTATTAACATGGTAGAATTTTTAAACTCAGTTTCAATTTACTTAACACTTTCATCCTCAGAAAATAAGGAGGAAAACCTTTTGGAAAAGCGTAGGCAGCTGTCTCGTGATATCAACAGATTGAAAGAAAAATATGAAGCTCTTTTGGCCAGATTTCCTAATCTTGGATTTGCATACAAGTAAGAGACTTAAACTTAAACATTGTATTTTACTGTAGTAATAACTAAAATATATTTTTGGTTATGCTGGGAGGCAATCTGACAATTCTGTTGACATCAAGATTTTTGTATGAAAAAATTTTAAATTCCTTTCCTTTAATTGCTATTTTTCCCCCCTTAAACATTTATTGGAACATTTCAAAAGTCAGTAGGGAGAATTCTTGTCAAATAACTTAATTTTCTTCTACTTTGCTATTTTAGGGATCCAGAGAAGAACTGGAATAGAAACTGTGTAAAAGGACTTGTAGCTTCTCTTATTAATGTGAAAGACACTTCTGCTACCACAGCTTTAGAATTAGTGGCTGGGGAACGACTGTACAATGTTGTAGTAGACACAGAGGTAAGCTGATTCTATTTAAAGTTAAAATTAGTGTTCCACTTGGAAACAGGATGCTGCTAGAAGAATTGGGTACTTTATGTTTTAGGGCCTCCTAGGTCAATTATTTTTACAATATCCAACTATTCAGTTACTGATTTTTTTTTAAAATAACTTTATTCTAGAGATTTACTTTCATGCTATGTAAGTTAATATTTACTTAAATGGTAAATGATCTGGAAGTAAATAACCTGTTTTGGTGTCTTAATCTTTTTAATGCATTGAAAGGATACACTACTATATAGTAAAATGGCTATTATAGCTGAATTTAGTAACATATCCTCATATTGTATATGATGATTTTATACCCTCTTTGGTCAGAATAGCACCCAAAATCTATACCTCTCATGGCAAATTTTCAGAATACAATACAGTATTAACTATAGTTCTCATGCTATGACTTGTATTTCTAGACTTATTTTTCCTGCCTAACTAAAAATGAAGCTAAATACCATTGTGTCTTCTTTTATTTTTTTTCTTCTCTTTGTCCCAAGTAACCCTTTCTTCTGTGTGTGTGTCTGTGTGTGTGTTGTTTATGCCAGCCCTAGCAGTCCTAGTGCTAGTGGTTGAGGTTTTTTTTTCTTTTTGCTCAAGTAGTACTCTACCACTTGAGCTTCACAGACTTTCCTGTACAAGTTGGCTTCATAGCATTATCTTCAGATCTTAGCTTCCTGAGAAGCTAGGATTACAGATTAAGCCACCATAACCAGATTATTTTGTTTAACTTTGTTGTTCTTTCTTCCTTTCTTTTTTTTTTTGGTTAAGAGTCTTCATATACCTGAGATCATGTAGTATTTTTCTTTCTGAGTCTGTCTTATGTGACCACATAAATATTTTTCAGATTCATTCATGTTAGTGTAATTGTCAGCAGCTTTTTTAAGGCTGACTAATAATCCATTGTGTGTTTTCATAAACTTGAGTTGTTGGGACTAAGATACAATAAACATTTGTTTGATGATGGATTCCTAAACTTTCACACTTGTCTTGTTTAATATTTTCTATCATCATTAATAATTTTTTCAATTTCAAATGAATGTTTTAGGTTACTGGTAAAAAGTTGCTAGAGAAAGGGGAATTGAAGCGTCGTTACACTATAATTCCTCTCAATAAAATTTCAGCCAGATGTATTGCTCCAGAAACTCTGAAGATTGCTCAAAACCTTGTAAGTTTTCTTATCTTAATTGTACTTTAAACTGTACCATTATTTTTAATGTTAGAAAACACTAACTTTAGGGGACAAAAAAGGAGGACCACAAAAGTTCTAATTTGGTTAAAAAAAAATTAGAGGGGCTGCAGGTTTAGCCCAGCGGAAGGGCACCCGCCCGGCGTGCACAAGGTCCTGGGTTCGGTCCTCAGCCCTGGAAAAAAAAAATAGATGGAAAAATACTAGGGTTGCCTCTTTTCTGCAATTAGATGGCAAGAGAATAAAAGTATTAGATTAGAACTCCCTTTAATAATTCAAAAATTAATGCTAGAATGACTTTAGTCTTAGAATGACATTAACTTTAGATATTCACATGACTCTTGAGTAGTAGTGAAAATTAAACTTCAGATTTCTGAAGTTCGAATGGAAATTTACAGATTAATATTTGAAATACTGCACTCTTTTACCTTTAATGTCAGGCATGCTTAAATTGCTTACAATGACAACTATAGAAAACTATCCATAATTATTGCAGAGATACTTATTAAAGTTCAGGTTTTGCTATCTAGCCCATAAACAGTCAACTATTTTTGCAGTGGACAAATGGTGATATGACCACTAGTAAGAAAATTGATGTGTACAAGGAAATATATTTTAAAAGTTGTCATGGATCTGTAATACGTGGTAAAATAAAAAAAAAAACTGACGCTAGCTGATAAATATATAACTTAGTAACAAAACTAGTTTGTTATTGAATAGGCATTCTAAATATGTGAGTTGAAAAGACAATTCTATGAATCCTAGAAATAGCATTTGTATTTGGGACATTGAATAGACACCCATTTTCCTTGCTGAAATTGAGATGCTTTCAATGAAAATCATTTTGAAGTACTGTTGTATTGGCATGTGTGGATAAGTGCCTAATAACTGAATGGTAGTGTTTTTTGGTTGGTATTTCTTTCACTTAGAAAATCATCTTTTTAGGTCAGAAAGGCTCTTGAAGTTAATTTAGCTGTAAGGGTCAAGTCCCAGTAGATGTTAATTTGATTTCCAGTGACAGCAAAAATACTTGCTCTCAGATCTGTTGCCTAGACCAGTTTTAACAGTAGCTACTATCTCAAAGAACAAAACAACATAGTGTTACATCAAACTTGGTTGTTTTTTTCTTTGACCTATGCTAAGTTCTATAGATATACTTCATTTTTCTAAAAAGATAATCTGTAAATGTTATAAACAGAAGTTGTAAAGAGGCAGTTGGTTCAAAATAAAAGACTTAGTGCTTTTTCACTTATTCTAATTCCATTATTGTATTTTCATTGGTGTAATTGTCAGGCGGCTGCTATAGTTTATAGTTTTTTAATTTGACTAAAAAACCTTCACTTTGGAACAACCAAATTATTAGTAGTTTAAACAAGTGGTATAATTACGTTGATCTGAGAGTTATTGTACTTGTAAGAAAGTTCTGCTTGTATAGTGCATTTTAGATTGACCGATTTGGCATTGGCTACTTCTTGACAAATTCTCATGCTGCCTGGTAATTTAGCTAAATATTTTACTTAGTAATAGATTTTTCAGTGTTTAAATCTATATTTTTTTACTTTAAATTTTACATAGCTTTTAGTAAATTATTCATAAGAATTTGAGTACAAAGTAAATATTGCCTAAATAGCTTTTCTCATTGGTTTATAAGTAATATATCAAAAGAAAGGAAATAATATGCACTGTGGCTCATTTGTTTCCATACAGGTTGGTCCTAACAATGTTCACGTAGCCCTTTCCCTGGTTGAATACAAACCAGAACTTGAGAAAGCTATGCAGTTTGTCTTTGGAACAACATTTGTTTGTGACAATATGGATAATGCCAAGAAAGTGGCCTTTGATAAAAGAATAATGACTAGAACTGTAACTCTGGGAGGAGATGTGTTTGATCCTCATGGGACATTGAGTGGAGGTCAGTTTCTTTTCTTGTCCTTATAATCCTGTGTTGCAAATAAAACAAGTCTCTATTTCTTGGTTGGGATGACTTATCTTAGAGCTTTATTCTTAGTCTTTAATTAGAACCAAGATTAGAATCCAGGTCTTACACTTAAGCTTAAATATGCAGCAAGTTGAAATTTAGAGAACTATGGTTCAAAGCATCATGGGTAGATAAGTAGAAAGCATATGAAAAATAACTACCTAAAACTAGAGATGGTGTGGCCTAGCATAGGCTCTGAGTTCAAACCCCAAGACCACCCAAAAACAAAATAATATCTTCATAGCCTTATAAACATAAAGACTGTGTCTAATATTTAGGTTGTAAGTAAAATGAGCTACCAGTATGTTAGTCAATCCTATGGCTTCTTTTAATCATCACAAATCCATTCCTATTTATTTTTCCTGTCCTGTCCGGAAATGCCAGTCAGTGGGATATTCATAGTTGAAGTTGCATATAAATTCTAATCTTGTTTAGTTACAGTCACAGGAAATAAAGTCTTTATAATAATTACACTTTTAGCCTAACTACCCGCTAACTACCTATCATATCAGTGCTGCCACTGCACCTGTCTAAAGTGAAAACTCTTTATGAGGTGCCTTATAAGTGCCTTAGAAAATCTGTAGGCAAGGGCTAAAAAGGTGGCTCAGTGGTAGAGTGCTTGCCTTGCATACATGAGGCCCTGGGTTCGATTCCTCAGCACCACATAAGCAGGGAAAAAAAAGCCGGAAGTGGCGCTGTGGCTCAAGTGGTAGAGTGCTAGCCTTGAGCTGAAGAACTGAGGGACAGCGCCCAGGCCCAGAGTTCAGGCCCCACGACCGGAACTGAAAAAACGAAAATCTGTAGGCAGTGATCATGTTCTCACCCCTTCCCCACCCCCCCATGATACTGGACATTCAAGTCCTTGTTCCCAACACAGGCCATGTACCTAGTCCTTTCACTTTTAGTTTGTCTTTCAAATAGGGTTTCTTACCTGGCCTCAAACTACAGTCCTCCTAACTCCCTCTCCCAAATAGTTGAATTACATGTATCACTGTTTTGAATCATATTCTTCATGTTTTAATATTTGTCACATTGACATTCCAGATCTCTGTTCATTACATTGGCCACTACCACATGTGGCTCCTTACATTTGATAATTAAAATTATTTTCTCAGTTGCACTTGTGTTTTCAATGTTTATTGATCACAAAAGGTTAATTAATAATTGGACAATGCAGATATATAGTATATTTTTTTATCATTTTATAATGTCTTACACCACAAACAGTTGCCCAAATTAAAAACAGGATGCTTAAGTAACTTGGAATCCAGTTTGCTTTTAACCTAGAAAGCTGACTGTATATTGGGGACCAGAGTGACTTAATGTTTCATTAGCCAATTAATGAATTCTGTGTTCAAGTATCAGATTCCCCAATAAACTTGACTAGTATCTGCAAGTGGAAGATAAATAATATTATATAATCTAAATCAGAAGAAACTTTTTAGACTTTTATTGATGCAAGTGCTCTTAAATTTCACTTAAGAAATTTCTAAATCTATCCTATTAATAAAGAACTTTTAATAGCATTGCTAATTGACTTTGGCCTCCTTCCATCAAACCTACAGTTTTCTATCAGTGTAATACTTGAAGCTGTCATTGACAGATGATATGGTTCCTGGTTCAATAATGGGAAGTCAGCTTATTCTGCTTGCTCTGCTGTATCAAAAATTAAGCCAGGTTATGATTTGGCAACTTTAAATCCTCATAACTTACAAATTTATTCCATAATTATACTACATTTATTGCAAGTTAGTTTCCTCTGTTGTTATGTTTTTCTTTCTGTAACTCAGTCTGAAAGATTAATTCCTGTCTTCCACATGATTTTCTCATGGCAAAGGGAAAGTAAATGGTGACTTGCATGCTGCTTCCCAAAGCTTGCTTTGAGAAAAAGAATACTTATTTCCCATTTAAATGACAAGACCAAATTACATAATGAAGCATCAGTTGAAATGGACTATTGAAGGATGCTTCCAATAGATAGGATAGTGGTTATTCTGAATAAACAAAACTACATCTACTTATGACTGGTTCTCATCAGGTATTATTTTAAGATTCAAGTGATGAGTGATTTCTTTAGCATCATGAGTTCTAAAGGATTTGCCATTGAAATATTTCTTATATAGTTCTCTTAGAAAAAATTGTTTACTTATTAATATTCTTTATTAAGCATGTAGTAATATAACGTGCAAGGACTGTTTCAATTTGCCCTATTAGGTGCTCGATCCCAGGCAGCTTCTATTTTAACTAAGTTTCAAGAACTCAAAGTTGTTCAAGATGAAATGAGAATCAAGGAGAGTGAGCTGCGTGCTTTAGAGGAAGAACTAGCTGGTCTTAAAAACACTGCTGAAAAGTAAGATTTTTGTTTAATTAAGATTTCCCAAATCTTTTGCTTTTATTTAAAGAAATAGAATTTTTTTGTATTTAAATACTAAGTTTTTCATAGTACCCTTTTGGTTTTATTTGAAAAGGTAAAATTGTAAAAAGTCTTAAATGTTGCCAGGAAGGGGAATTAAGTTTTAGAGATTTCCATGTAGTCAAGGTATTAATCATATCAAAATGCCTACTTTTAAACATCACATATATGTAAATTCATTTTTACTTTCATTAACATAAATTAACCAGAATAAATGAACTTTTTCTGTGAGGAAGTTGGAACAAGTTTATCCTTGCTACATGGAAGCTCTAGCTTGCTTCCTTACAAATTATATAGATATATACTTATGTATTCCTTAGAACTATTAATATGTTCAGTGCTATTGGGTCATTCATTCTCCTTGTGACACTGAGGCAAAAGAAAGGCATTGATTTTGAAAAAGTTACTTTCACTATATTTGATGTCAGTATAACTTGTAGAGGAGATGGGGAAAAACAAGTCGTTTAAGGATACAGGTGGACCTGTTGCAACAATGAGAAGTACAAGTTGTCATGTCAAAAACGAGCTTTACAACTTTGGTGGGAGGGGGGGGTGGGAGGTGAGGAGGATGGGGGGGAGAGGCTGGGAAGGGATGTGAAGGGTAAACAAAGGAGGAGGTTGCAATGCTTGATAAGAAATGTACGCATTATCCTGCCCATGTAATTGTAACCCCTCTGTACAGTGTGTTCACAAAAAAAAAAATGTAAAGATCAGCAATAACCAGTTTTCTCCATCATATGGGAAGTAGTATATTTTTCTCAAACATCTCTACAATCTACATTTTAAAAAATGTCTTGAAGTTTGTATTACAGTATTATTTGTTGTCAAGCACAGTTTGAGGCAATGATACTTGAGTGCTTATATTTTATGAATTACATCCTTTTGCTTCGAAGCCATCTGAATTTCTAGTGAGGAAGGTATTTTGTCAGTTCACATTAACTTGAAATTCTACTGTGACTGAATTAGCTAAAAACTTTCCAAAGAAACACTAAGAAAGAATAAGATGGATTTATGGTAAAATTACAAGGGTTGTAAGACAGTATATTACAAATGATTAAGGTCAAAACTGTATCCTCTTGAATGGACTTTCACTATCAAAAGTAGAGGACATTAGTACTAACATTTACAAAAGAAGATTAATAATTTGATAATATGGTTTTGGTATTTAATGCAATTGGAATAATGGGTTTTTATGATGAGTAATATTGAATTTTAGATACAAACCAACAGGAAGCATTTAGAAAACTTGTTTACTCAAAGGTAGTTTTTAATGTTTCATACTATTTTGTAAATAGTTACTATGGATCTTGGTTACTTAAGAGTTTACTTTTCAGCCAGGTGCCAGTGGCTCACACCTGTAATCCAGCTACTCAGGAGGCTGAGATTCAAACCCAACCCTGGCAGGAAAGTCCATGAGACTCTTGCCTCCAATTGACCACCAGAAAACAGGAAGTGGCACTGTGACTCAAGTGGTAGAGCATTCCATTGAGCTGCAGAGCTCAGGGATAGACCTTAGACCCAGAGTTCAAGCCCCACAATAACCAAAAAATAATAATAATAACAATACAAGTTTACTTTTCATCATCAAATCAGATTTCAACGTGGTTGTGGCTTTCAAAACATCAGATATAATATTTTTTCTTTTGATTTTTTTCATGTTTTTTATAAGTGATTTTTAAAAGTGGCTACAAAGCTTATAGACTTTGCTTTTTTAAATTATATTTTTATTATCTAAGTATTTGTGCAAAGGAATTTTCAACAAATCAGTTTATAAGTACAATCCCAACAAATCAGTTTATAAGTACAATCCATCTTGATGTCTTCATTCTCTTCCATCCTTTACCACACTGCCATCAGTTTTCTTAATATAATAGGATATGCATTGAATATTATGACTACATTCTTTTCCCTTTGTCTCTTCATTCACTTGCCTCCATCCCCCACACACCTTTCAAGTGCTAGTTTCCTGGTATTATTGTGTGGCCTGTGAGTTTTTCTAAGGAATTAGAACATTTCAATTCTCTCCTGTAAGTACCATACAAGTTAATACATGTGTGTACACTTACCTGTAACGCTGTATATGTGTTTCATTGTATATTTATAAATTCTAACTTCCACGTGTGAGAGAAAACATGACATCCTTTATCTCTGAGCCTCAGTTACTTCACTTAACAGGATTTTCCTAGGTCCTTCCATTTTTTTGCAAATGATGCAGTATTGCTCTTTTTAAGATTAAAATCTTAATTCCACATTTTCCTGATCCATTCATACATTGAGGGACATCCAGGCTGTTTATATACCTTAGCTATGATGAATAGTGCAGTAGTGAATATGGTTGTACAACTGGCTTTACTGTTTCCTGATTTGTATTCTTTTGGATAAATGCCCAAGAGTTGTATTGCTGAATCACAAGATAGTTTCCATGTTTAGTTTTTTTGAGGAATCTCCAGACTGCTTTTCAGAGTAGTTGAACAAGCGTACATTCCCACCATTGGTGTATTGGTGTTGAACAAATTTACATTCCTGCCAGCATCTGTTGTTCATATTCTTCATGATGGCCATTCTATCTGGGGGTGAATGAAATTTCAGTGTTCGAATCATTTCACTTATGACCAGAGATGTTGAGCATTTCTTCATGTGTCTATTGACCATTGTTACTTCTCTGAGAAGTCTTTATGTAGCTTGTTTACCCATTTATTAATTGGGCTGTTGATTCTCTGAAGGTTTAGTTTCTTGAATATTATGCCATTGTCTGACACATAGCTAGCAAAGATCTATTCTATATACTATCTTTCACCATGTTAACTATATCCTTTTCTATGCAGAAACTTCTTACAGAAAGACTATTTTAAGTACAGTGTGGTACTGACAACCAGTTTTCAAAGTCATACTTACCAGGCTAAAGAGCTACACTTTTATATCTTGCTTTACACTTTAACCTAGTCCATTTTATTTTATTTCATTTCATTTTATTGTTGGTCACAGGCCTTGAACTTGGTCTGGGTGCTGTCCCCAAGGTCTTAGCTCAAAGCAAGTACGCTACCACTTGAGCCACAGCATTACTTCCAACCTAGACAAGCATAAGATAATGCAATCCTTTTTCTTGATGACATTGGCATATCAGCATATATATATATATATATATATATATATATATATATATATGTATATGTATATATATGAATACGATCCTCAAGTTTAAATATATGTCTCAAACACATTTATTACAGAGTTTATTATAAATCTATTTATCTTTTTCTAAGATACCACAAACTGAAACAGCAATGGGAGATGAAAGCAGAAGAGGCAGATTTGTTACAAACCAAGCTCCAACAAAGCTCCTATCACAAGCAACAAGAAGAATTAGATGCTCTTAAGAAAACTATTGGTAAGATTGAAGCATTCTGTGCTTATATATTTCTGCTGAACTCCTTTAGCTTACATTTAGAAGACTGTAATAAGACACATTCATTTCTGTAGAGTAATTGCCAGTGTAGTATTTCTGGGTCTTAGGATATGATCGTTTTCATCTTTAATACAGTACCACAATTTTGTCAATTTTTTTACTTATATTCATTTCCACCAGTGAAAGTTCTCATTTCTAGACTAAAAATTTTGCAATCTGATGGTTTTAAAGGTAATACTTTAATTTTAGTTAACTTAATTTGTGTGTCCTTACTACTTGTAATACTGGGATTTTTCTTGTGTGTTTATGGGACTTTTACATATGTGAATTTTTACATATGTGAATTTCATATTTCTTTTGTGTGTATTTTCTTAGTGAGTTTTTCCCCTACTGTTTTTATACTTATTAGTTATAATTTCTTGCAGATTCTATGCACTACAGCTTTTTTTTTGGCTACTTTTCTTCTAACTTCATATTTACCATTTTTTTGTTAAGTAAAGTTTTAATAGTCAATACAATTCAATATATAGCTACCTCCTTAACTTTTGTTAACCTTAAAAAAAAATAGGATTGCCTTGTATACAGTGGCTTTTATTTTGATATTTGCTCTATTTCTCCATCAAAAGGTTTCATGAATGTGCATATATGAACAAAGAACCACTGTGAGCTTTCTGGCACCTAAAATTATGGATAAATACCATGGCCATACTATTGGTTCTCGTTCTAGAAAGCAGTATTGTTAATGCTATAAACTGTGGGACTGAGGGTGCAGATCAATATTAAAGCAGAGCATGTGCTTCCCATACTTGAGGTTCTAGATTCAATCCTAACACTGAAAAAAAAAATTATTCTTATGTTAAACCTTTCTAAAGTATGTAAGTTATAAGTAAAGTTTATCTAATTCATAAGTAAAGTTTATCTAACTCAATTTTATATCATTAGAAATAATTTCACAAATCTTTAGATAATGCGAATATGTTCCTAAGTGTGATTTATGTTTAAAATACACCATTTCTGCCAGGCACCTGTGGCTCACACCTGTACAGGAAGCTGAGATCTGAGGATCATGATTCAAAGCCAGCCCAGGCAGGAAAGTCAATGAGGCTCTCCAATTAACCAGCAAAGAGCCGGAAGTGGTGGTGTGGCTCAAATGGTAGAGCAACAGCCTTGAGCAAAAAGCTAAGGGACAGCGCCCAGGCCCTCAGTTCAAGCCCCAGTACCCGCCCAAAAACAAAACAAAACAAAATACATATATATATGTGTAGAATATTGTTATAAGAATTAAAGTTTTTTTTAAACTCTAGCTTCAAATTTTCTGATCCATTTCTTATGATGAAGTCAGAGACCAGGAGAAACTCCTTAACTTTTTTGCTTAGACTGAGGGACTCTCCCATCTTAACAAACTGACTATATTCCCAGCTAGTGTGTAGGAGGAACATGGACTGGTCCCCAGCAAAACCTGAGACACTTCCTGAAAGTAACTAAAATTTAAATGAACTGGAGTCTTAGCTCAAGTTCAAATCCCCTTACCATCATTCAAAGAGAGATTGAATTTAGCAGCCTTATCTCTAATAGTTAATTTTGTTTCATTCAACTACTTAATAATTTAGAGGAAAGTGAAGAGACCTTAAGAAACACAGAAGAAGTCCAAAAAAAAGCAGAAGAAAAATATGAGATATTGGAGAATAAAATGAAAAATGCAGAAGCTGAAAGAGAAAGAGAATTAAAGGATGCTCAGAAAAATCTGGATTGTGCCAAAACCAAAGCAGATGCATCTAGCAAGAAAATGAAGGAAAAACAACAGGTAATAAATAACTTCTTGAGTTTTAACTGATCCTTTAAAATCAAGAGTAGAAGGTAGACAATCATAAGATAGCCTTGTTTATCAGTACTGCTTAGGAAATCTAAAAGTGAGTTTTGTCTAGGAAATAGGCAACTAATTAAATTCTCATAAAACCCTTTATTGAGCGTCACATGTTGTGAGTACAGGTTGTATTGGCTTGCAGATTTTAGGTCATTAGCTGATGCATGCTGATGAGAGCTTCTAGAATGGGTTATATGGATTGGGAGCTATGACATGTCAGAGATTCACTCAGTTGACATTTTTGTTTCCTAAGAAGTCCTTTTATTGAATTGTGCAAAAACTGAAATGTGAACTTTGTGACTCCAAGAACTAAACCCAGTTTCTAACACTGTTCTTCAGTTTTTTCTGGTTCTACCTTTCTTTACAATTTTTTCCCACTTTAAAATTCCATTATTATAGGTGCACATAATATTTTCAAATGAGTGAAATGTGAAAAAAGAAAAGAAAGAAAACTTTAAATTTGACTTTTTTGCGCATTAAATTTATGCAATAAAACGAATTCATCTGTTACAGAATTTTACATTTTTTCTATATTAACAAAAGCATGAAGTAATTTATGCAGTTAGTTAAATGCATAAAAATTACATATACTGTCTTTTTTAACTTAGGAAAATAAATTTCCATTTCTGGAAATAAAAATAGCTTAAACACATGTAATTTTGGTAACTGAGTGATAACTAAGCTGTGGGATGTACTTGCATAAGAATGTTCATTTTTAGTTCTTGTATATATGTGTTTGCCAGTAGTTAAAAACCTGTGTGAGTACCTTTGTTTCTCTAGGAAGTTGAAGCTATCACTCTAGAGTTAGAAGAGCTAAAGAGAGAACATGCATCTTATAATCAGCACCTTGAAGCTGTAAATGAAGCTATCAAATCCTATGAAGCTCAGATTGAAGTAATGGCAGCAGAGGTAGCTAAAAATAAGGTAAGATTTATCAAATTGGAAAAATTAAAAATGGTCATCTATGGGCTGGGAAGGTGGCTCAGTGGTAGAGCTCTTGCCTTGCATGCCTGAGGCCCTGGGTTCGATTCCTCAGCACCACATAAGCAAAAAGAAAAAAGCCGGAAGTGGCGCTGTGGCTCAAGTGGTAGAGTGCTAGCCTTGAGCTGAAGAGCTGAGGGACAGTGCCCAGGCCCAGAGTTCAGGCCCCACGACCGGACCCAAAAAAAAAAAAAAGGTCATCTATGGGATGGGAAGATGGCTCAGTGGTAGAGCACTTGCCTTGCATGCCTGAGGCCCTGGGTTCGATTCCTCAGCACCACATAAACAAAAAGAAAAAAGCCGGAAGTGGCGCTGTGGCTCAAGTGGTAGAGTGCTATCCTTGAGCTGAAGAGCTGAGGGACAGCGCCCAGGCCCAGAGTTCAGGCCCCACAACTGGACCCCTTCTCCCCCCCCCTTCCCCCCCCCCCCCCCCCCGAAAAAAAAAGGTCATCTATGAGCTCTTCTTCCTCCTCTTCTCTATTTTTCTTCTTTCCTTGGAACCGAACTTGGCACTGGCTAGGCAGGTTCTCTACCAATTAGCCCTGGCTCTTCTGCTTTTGTTTTTAGCTTATTTCTCAAATAGCCTAATAAACTTTTTGCTGGGGCTGGCTTAGAAAGAAAGAAAAAAGGTCATCTGTGAAATGATACATCAAGATAACTGACTTTAGTGCTCTGCCTCTTTTTACTTGTTATGAAAGCAGGGGCCAAAGTTGTAATTACTGATCCAGAAAGAGTTCTAAAATATCATCAAAATAACTATTGTAATCTAAATGTAATTAAAAAACAAAAGCCAGTGTATTTAAACAGGCAGTTTTAAATACATTTATAATATATTTCTAAACCACAATGGAATTTCAGATGTTATGGAGTGATTACTAATGAATAATGAAAATTCTAAATAATACAGGATGACTAGAAAGAATAATAGCTAGCTATCACCCCTAGCTGTCCATGGTACATACATAGACAGAAAAAAATCTGGCAGAGAGCCCTAATCTGCACACAGGGCTGAAAAACAGATACGACTGTAGAAGTCAGAGCCATGGCCATAGGTGGTGAAGTTGATAGGGTGCGAGGAGAGGCTGACCATAATAAAATGCTGAGTAAAAATAAATAAATAAATAAAATAAAATGCTGAGTATGTGTGTAACCTGCTGGGAAATAGATTCCTAAGAATGCTGGCCACTGGATGGTACCCAGACTAGAAACATGTGAAGCTGCTTGCTTCACATATCAGCTGCTAGCCTCTGCACATAAATCTGCCTTTGAGAAAAGCATATCTAGAGGCTGCAAGTAAAACTTTCTCTTAAGAGTATCCCTACAGTAACATGCATTGATGAGGCTTAGTATTGTTGGAGCTGACAGGAAAATGTTCCATTTTCAGAAACAGGGCAGTTAATGGTAGAATTAGCCCTGAAAGGATTTTGTGATAGAATACATTTTGTTTTTTTCTTTATTAGAGGCTGTCCCTCATGAACAGTGATATATATTTTTTTCATCTTAAATTCTGTTTGGCTTCATATTATTGCTTCTCCTATTTTCCTTTTGAAATATTACATTTGTTTCCTGTCATATGATTTTAGAAACCAGTTTTGCAAGTAGTATCTGTCCCCTAAGTTTCATGATAGCTAAATGCATGTGACTTTTAACAAGGGAATTTCGTCCAGTCACATACTTGTAATGAGGAGCATTTTGCCTTTGATCATCTGCATCTGTGCTTTTCTGTTTTCCCCTGTGATGACTAAATTATTTGTAGTACCTTGTTTTTAGAAAGTATGTGTATGACTTATTTTTGGTTATATCTAGGTTTTGCTGTTATTTTAACACATCATTTATTGAACCATTAATGAAATAATTTTAACCACCCCTTTCTAACATTAAGAAATCACAATTTGTCCCAGCTTTGTTTTATTTTGCTGCCTAGATATTCAGCAGCTTTTGTTCACTTTCCTTTCTGCTTTATATAAATCATTTTTTAAAAAATGTTTTATTTCTGACTTACTTGCTCTTAATCTCACTTGTTTTTCATCTCATATGCTCCTCTATCATCAGGCTAGTTCTTCATCAACATTGTGTTATAGAATTTTTAAAAATTAGATAACGTGTTTCCAAATGGAAATGTGAAAATAAAGAGAAATTCAATAACAAACTTTTTCTTTCATCTAAGTACACATAAAATCAAAACATGTAGGTATTTTTATGACGAGAGAATCTTTCTATTAACAGAAAATTATAAAATGAACTTCTTTGTCTTTGAAGGTTCTTCCTTCAGGCTCTACAGTATAAATTATTTTCTTTTGCTGAGTAGATAAGCATAAGTCCTGGGAGAAGAAATTAACTGCTTACTAATTGTGTTGAGATAAACAAGATGGAAATTCCATTCGTAATCAATCTTAGGTGATAAGTTGTTTAAAAGAAAATAGATAAGCAGTCACATGTACACTATAACATCTAATCCTTAGATATGAGAGACTATAAATATTCTTTTGTCAAGAACACTTTTTTTTTTAATAAAACGCATTTGGTGTTAGTAGCATTTTATTCACTTACTGTTTTTCAAGATTTTTGCTGTTAGTGGGAGGATTTTTTTTTTTTTTTTGAGAGAAGGAAACTAGATGAAACAAGTCTTACTATGTAGCTAGACTATATGTAGTTACATATTTCTCACTGTGTATTGAGATTGGAACACTATGTATCACAAGCTGGTTGAAATTGTCCTGCCTCAGCCTCCAGAGAGCTGAGATTACAAACATCAGTCAGCATGCCCTAACATTTCATCAAGGGTTTTATGATACTAAAGTATCTTTGAAATCTAAAATGAACAGTGAGATTTTTATCTTGCTCCTGCAGAGTAATGACACAGTTTAGTTTATAGGAAATTAAATCACTCTAGGAATATTTAAGAACCTAACATGGAATATTGTTGCTCGATATGATCGTTTCCTGTTGAGTCTGTCTAAATTAATACCTAAACTTTTACTGATGCTTTATAATTTCTCAAGGAGATCTGTTCTTCCTTAGAGTCTTTTTGGCAAGTTGACCTACTTAACTCGTTTTTGCCCTTTTTTGTTTTCCCATAACTGAAATATAACTTGAGCTAGTTTTTTTTTCTCGATGCTTTATTTTTTAAAAATTTTTTTGAGTATTTGTTATATCTTTACCAAAAGGATATTTAAGATCTAGGATATTTAATATCTAAACAAGAGTGTTTGGAGGATGCTGATAGCTGACTTAATTCAAACTGTAATTAGCACTAAGGAGCTTAAGTAGCTCAGCCCTGGGAATTAGAACATAGTGAAAAGTCAGGGCAAGAACATTTTTCTCTGTACTAGAGAACATTTTCTTGCAAAAAAAAAAAAAAGATTCATTTTCTTTTCCTCTTCCATTTGTTTGATTCTGTATTATAACCAAATGCTGTGACCCGTTGCCACTGGCAAAATCCAAAGCCTTACATCTATGGAGAGAAAAGGAGCAAAGCCCATTCTCCCATGTCTCTATGCTCTATCCCTGAACTTTGCACTTCCCCAATATGTCCTTTTGAGGTCTATCAGCTTTTCCTTTTATCTATAGGGAATTGTGATTTCTGAAAGGTCTCATGGGTCAGCTTTCTACCACCTCCTTCCACCTAGTTAATTCCTTGTATACTGCATGCAACAAAAAAAACTATTAATTCTAATGTGAACCTCAATCAGATTTTTAAGTAATAATCCAAGTTTGTTCCTACGTAATTCATTAGTTATCTTAATGGATATTTGAAGTATAGAGAGGTCCATGACCATCTGCCTGTAATCTCATTGACATTTTGTTCAGAGGTCTATCTGGTAAACTTGTAGTACAAGGCTTAAGAAAAATACATATCTACTCTTAATTCTATTATGTATTCTCTATTTTTGTTTTAATTTTTTTTGTTTTTTAATTTTGTTTTGTTTTAGGACTTAGTAAATAAAGCTCAAGAAGAGGTGACCAAGCAAAAGGAAGTAATAACTGCACAAGACAATATAATTAAAGCTAAATATGCAGAAGTGGCAAAATATAAGGAGCAAAACAATGATTCTCAGCTTAAAATTAAGGAATTAGACCACAACATCAGCAAACATAAGCGAGAAGCTGAAGATGCTGCTGCAAAGGCATGTTTGTGTTCATTTTTGTCCTTAGTAATCAAATTTCTATTTCTAGGCTGTTGAAAATTTCTAGTAAACCATTCAATGAAAAATGAGGTGTAAGTGGCAAAACAATAGCCCAATGTCATTTTCAGCTAATAGCTTTGTTGACTGCTCACTTTTACCAAACAGCATAAATTTAATTTCAGATGCTTGTTTCTATCAACAAGCTGTATTTAATGTTTAATGGCATTTTATAGAACACAGTTTCTTATTCTGAAATATTAAGAGAACTACCTTATTTCAGATTGTATTTAATGAATTCCAAAAATAATGTACCAGCATAATTTACAAAAGAAAGGAGGAGGCTTGATTGGATTTTAAGTGTCCATGTAAATGTCAGTACTACCAATTTTTGTTACTTTATTGAAAACAGTGTTTAGTGAAACAACTATTTTGAGGTTATCTTGTTTGCATGTGAACATATAACATTTTTAAACATTCTAAAAATATAAAAATTTTAACTTCAAAAAAATCAATAAGAAGATGCAAAAGTTTTCTTGCCCTGTGAATGGACTATACATGTCCATTCAGATTTGCTTGATTAAAATAAATTTTTATGGGTTTATTATAATCTACTTTCTTGTATTAGTATTGAGTTCCTATTAGCCTAGTAGGTGGTAGTGGCAGTCACTGAGTTATTAGCAATACCATTGAATACTTTGGTAATTGAAAATGATATTGGTGTCTCTTTAGGCTTTTTTTGATATTAAGGGAATAGACATCGGTGAGTGTAGCTGTTAAAAACTCAAGGATTCTTTGACAGATACTTCTGAAGACCTAATGTATAAATGTGACTAGACATAAAGGTTATTAGACCAGATACTGAAAACATAAGAATATGTAACATGAATAACTAGTATATGTCTGAGACAAGCAGAAATGGTCAGATAAGTTGATGTTAAGTGAAATGAACCCCAAGATAAGGACTCAAATCTTTTTTCTTTCTTGCTATTGTTTCTAACATATTTATAAGATATTTCTTTGTTGCTTTGTATATCCCTCCCCCATGGTATAACTCCTGTTTTCACTGTATTTGCTTTTGGTATAATTTGTGGAGGAGAAGGAAAAAAACAAATTGGTTTAAATAGGGATACAGTTGGACCCATTGCAACAATGAGATGTACAAGAAAATGAACTTTACAACTTTGGCGTGCGGGGTGTAGGGTTAGAAGGGGGATGCCAGGGCGGGGAGGAGGGGAATATGGGAAGGGGAAACAAAGAGGAGGCAACAATGCTTGATAAGAAATGCACTGATTACCTTGCCTTCTAATTGTAACCCCTCTGTATGGTATTTTCACAATCAAAAAAAAAAAAAAATAGGTAACATGTATACACAGTTCCTTAATAGAATTTACAAGTCAGCAAGGAAGATTAGATTACAAATTACAAAAGATTATTGTACTTTGGGTAAATATAAAATAAGACCATAACCATTGAATGAGTAGTTATAGACAGATTAGTAAGGACTGAATATTTGTAGTCAGATTAACTCTTTAACAGTTTCTGTAGAAGCAAGGTTTCAGCACTATAAATCTAAATATTTTCAATTGTATTATAGGAAAACATAATACCTTGCCTTGACACATGGATATAGGAATGGGAAAGAGCCAACATCCAGGCAGGTTTTTCTCTTAAATTATAATTCTGAGAAACTTATTAGTGTTAGGCTTCTAATATTTTAATAAATTGGCGGCTAAATTTTCCTAAGCAACTTTAGCTTTTCACAAGTTGCTTTTTAAAGCATTAAATCTAGTAAAATTAGAAGGAACTTTATCTTTTTCTCCTGTCTTAATGGGCATGTTTTATACAGGTCAAGCAACACTAATCTGGAAATGTTCCAAAGTCCAAAACTTTTTGAGTTGTTAACATGATGCCATAATGGAAAATTTCTGACATTACATAACAGTTCATAGTCAAAATGAGGTTGCAAAAAACATGGCATTACTGTCAGGTTATGTGTATAATAAAGTACATATGTGACATAAGTGAACTTTGTATTTAGACTTGGCTCTCTTCCCCAAATACCTTATGTGTCTGTCAGCATTCTAAAGGTCAATGGGCATATCTGACCCCGAGCATTTTAGAATAAGGGACACTCAACCTGTACTACATACAATGTTTCTGTGAGTTCGCTCCTTTTCTGCTAAATAGTGGGAAAATCTTTTTCTCTACAGTGTTTTCTCTTGAGCCAGGTAAAAATGTCCATCCTAGGACTAGAGATGAGGCTTAAACTGTAGAGTATACTATACTGAAATCAGGATCTCAAGCTTAGTAGGCAAGGGCTGTACAACTTGAGCCATACCTCCATCCCCTGTTTGCATTGATTTTTTTTTTGGTCAGTTTGGGGCTTGAACTCGGCCTGGGGCACTGTCCCTCAGCTCTTCAGCTCAATGCAAGTGTTCTACCACTTGAGCCACAGTACCACTTCCAGTTTTCTAGTGGTTTATTGGAGATCAGAGTCTCATGGACTTTCCTGCCCGGTTTGGCTTTGAACTGCTATCCTCAGATCTCAGCATCCTGAGTAGTTAGGATTAAAGGTGTGAGCCACTGGCGCCCGGTATGCATTGATTATTTTTCCAGGCCAGTTTATATTGCAGTCTTGGTACTTGTGCTTCCCCGTGTTAGTGGTATGAGTGGCACATGCCACTCTTCTGAACTTCTGTGGCTGGGCTGGCTTCTTAACTATGATCCTCCAATCTCTGCCTCCCAAAAAGCTATAATTACAGACTTGAATCACCATCCTTAATTCATTGTAGTATTTTTTTTACCCCAAATATTTTATTTAAAGTAACTAAATATTGAAGAATGCATTTGTAAATAATTATTTATAAACACTCTTATTTTCATATGTGGCTAGGTATCCAAAATGTTGAAAGATTATGACTGGATTAATTCAGAGAAACACCTGTTTGGCCAATCCAATAGTGCCTATGATTTCAAAACTAACAACCCCAAAGAAGCTGGTCAGCGACTTCAGAAGTTACAAGACATGAAAGAGAAACTAGGAAGAAATGTCAACATGAGAGCTATGAATGTACTAACAGAAGCTGAAGAACGGGTAAGTCTGTTCTAAGATCACTTAGCCATATGGCTATATGTGATACCTATATTACATACAACCTGTTTGCTAATTTCCTAGGTTCTTGGTTTCTAGTTCCCTTTTCTATTTCTTCTTTGTTTTTTTTTTTTCGTATTCTTTTATTTTTTTATTCTATTGCACCTTCATTGATGGTTCCATAATTTTTTTTTTTAATTTAATTTTATTTGTGAACATACTGTACAGAGGAGTTACAGTTACATGGGCAGGATAATGTGTACATTTCTTACCAAGCATTGCAGCCTCCTCCTGGTTCCATAAATTTTGATTTTTGCCATAAACATGTTCTGTTTTCTGATTCTTGATATAAATAAAAACCACTTTACAGATCCTATTAATTTCTCAGTCTGTCATTTCTTTTAGTTTTCTTAAAAAGCCTTGAAAAATAGGTGTTTTGCTGTCTCCCTCTTTACAAATCACTCTGTTAACTATTGTCTTTGACAAAGGATAAAGATCTCTTAGTATTGTCTGATTATTTCAAGGGATTTTCCTCTAAAATTCTGTTCCAAGCAATTAAATTTTCCCAATACACATAGATGATATGCTTCTATCATAATTTGGTTTACAGAAGTATTAATTACTTTTGTTTCACTGTTACGAAAATGCCTGACAATAAACTAAAAGAGGAAAGACTTATTTTGGTTCATGATTTCAGAGCCCATGATGAGAAGGAAGAAATTCTAGATGGCAAGAACATGTGCAGAGAGCAACAGATTGAGGGCCAGGACAAGATACAGCCTCTAGGGACATACCCTCTAACCTACTACCTCCAGCTTAGGGCCCTCCTAAAGGTTCCAAAACAACCCAAGTTAGTACCACCAATTGAAAACCAAGTATACAGCACTTGTGCCTCTCAGACACACTTGTTTCAAAGCATAACATTATATTTCTTGACACATTGTATTTTAGTAATAGAATTAATTGTATGTATCAAGTTAAGAATAATGAGCCAGGCACAGTGGCTCAAGTCCTGGCCACTTGTGAGGCAAAGATTGGAAGATCATGGGTCAAGGCCAACCCTAGCACAAAAATTAATAAAACTCCTCAACCATTGTCTTGGCAGAGTAGTATGTGCTCATTATCCAGGGAAGCATAAGATAATCTCAGCCTAGGCCAGCCCAAGCATGAAGTGAGACCCTGCTTTGAAAATAACCATGCAAAGGGAGATTGATGCTCAAGAGGTAGAGCATCTGCCTCACAATACTTTGCCCTCAGTACAATCCCCAATACTGCCTAAAAAAAAACAATAAGGAAACCTGGCTAAATTATAAAGTGTAGAGGAAATTTTATATTTTTCTTATAAAAGATAACTTTTTATTTCACAGTATAATGACTTAATGAAAAAGAAGAGAATTGTAGAAAATGACAAATCCAAAATCCTTGCCACTATAGAAGACCTTGACCAGAAGAAAAACCAAGCTCTAAATATTGCTTGGCAAAAGGTATTTGAAGTCCTAAATATTTTCCTTTATTTTGACAAAAACAATGATGAAGAATATCAACATTGGGTTTTGCTATGATGGCTGATTTGTGTTTCAGTAATCTATGTTCGCACCTAATGCAAATCACAAAAACTTTATTTGCCTTTTTTTTTGGAAATTTACAACTGGTTTTGCAAAGGTAAGTTTATGTCCGTTGTTTATCAGGACTGTTACTCACATTCCTTTTCATAAGACTAGGCTTTTACATTTGGGAGAAAGCAATATCTACTATACTTAGTCTTTGCCTGAAACCAGAAGGTAAGTTTTATATGCTGGTATTAGCTATTTATTGGAAACCCAAAATCCTTTTGAAGAATTCTGTTTCACCAAATATATATTTGGAGCCTAGGTCAAGAATCAATTGACTTGTAGATGTGTGGATTTATTTTTGGGTTCTCTCTTCCTTTGGTCTGTTTATTTTTTTTTTTCTTCTAATGCTAACAGGATTTGAACTCAGGGTTTTGCACCTACTACGCAGGTGCTCTACCATTTGAGCCGCCATGCACTCCTAGCCTTTTATGCTCTGGTTATTTTTGAGGTAGGCTCTTGCTTTTTGCCTACGTCCAGCTAGGATTATAATCTTCCTTTTATCGTGGTGCACACCAGCACAGCCAGTTTTTTGGGGTTTTTTTTGGCGGGGGGGGTCTAGTCGTGGGGCCTGAACTCTCGGCCTGGACGCTGTCCCTCAGCTCTTCAGCTCAGAGCTAGCGCTCTACCACTTGAGCCACAATACCACTTCCGGTTTTTTTTCTTTTTGCTTATGTGGTGCTGAGGAATAGAACCCAGGGCCTCAGGCATGCAAGGCAAGCGCCCTACCACTGAGCCACCTTCCCAGCCCCAACACAGCCAGTTTTTTGACATTCAAAGCATCTTGCCTTCATTAGGATTACAGCTATGAGCCACCAGTGGCCAGCTTGTGTATCTCTTTTTTAAGCCATAGCACCATACTGATTGAATTGTAACTGTATATTTGAAGGCAGGTAATGTGCCTTGAGTTTTGTTCTTTTTGCTTAGTATTGCTTTTGATATTTGGGGTCTATATAGTTTCAGAACTTTTTTTCTATTTTTGTGAGGAATGGCATTGGTAATTTTGATAAGAATTATGCTGTATATGTTATATGCCCTTTTTTGTCTTTCTTCTGCCTTCCTGACTCACTCAGACTTTTAATACTGTACTAATTGAGGCATCTTTCTCCTGTTCCTGAGGTTAGAGAGAACAGTTTCAGTTTTTCTACATGTTAGCTGTAATTTGTCCTACCTAAACTTTATTGTTTTAAAGTATTCTCCTTTTTGTACCTAGTTTTTGAAGTTTCTACTTTTAATGGAGTGTTGAAATCCACCAAATACTTTTCTTCATTGGTTGAGACCTCAAATTTACTGCCAGATTCCCTGATTATTAGTCACATCTTTGAAAACAAGTGCTAAATTCTAAAAACATTGATCAACTGTATACCTACAAAAATTATCTCATAACAAGCTAGGATTTTTGGCCCAAATTCTCTGTTTTCTTCCATGACAAGAAAGGAACATGAAACACACACAAAGCCTTTTTTGATATCCAAAATGCCTTCCTGGCCCTCAGCCCCTTATCATTTTTGGCTAAGACATAAGGAAATAGCTCTTTAATGTCTTGAACAAGTCTTGCCTTTGACTTTGTGCCTCCTTTTCTCCTGGAACTACTTAGCATTCACCTGGTAACTATCAGGACATCTCGCGTTATTTATTAATCAACAGAAAAAGTGTTTTCTAGGGAACTTTTATATCATAAAAAATTCTCCATTTATTTGCATCTCTCTTTGTATTCTGCTATGTGATATTCTGCTGTATATTTTATAACAGCATGAAAATTTGGAGATACAAGTAGAAAGGCAGCCTTTAGTCCCGCATGGAAGTTAGACGTGCCTCAGTAAATAATTTCTTCATAGACCCAACTGGTAAATACTTGTGGCTTTACAAATTTCCAAGTCACAGTTGTAGTTTCACTAGCATCAGCAACAAACAAAAAAATGGCCTAGCCATATTTGTTACATAAATCATTGCAGTATACCTTTTGAACTATGTGTATATATACCAACATTTGCTTGTTCTTGGAAAGTATTCTAGTGTTCTCATGTGACTTTCTCCAGGTTAACAAGGACTTTGGATCTATTTTTTCTACTCTTTTGCCTGGTGCCAATGCTATGCTTGCACCACCAGAAGGGCTTACTGTTTTAGATGGTCTGGAGTTCAAAGTTGCCTTAGGAAATACTTGGAAAGAAAACCTAACTGAGCTTAGTGGTGGTCAGAGGTGAGTAATCTCTTCACAATATTACAATTGCTCCTTTTATTATTGTCTATCATTGTATTACTTCATAATTCTTCTGTTTTGCATAGCCTCATTACCTTGATGTGTAGAAGTTAAGTAGCCTAATATGTAAGCCTAAATTTTGATTGGCACATTTGATTAAATTCACTTCCAACAAAGGAAAAATAAGTATAAGTAGCTAGAAAATTAGACTAAATATGTGTAAAACAATTTTTCAGATATTGGGAAATGAGTAAGTAGTTCAGGACTACAATAACCTGAAAGAGGTACAGAAGTAGTGAACCCTGTGTTTACCCAGGCTTTCTTTCTTCCTAGTGGCAATCTCTGGATACCAGAAACAGGGAGAGACACCCAGATAGAATCAGTAGTCTCATGAAGGTAGAGATGTAAGTTATTACAAGATGTAAGATGCAGCTTTCAGATCTGCATTGTCCCTTAGAAGAATAGAGTCTGTTTCAGGTAGACCACAAGAAACTTAACAATAGGCCTTGAGTTCAGGCTGACGGGGCTGATCTGTACATTATTTGATAATCTACCAGAAACTGGTCAAGTTTACAAGATTTTTCTGAAGAGCAAGTACCAAGCATATGATAATGTTAAAATACTATATGAAAATAGTCTGTATGTGAAGAGTGATCTAAAATGTAAGAGTTTTTTAATATGACTATCTTTTACATAAATATGCAACATTTATCATAATGGCATTGTACCTCTGATTCAACATATTTGTTTTTTTAAAAAAATGGCAAAATTTTCTTCCACCAATTTTTTCTTAGGTCATTAGTGGCTTTGTCATTAATATTGTCCATGCTGCTCTTCAAACCTGCTCCAATTTATATCTTGGATGAAGTAGATGCAGCCTTGGATCTTTCTCATACCCAAAATATTGGGCAGATGCTGCGTACTCACTTCACACATTCTCAGGTAAGCCCCAGAAAAAGATGTCTCACTATAGGTTTAAGTAAGGTACTTACTCTTCTAAATTCTTTAGTAATAATTAATGTTAGTAAGCTATCTAAAATTGAGCTGGGGATGTAGTTCAGTGGTAGAGTGCTTCACAAATACATAGAAGGCCCTGATTTCGATATCCAGCACAAATTAGGTAGATAGGGAGGTAGGCAGGCAGACAGGCAGATACATAGGCAAGCAGATAGGTAGGTAAGAGAAGATGATGATAAAATTATCATTAAAAGATTATAATAGAATTGATTGAAGAGGACTTATTTTCAATGAGAAAAAAAGATTCAATCTCCCTTCAAAGAAAGAGCTAAATATTAAAACTGTTGGTTGTAGCATGAAGGAGAATCCAATTTAGAAGTGATAAGTGTTAATGTGATTGCTTTCTCTAACTAGCTGCCATAAGGATACACAATCAAAACAAAACTGTTCTACGAATATACTTATGTATTAGAAAATCATGTAGTACCCAGTGGAGAAACTTGCATTTCTTTGGACTACAGGTAGATAAAAGCCTCTTGAAGCCATTGTCAGATTCGTTTTTATTGTGCTGTTGCTGTAGGCCTTGTACTGTCAAATATGGTTGCATAAATTATGTATTATATAATGCTGAGGACTCCACAGGTAATAGTTCTTATAAATTATGCATTCATTCAGGCTTGGGTGGGTACAAAAAACTGAAGTGTTGCCTTAGTTTTATAAAGGTTCTGTTAGGGTAGGGGGTAGTGCTATAAGAACTTGTAGTCTTTGATTTTATGAAAATATCTCAAAGAAAAATATTTCACTAAGGCAGTTAGAGCTAGCAATAAAACAGTATATTTGCTACATAAGACAGAGTAAGCACTCAGACACCAGAAAATAGTATACCTGAGTAATGAAACGCTTGGGTCAAATGAAAATTTTCTGAAAAGAAAGAAAGCTATCATTCTTTTTGATGCCTAATGTCAAAACCGTTACTTGGCATTTGAGTATGTGTGTATCCTTGCTGCCAGATATTTAAAAAAATAAAGTCAGTTTCTTGAGTGAACTTCCTCAAGAACATGATTTTCATACTGTTTTTTTAATTTTTCCTTAAGTTCATTGTGGTGTCCTTAAAGGAAGGCATGTTCAACAATGCAAATGTTCTCTTCAAAACCAAGTTTGTGGATGGTGTTTCTACAGTAGCCAGATTTACTCAAAGTCAAAATGGAAAGATTCCAAAGGAAGCAAAATCCAAGACAAAGGAACCCAAGTGAGCACATGGTGGAAGTAGAAACTTACCCTTCACCTCAGCCTGTGTTTATACATAGTCTGTCAAAACCTTGGGGTCTGATTTGTTTGTATGGTATCTATGTTATTTTGTTACTTAACTCATGTTTTGTCTTCCTTTGTTATCACTTGTAAATGAGTATGGGTTTTTCTGTCTTAATTAGTGTGTAACTATGGTCTAATTATTGTGGTTGTGATTTTATCTGTATCATTAATTTTTTATGCAAATCTTTTTACATATTAGGGAGCTTGAGATTATCTAAGGTTAGTAGCAAATTCTGCATGTAAAAACAAAATATAGAGAGAAGAAATTAAACTATAGTATAAATACAGCTGATAGCTTTTAATTTGTTCATTTGTAAGATAACATTAAGGTGTTTTCTGTTGCTAATAAAATTACTTAGGTAAAGAAATATAAAGCAAATAGTAGCAGGACCAACAAAGGGAACACAAAAGAAGGCTATTAGGCATGTACGGAGTGATTTGAAGCTAGTGCTTTGAGGACACAAAATCTGATCCAAAGATAGGAAATAAACCTTGAAAAGACTTCTCATTTTAATAGTGGAATATCATGTTTCTATATGCATAAGAATTGATGTCTGAAACCTTGACTGTTTGGGTTTTTTGTAAACTTTGAGAGTTTTAATAGAAGATTGAGAGGAAGTGTATTGCCTGGTGCTTTCTTTGTTTTATCTGAAGTCCCTAATATTTTAAAGATTTTTGCCAGCTTTTTTATAATCTAATCAATAACCTACTGATATGGATGTTTGAAAATGTCAGACCCAAAAAACTAAATCAAATTGAGCCTGATAAATATGTAAATAAATAGATCCTTCTGCTCTATCCAAATAACTCAGAAGCCTGATTTTCATAATTCCTAGTGCCTTCTGTTTTCCAGTTCCAAGAGAAGAAATTCCTTTTGAATTTGAAAGATAGAGAGACCAAACACCCTATGAATACTATTTACCTTTCTTGTCTCTGTATCCATTGCTTCAGCAGTGCCTCTGATGTGATCTGATCTAATGTTGCTATTTGTGTTCCATATCCTTTCCTTTGAACTTTAGTCTTAGTCCTTGGTGTTATTACTGTTTTCCCCCTGGTCCTTGCTCATATTTCCTGCCACTGAGCTTAACATTTCTCATTCTTCATTTTCTTTACATATCTAAGATGTTATATAGAGCACCCAAGCCATTGATATTACAAGAAAAATTAGGAAGGACTTGATCTGGAACTCATCTTTCAGTTGTGGTAGGGGACGTAGACAAAGCTGTAAATGCTGAGTTACAGAAGTTTAATACTACAGATAACTGACTTGCAGAGTTTTTTTTTTTTCCAAAAGTATTGAAATTATTTACCAAAACACTTGTATGTGATCTGTTCACAATATCACTGATACAGTATTCCAGTTTGATCACAAACTCATTGGAACTACCTGTTGATTTTAGTATTTTCAATTAAACAATTATAAAATATGGTACTTAGTGTTTCAGCCTGCATTTTTTTTAAGTTACAAGATTAAATGTTTTCCCATATATACTATTTCCTTTCTTTCCTAGTTTTCTGCTTGTATATTTGCCTAATCTTTGTCTTATGTATAATTTTGCTCTTCAGGAAAAATTTTCACGCATATAATAAATTTTTATTTTATTTTATTTTATTTTATTTGAAAACATACTGTACAGAGGGGTTACAATTACATGGGCAGGATAATGCATACATTTCTTACCAAGCATTGCAGCCTCCTCCTTTGTTTACCCTTCACCTCCCTTCTCAGCCTCCCCCCTCCCCTCCCCCAATCATACTCCCCCTCCCTCCCCCCCACCGACATTGTAAAGCTGGTTTTGACATGACATTTTGTACTTCTCATTGTTGCAACAGGTCCACCTGAATCCTTAAACGACTTGTTTGTCCCCGTCTCCTCCACATGTTATACTGACATCAAATATAGTGAAAGAGGGGGTTACACTGTGGGGGAGGGATAAATTTTTGTTAATTATGTTGTTCTGTGATTAGAAGGAAGATTTTAAGGGAAATGGAGACATTTATTTCACACATCTGTAAAACTATGGGTTAACTAACATCAAATACTACATATTATCCTGTTATCATTCAAAGGTGACTGTTTTGTTTGCTGTGGTTTCACCTCTGCTTCTTATTGTTAGACAAGAAGCTCACTTTTTTTTTATTGTAAAGATGATATACAGAAGGGCTACAGCCACATAATAAGGAAATGAGTACAGTTCTTGTTGAACACTGTTACCCAGTCCCTTGTTTTCTCCCGCTTTCCCTCCCTCACCCCAACTTAGTGTCTTATGAGTATCATTGTTGCATTGGTTCACCCTTTGTCCTTTGTAGTATATGTCCAGGATAGTCCTAGCGGAGGATCACAATAGCTCAATAGCTATGTACATATGACCTTATAAATTGATGCTAATTGAAATGAACTACAAGATATGGAAACAAGGTATTTTTTTTTTAAGTGTACTGTACACAGTTATTTCTTTTTGCTTTTTCCCCTCTTTGGTTTACTCCCTGTTGTCACAGAAATCATGAGTCAAAGAAACTGTAACTCATAAGTCAAACCCAGCTCTTTTTTGCTTTAATTTTTTTTCCCAAATATGATCTCAGTTTTGCCTCAGACCATAGTCCTATCTACTTCCTTTGCTATAGCTAGAATTACAGTCTCGTACTACCTTACCTAGAATATTTACTATGGTGGGTTTTGCTAACTTTTTGCCCAGATTAGCCTCAAGTTGTATTCTCCCAACCTCCACCTTCCAAGTAGGTGGGAATACAGGCATGAGCCACCACACCTGGCCCACTGTACATATTTTAATACATAATCTTCATAATAACCCAGTATTACAAATACTATTGTCACCAGCATTATATGATTGAGGAAACTGAATTAAGCAGAGAAGTTAAAAAACTTGTGCACAGTGGTAATACTTAGTGACTGGTAGAGCCGATTTCAGGTTCTCTAGGCTCACCAAATCAGATGTGCCTAACAACAATCTGTTTTAAGATAAAATTGGTACATCAAGAATTAAGCCCATGTTCCCTCTTAGTGAGCCCAAGGCTCCCATGTGATCTACCACTGACTCATGCCTCCTTAAAATCCCACCAATGACTACAAGAGAGGGGGGATCTTTAAATCTCATGAAAACAGCAGGAAGAGGAACCAAGTTACCAGAAATAATTATCAAGTCACCTGAACACCTGGTGTCAGAAAGATTCCATCACTCATATCCCTATTACTAGCACAATAGACATTTAAAGGCATCTCTTGCCCAATGGTGTTTTATTTATCATCAGTGAGCAAATGGTGCTACCTGCTGAGGAGTGTCTAGAATGGAAATGGTGTTCACAGCTGGTAGGGGAAGATAAAGAGATTGAGCTCAGGCTGATATTAGTAGTGGCTGTAATTTGTCTCTGGGTAGCCTTACAAGAATCCTGTAAGAGTTCCCAAATTGTATGTAGATTTGGTTGTTACAAGGTGTGGATTTAATCAAAGGACTTTTGGCTCCAATTGTTGGCCTTCAACAGTCGACTATTCAAGAGTCTGGTGTAGCTGCCAAAAGCCACTTCTCTCAAGATTGCATTCCATCTAATTTGCCCAAGAATGCACACATCCATTGAGTGATCAATAAAAGTTCATAAAGGCCAGGCCATCTTAACCCAGAACAACTTCACAGAAGTATTTTAGTTCCAGAGCAAACTTTGTAATAGGCTGAGACTACCTTTGGTCCTTCATCATAGCTTGCCTTTTTGCCTCTACTCAATCTTGTTTTGTTGTCCTCTCTTTACGGAGATGTTCCCTAAGGCAATTCTAATAATCATTTAACAAACTCAGTACTAAGAGTCAGCTTCTGGAGGAATCCAACTTATGAAATATGGCAAAGTTAACATTTTTTACCTCTTTCCTATTTTAGTGTCTTCATTTGAAATTGTTCTTTGCATAATTCCTCTTGTCATTGTATTCTCTAGAACAGAGAAACATTGAGAACAGAAAGGTATCAGTGGCCATGATCAGTGTCACACTACTGAGCTGCTTGAATGTTTTCAGTAGTATCCAATAAAGCATAGTCTTTATGTTTACTTACAATGTCTTCTCAGACATCTGAAATCTGCCTCCCATATCTTCAACATCTTTATCTTTGTCTTATTCTACTTTTGTAGGACAGTTTCAAATAAATGAAGACATCTACTATGTCCTCGGCTGATTTTCTGAGGATAAATAAATCCAGTTTTGCCTCAACCATTCTTCATATTTTAGGATCCCATATAATCAGTTATACCTCCCCTGTAAACTTTCTAAATCACTCATTCTGCATACATAAAGGCAACTCTTAAGTTAACTGTTTGAAATGCCTTTTCCAACGCATCTTGTTCCAGAGTGAATAGTAAAATACAAACAAAATGGTATAGATAGATGGAAAACAAAACACTTGGTTATTTCACCCCTTTCAAGTACCAGCTTAATATATCCAAACCTTTTCATCTTTCTCAAATATAAAGATTTCTGTTGGTCTTTTATAGGACTAATATGATTTATTAATGGTGGTATTGTTTCTTTGTGAAATGATTGGACAAATCTAGGCAGATTCAGTTTTTTATTCTTGTAGTAGAAAGTGGATGACTGATTCTTATTCTGATTGGCATTGCTAATGACAATGATAAGTTCTTCATTCCACTCAGCTTCAAGGAGAGAAAAAGGGTGAAGGTGTCACCAATTTGAATGACATTTCATGCAAATGATATGAATCAATGTATCTTGTGCATGGCTCATTGAAATGTATAATTGAATATTTAAAGATGTATATGGGCCATATTTTCTATTTCACAGCATGTGTTTTGCAGATCAAGTAACATGACAAGGAGCAAACATTTTACAATGCTAAGAAAATGAGCCTTTTCATAAAACATTTTTTGTGAGACTTTTAAGTGTCCACTTTCATGAGAACTTTTAATTATTAAATTCTGTATTTAACACAGAGGCCCATAGAGGGCTGCAAACCACATCCTTTGATAATGTAAACGGTAATTTGGTTTGGAAACTAGAATGATCTGAAGCTTATGTCATTAAGAAGAAAAACTCATTAAATTAATTCCCAGTTTCTAATTTATTTTAGGAAATTATTAATGTTGAAAAGATTAGTTGGGAAGAAGATTGATGAGTTTAGTTTTCTCTTGGATCACTGAGGTTGTAAAAAGTCAGCTGTGATTTGTCATTTTTATATTGTTTGTATTTCCTATCTTAATGAACAAGTTGACATTTAGTTCACTTAATATTTTACACTTTACTAAGAGAATCAACTTTCTCAGGGTTCCATCTTTGCTGAGTATGTATGCCATAATGTAATCAAAGGCAAAACTCAATCCCAAATCTGTGAGTGTGACCTTAGGCTAGTATTTTTTTGCTGATCACATTTTTCTCATCTGAAAAAATGAGAACAGTAATAGCCCCTTCATAAAATTGTAAGTATTGAGTAACATAGTATACAATGTAAATGTTCACAAGTGGTAGTCACTCCTATTTTTAATGGAGTTGAGATTCAGAAACTTTGGTTCAATTAATATTCTTTGACTATCAGTAAAGTATGATTCTAACAGAAGCTTATTAATTCTTGGAGAAAGGAAACATTCAGCCATTTAGAATTCAAAAGCCTCCCATCCCCACACAATTCTTATCATGAACCCTATATCTGTGCCCAAAATATTTTTGATAGTTCTAGAAGAAAAATGATATATCTTCCTACAAGGAAACTGACTGTAAAATATTTGACACAAAGGAATATCAAAATGAAAGAATGAATGTTGGATTGTTACTTTATACCAAACTTGTATTTGTTGGAAATATTGTGACCCTCTTTAAGATCCCTATCAGAGTAATAGTGGCTGCCATTTATTAAGCGTTTATTTTATTTTATTGTGAAAATACCGTACAGAGTGGTTACAATTACATGGGCAAGGTAATGAGTGCATTTCCTTTCAAGCATTGTTGCCTCCTTTGTTTCCCCTTAGCAACCCTTCCCATCTCACCCCCCATCTCAACCTTCGCCAAAGTTGTAAAGTTCATTTTCGACATAACATCTTGAACATCTCATTGGTGCAATGGGGCATCTATTTTATGTAATATACTTTACTTGATGATCTCTAATGACCTTATAATCTATTCATGAGGAAATCAAGGCCTAAAGGGTTGAAGGAATTGTATTGTTGATAAATGTTGGCACAAAAATTAGAACGTATTTATTTACAGCAAGAATCCATACAAAGAAGATTATTGTTTCAAGTTGTTTTCCTTCAGTTTATATCAGCACAAAGATTTTGGATAGCATTGCTTGGGCCACTGTGAAGAATTAATTGGGTGGGTCTCTATGCCCAACAGATGTTAGGACCACCTCCATGATTTCCCAGATTCCTTGTACTTTGTGTCTAGAAAGCATAACTTACCAACTTAGGGAAATATTCTGCCATGAAAGCTTGATTTAATTCCCCTGTTGATAGATCTGTGATACCACCAAGTTTGACCTAAGTCAGTCTTACAACCTCTGTTTCTTCTAGAGAGAGCAGCCTTGATTTGTACCCTATATTTCATAAGAAGTGAAGGGCTTTGCCTCCATATAGTGGTGGGGGTCGTTGTATATGTAGCATAAGCTAAGCCTTATGCTACATTTATGTTCTCAGGGGCCTATTCCTATATTAAAACTTCTCTCCAGGGTGCAAAGTTTACTAGCATTAGAATTTCAGGCTGTTACATGCTCACCTGAGCTTTCTCTGATGAGACTAAAATGCCCAATCCCAAGATCAATGCATAACTCAAAATAAGTGTGTTTCCTCCTTACCATGTTGTTTCTGAAACATGTAAAGTAAAATGTTGGCCTCATAGCCAAAGAGAAACTTAGCCAAATTTAGAGTTGACAGCTAAATTTACAAATCTATAGTCTCCAGTGCAACTTGGACTTTTTTCATGGGCTATCACTTCAGTAAATGTCTATTGTACTACATTTCCAGTGGTTCCACTAAAGAACAGAATCAAAGGCACCAAGAGATACACAATGATCTCACAGGGAAATTTTTGTTGAGAGAAAATAATGTTATGTAGGAAGAATATCATTTTGAAATATGGGAAAAATGAACTCAAACACTTTAATTTCTTAATTGAAGCTCTGAGATCTCAATTGTGAAATACATTTCATTTTGGAACATAGGATAAGACATCCAAGAAGCTCTTATGAGTTCAGAGGAAAAGTCACTGAAACAATCAAGGTGAATGATGCTTATATGATGCCCAAAGCCCAGATGGTGAGCCAGAGGGACCCAAAGTTTACTGATTTTAAGGCAAACCTGATAGCCAGTCATCTAAAAGGTCATTTGAGATATGTAGCAAATCAGATGCAATTAGTTCCCAATGCATGATTGTGAAATTGAATGGGGAAGGGGAGGGAGGGGGAATCTGTTTGCCAGTGGCTTCTGGGAAAGCAATTTAAGGTGAAATTTGCATCACAGAATTCTCAGAGGAGTCTCTCTCTCTCTCTCTCTCACACACACACACACACACACACACACACTAGGTGTACTGTATGATTTGATATAAATATACATTAACTACTAAGTAACACAGTGAACTTAAGACACCCATCAATATCCATAGTTACTGTGTGTGTGTTGTGAAAGTACTAAAAATCTGTCCTCTCAGTAAATTTCAAGTAAACAATGCAATGTCACTATGTTTACTCACTATGCTCTACATTGAATTTCTAGAGCTTATTCATCATAATACTAAAAATGTTGTGCCTTTGACCAACATATCCTCATTTATCCTTAACAACAACCATTCTATTCTTTACTTCCCATTAGTTTAACTTTTTTAGACTCCATACAACTTAAAACACAAAATTCTGCTATATCTAGCTTACTTCATTTAGTACACTTTGTAGTTTTATCCATATACTCACAAATTACAAGATTGCCTTATTTATGGCCAAGTATTATTTGTTTTTCCTCTCTCCCTCTCTACCTCCTTCTCTCTCTCTGCTCTCTGTGTATAATATATATATATACATATATATATATATATACATATATATACATATCTCATGAGTCCTTTGTCCATTCTTATACCTGTGTCCATTCATATATATAGATATGTATATGTATGGATATAGATACACACACACTACTGACTTTGTCCATTCATCTGTCATTGGATTTATAGATGTTAGGTTGTTTCTATATTTCACCTATTGTGGATAATGCTGTAATGAACATGTGCAGTTATTTCTTCAAACGAATTTGCTGGATTGTATGTCATTACATTTTATAACTTCTTGAGAAGCCTGTACTGTTTCCATTATGTCTATATCAGTTTAGATACTACTTTTGAACTTCTCCCTTTTCTCCACATCCTCATCAATACTTGTTATTCTTTTGTTTCTTTCTCTTGGGTGGTTTGAACTCATGGCCTCATGCTTCCTAGACAGGCATGTTACTGCCAAATCATGCCTCCTGCCCTTTTTTTTGAGCTGATTAAATTGAGATAAGACATTGTATTTTTCCCAGGCTATGTTTGTGCTGTGATCCTCTTATTTTATGCTTACCACCATAGCCAGGGTGACAAGCACACCCCACCGCTCCCATCCTATTTCCTTTGAGATACAATCTTATTTAGGCTGTCCTAGGAACCATTATCCTCCCAATTTCAGTATTCTATGTAGCTGCAATAACAGAAATATTCTATCACACCCAGCTATTGGTTGAGAAGGGGTTGGAAGGGGTCTTACTTTTTTTTTTGTTCTGTATGGCCTTGAACTATAATCCCAAACAGCTAGTATTATAGGTGTGAGACACTGTACCAGTTGTGAAACAAACCTATTGTGGGGGAAAAACTAATCTTCTCTAACATTGAGAAAACTGAACATGTACTAGCAATGGCATGTAATGCAATCAGGTTTCATTCCATATATAAATATTTGAAATGGATTAGCATTTTAAATGTAAGATTCAAGATTGTAAATCTTGAAGAAAACATACAGAAAAAGGTCCTTGTATTAACTTTGGAAATGATTTTTTAGGTACCAATCAAAAACACAAGCAACAAAAGACTACTAAGAAAGCAATGAGATAAAAATAGGAGAAAATATGGCAAGTCATGTGTTTAAATATGGAGTTAGTCTCCAAAAATTTAAGGACTCCCACTCTCAATAGTAAAGCAACCAAAGAATAAAAGCAACAGCAAAAAAAAAAAAAAAGTGTGCTTTTAAAAAGAGCCTACCAGCCAAGTATTCATGATACATTTCTATGATACCTGCTACATAAAAGCCTGAAGTAGGAGGGTCATAGTCTATACCTAGCCCCACCCCAAAGCTCATGAGTCTACCTACAAGACAAATTAAGGCAAAGGGGGCTCAGGGACATGACTCAAATGATAAAGTGATTGCCTAACAATCACAAAGCCAAGAGTTCAATCATTAATTCCACTAGTTAAAATGAAATATACTTGAATTGATATATATTTAAAACCCACTTCTCTGTTTATATGTTTTGTTTATAAAAAATAATGTACGGTTGAGTATTTTGAACAAAGCAAATATAAAGATGTTAAAATGACCTGCAATCCCTTTAGCCTTTCTATGTACATGCCTATTGCTCATGTATTATAGATGCTTAAAACTTTTACCATTATATCTTACTACTGAAATATGTAAATAAAGTGATAAAAGTTCCAATAGCTACTATCTCACCAAAAGTTTGATGAATAAAGTTGCTATTATCTTGTCAGTCTTAATGCCCTATTATTCTCACAAAATTATTGGAAGTGTTATTCTCACCTTTCAGTGAAGAATTTAGTACTATAAAATCATTGTCATGGATTTATTCATATTAAGTTGAGCATTATCTACAATAATACTTTTAAAAGAACTTATTGGAGATGCATATATACAGTGAGTAGTTTATCTCATCTCGTTTATAATTACCTGCTAATTGAAAATTCAGAGCTATAACCCCTCCAGATAGAAAAGTAATTGATCTAAACTTAGGTTAAAACATTTGAGAGATTTCTTTAATCTAGGCTCTTAAAGACTCTTCAATCTTCCCCTATTCCTTTCAATATTCCCCACTTTACTAAAGCATAATGGCACATAAGCTATGATGAATAATAAGTCATTTAAGGTGTATTACACATTTGAAACATTTTTATGAATTCATTTGGATTTTAGAGAATCTTAGAACTTTGCAAGAGGTGATGGTTGCTTTTTGACTGCATGAAAGCTCAAGACACAATGGAGCATCCTACTTTCAGTACATCAAAGATGCGTGGCTTGCATTTTGGGTTTAATCATATCTTGTCTTTATTTCCCTATCCTTATTTCCTTTTACCTCATTTCTTTGTCTGTTTTATTTTATCTGATTATATGTAATAATAGGAAGTAAAGCTGATACTCTACTAACTTACCAGAACAATAGCATGCTCTTTGTGTACATTATGCATTGTTATAGGGCTCTGTTCCACATGCCACTCCATAGCATAGCTCAAGCTAAATACCACTGTGTTCTGTGACTTCATGTTCACTTTGGCTACAGTAATAAGAGGGATGCTTGGAAACATCATACTAGTTTTACTGGTTTAACCAGGAAATGACATGTATCTATTTACTTTCTTGTCTCATTGGCCAGATGAGCACAATGCCCCACCTAAGGGAGTCAGGAAAAGTAAGATTTCAAATCAATCAATGTGCATACTCTGTCTCCATGTGTTTTATTTTTAAAGTTTTAGCAAAGATTTGTTTTAGTACAATAGATTTAGAGAGAAACTCCTCAGTGCATTTTTGACATGACACAGGAAAATACTTTCAGAATGAGATAAAAAATAATCAAGCATACACATATTTGTAAGTTGAAAGAGGTAAAATCTTAGCAATTTCATATAGTTCTGCTTAGTAAACAAATGCATAGGGAAATAAGCACTTTCCTGATTTCACACTGTCCATGCCCGTGAGAAAGAGACATTGTGAACAGAAGCAATTCAATAGCAAAAATACCAACAGGAATATGTGCAGTGTGGTTGCCTATTAGTTTTTTCCATTCTTGTGACAAATACCTAAGAGAAGAGAGATTTATTTTGCCGCATAGTTTCAGTTCATGGTTGCTATTCAGGTCATGGAAGCCAGGAAACATAAATAGATAACAGTCCTCTCCTCCAACCTACTTTTTCCAAGAAGGCCTCACCTTCAAAGGATTCAGCCACCTCTCAATATAATATGCACATTATGAGTCTATCAGTGAACAGATACATTCAAGAAAGAATTGTTCCATTGTTTAAGCTAAAACCTCATGATCCAACCTAGTCTCAATGATTGGGTTCCCCATCTTTGTACAAAGCCCTCAATAGATGAAGTTTGAGGTTATTAGAGGAAAATGTATGACTCGTTATCAAAGAACTTATTAAGAGAAAATATTGATTTTTGACTCTTGTTGATCATCAAATAAGGAAAATAAATAACTTCAGAAGGAATAACATGCAAATGGTAGATTTTTAAAATTAATATTATGTTTAGAAAAGCCTAGGAACATGGGAGAACTCAAACACTAGTTTGATATGGTTTCATAAATTACATTACATGGGACTACGTATAACTTTGTTACTGAAGAACTGAGGTGATAAATAAAAAAATCACCATTGTCTTGTGGAGAAGTAGGAAAGAATTATCCTGTAGGAAACATTTAATATTTTAAAGAAGAGAGTGTGTTATACTTTGTTGTGTTTTTTTATAGAGAGGTCCTTTAAGCATATACTGTACAATCTTCCAAATGTACAGTAATCAAATGACAATATAAAAAAATCAGGCAAGAAATAAAATGCATGGGCATGGTATATACTAGAACTCCCACTAATATTCATAGGAATAAGCCTTGGAGTAAAAGTATTTACCGAAGTTCTAGCTTGTCACTTGATCTGGACACACAGATGTACTTCAAAGTTCTTGCTATATTTAAAAAAGGAATACTGGTTTATTGGAGTGTTAATAGTAAGATAGGACCTTATAGGCTTCAGGATCTAGACTTGTTTTCTATGTATGAATTTTCTTAGTATTTAATAAACTTGAAAATTGCTATTGAGTCTTGTGGTTGAGTAGGCCCTTAAGCATCTAATTTGTTCTCAAGACATAATTGCCTTAAAACAATAAATATTATGTTGCAATTTGCCTGTTTGCCACTACAAAGACCCTAACTTGGGAAAAAGATAGAAGAAAAAATGTCTGATTAGCATCTTCAAATAAATCTTTTCAATTTTAACTATCTACAAAGATACATGACTCACCATCATGGGAAAAAAGTTGTGTAAAATTATGATAACTACTCCAACTTAATATTTTTGTGCATTCAGATGATTGTTCATATCAGCATGAAAACAAATCTCCATACTGGCCTCATTTATGGAGGGATTTAACAGGACATATGAAAATAAAAGAAAACTAGGGAGGATTGTAAGGAATAAATCAATAGGAGGATAAGCACCCTTTGTCCTTCATAGGAGTCTCAACACAGTCAAATACCTTGTGTGTAACGATTTGTAAAGCTTTTCAAACAACTTCCACAAGCCCCGTAAAAAAGTGAAAATCTTCATGGTATCCTGTGGCAGTGTATGTTATTCTTATGATGTAGCATGATGTTATTCATGATAACCATTATAGTAACAGGAAATTTCTCAAAAGTGAATTAATCTGTTATAGGAGACCTTAAATCCCATTTTCTGCATGCAGGAATTGTTTCTCTCTTTTTCTATCTTTCTCTACTCTATCCTGCTATGCAAAAATAAATGCTGTCTAAAACTTAAATATATGTATATCTGTATATATATATATATAATATCTGTATATATAATATATATATAAAATATATATATATATATTAGTCTGCTACAGGACCCTAATCCCAATCTGCCCTTTTGTTCATAAATACAAGGAATGTGATTGTGCATAAGTGTTAAAATGTATTATTTCCTTTATGAAGTCCTTCCTCTTACGTCTGATCAAAGGCGAGTTCCCCAATCTCTTTACTTGAAAGCAATTATTTTTGATCCTCAAAAATTCTGTCTGTTGAAAATACCGGGGGGAGGTTCCGGGAAGATGGCGGAGGAGAAGCTGGAATCTGAACTAGCTCTCGCATAGAAAGCAGTTTTAGAGTTCCAGTGAACAGTCCTAAGCCAGAGAATCACACCAAGTGTGCCATCACAGGACAGAGAGTTAGACAAGAGAGGGAAAGCCAAGGCAAGAAGACACATCTGAGCACTTGCCAGCAGCGGCGGCAGGGTCGCGGCAGAGACCACAGCCGGGGCCATACCTGAGCGCTCACACAGAGAGTCCGGGACAAAGGAGCCAGACGCAGCGGGCGAGCAGATTCTACTCAACACCAGCAAGAAACGACAAGGAGTGGACATCTTCATCCTGCAGTTTGCAGACCAGAGACGACCCAGGATCCAAGATTCGGCGTGAGTAGAAGCCCGACGTCCTCACTCCTTCTCAGGGAGCAGAGGAGGGAAGGCCACCCCTCCCCCCTCCCCAGCACCGGTGATCTCCATCTTGGATACCGACAAAGCTCGGAGGAGCTGCCAGCTCCAACTCAGGCCTTGGAATAAAACGAGTCATTTAGCAGGTCACAAGAACTTAAGGGCGAAGTGACCTGCCAGACTCAGCTCCATCCAGGGAAAAGTCACCCAGCTCAGGCGCCAGCCATTGGAGTGGCTTTCCTCACTGGGTAACCAGAGCCAGAGGCTGCCCCTCCCTCTAGCAGCCTCCACAATCAATTGAAAAACAGAAACCCTGAGAATGGCTCCAGGGTGGGCTCTGTGAATTTTTCACAAAATAGCCCCAGGGAAAAGCTACTGTTTGTTGAAAGGCCTCAACTCTACCAGAACCTAGCCTCACCACTGCATCCCCCTCTTTTGTGATTCTCAAAGCAGATCACCCTCCCATTAAACTAATCTGGGAGGGGGATCTCAAAATCTTGGGTAAAGCAGAGCATTTTTCTGCCTGTTCGAACAAACTGACTTAAGAAACCAATCAAGCCACAGGACCTCAAGCTGACCAGAGACTCCAACAAGAGGCTGGTTACAGACAAAAGGGAGATACAGGATTCTTCCCACCCCTCCCAAAAAAAAAAAAAAAAAAAAAAATCAAAGAACTTTTTTTTTTCTTCTTTTTTTTTTTGGTACCTTATATATATAAAAAAATTTTTTCCTTCTCTAAAAATTTTATTAATCTTTAATTTTTGCCTTTTTTGAAAAAATAATTGTTTTCCAGTAACTTTTTTTTTCCTCTTATAATTTTTATTTTAGGAATACGTGAATGTGCGTTTTCCTTTCTTTTCTTGTCTTCTTTCTCTTTTTCTTTCTTTCTTAACTATCTTTTTGTTTTTTGTCTAGCTCTACTGAACTTCTGATCTTTTTTCCTCCCTTTCTTATCCTTTCCACCTTTTCCTCTCTTTTGATCTTCTTTATGTGACTTAACTCTTGTCCTGCACATCCTCAGATAAACCCGTAGTTAACTAGTAGACCCTATCCCCCATTGTGTACACACTTAATCCACAAATTTATTACTCAATTCAAAACCTCTGAGACTTAAATTCATTAATAGCAGTACTACCTCTTTATACCTATATAATATTTTAAGCATTTTTTTTAAGTTTTTCACTTCTCCTCTATGTCCCTTCCCTTCTCTAAATATACTCACATTCCTCTCTAAATAGATGGTCTTTTAATCTCCATAATAATATTAATTTTTACGTTTCTATTTTTTTCTGGTCTCTTTTCATTTCCCTTTCCCTTTCTTCTTTTTCTCTCTCTCTCTCTACTTGCATCCTACCCAACCTATTTCCTGCATTGGGATTAGGATATAGTTAACTCTCCCTGTGCCTCCCCACACCAATCTATTCTTATTTTTTACCCACATCTCTCCCTAAGCCTAATAATTTCTGGTTTTCCAAATTCTTCTCTGCGGTTCCAAGCCCATTAACATATAGTTGTTTGATGTTGAATAGATAACTAGATTGTATCTGTAGACTATTGACTGTACAAATGCAAACTTTGATTGATGGTTGCCTTAAGATAGTGTTCTAGCACAAAACTGGTGCTATTTTCATCTCAAATGGGTAGAGTAAGCCGGAAAAACACAAGAAAAATGGCAAATCCGGATATCTCAATTCCCAATCTTGATAACCAGGGGTCAGAGCAGATAATGAATAATCCAGAGGAGAGTTCCCAAATAGCTCTACAAACACTGCTGGCAAACATGATAAATGAGAAGTTTGACAACTTACAAAGGACTCTGTATGAGCGTGAAAGGGAGAGAGAGGAGGCATCCCAAAAGCTTATACAGGAATATCATAAGCGTGAAGAAGCTACTCAAAAACTGATACAGGATTTGCGTGAACAACTTGAGAATACTCAAAGAAAAAGGGAGGAATGGCGTGAGCAGGCTGAGAACACTCAAAGAGAACTGCAGGAATCCCACAAACGGGAGGAAAGAGAACTACAGGAATCCCACGAACGGGAGGAAGCTAATCAAAGAGTAATACAGGAAGTGAGAGACCAGGTAGAGAATACACAAAGATCACTAAAGGCATTCATGGAATCTATTAACAAAGAGCTGAAGGAAGTCAGGGAGACCACAAAGGGAATGCTGAATGGAACCCAACAGAAGGAATGGGAGTCCAAAGAAACCATAACCAATCAACTAAGTGATTTGAGAACAAACACTGAACACCAAATTAAGGAAGTAAAGAAATTTATACAAGACCTAAAACAGAGCTTCAACAAAGAACTTAAAGCCATCAAAGCTGACCAATTAGAAGGAAAAGAGATAAAAAACAAAGTAGAGAGTCTTGACAGCAGATTAGACCATGCAAAAGATCGAATCTCAGGGATTGAAGACAGCCTAGATATTATAGAGAAAGAACATACAACCATCCAAGACAAGTCCAAGAAATATGATAGATCTATCCAACACCTGGAAGACACCATCAGAAGGCCTAATCTAAGGATAATGGGTGTAGAGGAACCCGTAGAAACAGAAGTTAATGGTCTAGGAAATTTGTTTAACAGGATCCTAGCAGAGAACTTCCCAAACATACAAAAAGATAGCCCTATTCAGATACAAGAAGCTTTTAGAACCCCAAATAGACCAGACCAGAATAGGACATCCCACCGTCACATTATAATCCACACAGGATCAATGCAGACCAAGGAAAAGATCCTTAAAGCTGTCAAGGAGAAAAGGGTAATCACCTATAAAGGGAAACCAATTAGAATCACCTCAGATTTCTCAGCAGAGACAATCAAAGCAAGAAGAGCCTGGAATGATGTATGCCATGCCCTAAAAACAAACAACTATCAACCAAGAATACGGTACCCAGCTAAACTCTCCTTCATAACTGAAGGCCAAATAAAAACCTTCCATAGCAAAGAAAAATTGAAACAATACATCTCCACTAAACCAGCCCTACCAAAGATTCTTAAAGATGTCCTACACATAGAAAACCAACAAGACCGCAATAAAGGCCAAGAAACTGCACCCAAACTGAGAATCCAAGAACCATAGGAAGAACCCAGTTTTCGCAGCCCCCAAGAAGGTAGATAACATGGCAGGAACTCCCAAATACCTCTCAGTCCTATCTCTTAATGTTAACGGACTGAACTCTCCAATTAAGCGACATAGACTGTCTAGTTGGATTAAAAAACAAGACCCTTCTATCTGCTGCCTTCAAGAGTCACATCTTGCCCGTAAAAACAAACACATTTTCAATGTTAAAGGCTGGAACAAAATCTACCAAGCAAACGGACCGCATAAACAGGCGGGAGTTGCAATCCTAATATCAGATAAAATAGACTTCAAATTAAAATTCGTGAAAAGAGATAAAGAAGGTGGCTACATACTAATTAAAGGATCTCTCCTTCAGGAGGATATTACAATTCTAAATATCTATTCGCCAAACAATGGAGCACCCAAATTTATCAAAGAAACACTACTTTCCCTCAAATCCCATATATATCCAAAGACATTAATTGTTGGGTATTTTAACACACCACTCTCCCCACTAGATAGATCAACTCGGCAAAAACTCAACAGAGAAACCGCAGATCTAAACAGCTGCATAGATCAACTAGATTTAACAGACATCTACCGAACATTTCACCCAGCAGCATCAGAATACACGTTTTTCTCAGCAGCACATGGAACGTTTTCTAAAATAGGCCACATTTTAGGCCACAAAGCAAACTTGTCTAAATTCAGAAACATTGAAGTTATACCTTGCATCCTCTCTGACCACAAGGGAATAAAATTAGAACTCAACACCAAAAGCCACCAAAGAAAGTCCGGCATCACATGGAGGCTGAACAACACACTGCTGAATCATGAGTGGGTCATGGAAGAGATTAGAAAGGAAATTCAAATGTTCGTGATATTCAACAAAAATGAACACACAAATTACCAGCTCCTCTGGGACACAGCAAAGGCAGTACTCAGAGGCAAGTTTATAGCTCTGAGCTCCTACATCAACAAATTGGAGAGATCTGAAACTAACAATTTAATGACACATCTAAACCTCCTTGAAAAAGAGCAGCAAGATAAACCCCAATCCAGTAGACGGAAAGAAATCATCAAAATTAAATCAGAATTAAATGAATTAGAATTCAAAAAAAACTATAGAAAGAATCAACAAAACAAAGAGTTGGTTCTTCGAAAAACTTAACAAAATTGACAGACCCTTAGCAAATCTTATTAGAAAAAGAAGAGAACATACCCAAATTAATAAACTCAGAGATGAGAATGGAAACATCACCACAGAAACAACCAAGATTGAGAACATTATAAGGGAATACTTCTCAAAACTCTATGCTAATACGTTTGAGAACTTGACAGAAATGGACCTTTTCCTAGCAAATATTGACATGCCAAAACTAAACCAAGATGAGTTAAACTATCTTAACAGGCCCATATCAAGCACTAAAGTAGAAACAGCAATAAGAGACCTCCCAGCTAAGAAAAGTCCAGGACCAGATGGTTTTACAGCGGAATTTTACAAGGCCTTCAAAGCAGAGCTCACACCAATACTCCTCCAACTCTTCAATGAAATTGAAAGAGAAAGCTCACTACTGAACACATTCTATGAAGCCATCATAACCCTCATCCCAAAACCAGGCAGGGACTCATCAAAGAAAGAGAACTATAGACCCATTTCTTTGATGAACATTGATGCAAAACTTCTCAACAAAATTTTGGCCCATCGACTTCAACAATTCATCCAAAAAATCATACACCACGATCAAACAGGATTCATTTCAGGGAAGCAAAGCTGGTTCAATATACGCAAATCAATTAATATTATTCATCACATCAACAGGAGCAAGAATAAGAAACACATGGTTATCTCAATAGACGCAGAAAAAGCATTCAACAAGATCCAACACCCCTTCATGATGAAGGTTTTGGAAAAATCAGGAATCCATGGAACATTCCTCAATACAATAAAGGCTGTATATGACCAACCTACAGCCAGCATTATACTCAATGGTGAAAAACTAAAGCATTTCCTCTTAACTCAGGAACAAGACAAGGATGCCCACTCTCTCCACTTCTCTTCAATCTAGTATTAGAATGCCTAGCTACAGCAATAAGACAAGATGCAGACATAAAGGGGATCCAAATAGGGAAAGAAGAAATAAAACTCTCCCTCTTTGCAGATGACACGATCTTGTATTTAAAGAATCCCATAGACTCCACTCCCAAATTACTCAAGCTGATTCAAACCTTTGGCAAAGTAGCAGGGTATAAAATTAACCCCCCAAAATCAATGGCTTTTCTGTATGCCAACAATGAGAAAAGTGAAATTAGGAAAGCAACTCCATTTGTAATAGCCCCACAAAAAATAAAATACCTCGGAATTAACTAAAGAAGTGAAGGACCTCTATGATGAAAACTTTAAAATCTTGAAAAAGGAAATCAACACAGAACTAAAAAAATGGCAAAGCCTCCCATGCTCCTGGATTGGAAAGATTAACATCGTGAAAATGGCAATACTTCCCAAAGCTATCTACAAATTCAACGCAATGCCTATCCAAATTCCAACCTCATTCTTCAAGGAAATAGAAGAGGCAATCCAAAAATTCATATGGAACAATAAAAGACCCCGAATAGCAAAAACGCTCCTCAACGGAAAGAACACTGCTGGAGGAATATCAATACCAAATTTCAAACTCTACTATAAAGCCATAGTAATCAAAACAGCTTGGTATTGGCATAAGAACAGAACTCAGGACCAATGGAATAGAATTGAAAACCCATAAATGAACCTACAGACCTATAGCCATCTAATCTTCGATAAGGGAGCTAAAACAATAGAATGGAAGAAAGACAGCCTCTTCAGTAAATGGTGCTGGCAAAATTGGTTAACTACATGTAGAAAACTAAAGCTAGATCCTTATATATCACCCTGCACCAGAATCAACTCCAAATGGATCAAAGACCTTGAAGTCAAAGCAGACACTCTGAAAACATTACAGGATGGAATAGGAGAAACCCTGGGTCTCCTTGGCTCAGGCTGAAATTTTCTGAATAGAGACCCGGAAACACAACAAATCAAAGAAAGGTTGAACAAATGGGATTGCATAAAGTTGCAGAGCTTCTGCAGGGCAAATGACATAGCTAGCAAGGTCAATAGAAAGTCCACGGATTGGGAGAAGATCTTTACTAGCCATACAACGGACAAGGGTCTCATATCTAAAATATACTTGGAACTCAAAAAATTAACCCCCCCAACAACAAATCCTCAAAGAAACAACTGCCCAATAAATAAGTGGGCGAAAGACTTAAAGAGAAACTTCTCTGAAGAAGAAAGAAGGATGGCCAATAGACACATGAAGAAATGTTCAGCATCCCTAGCCATAAAAGAAATGCAAATCAAAACAACATTGAGATATCACCTCACCCCAGTTAGAACGGCAAAAATCAAGAACTCTAACAACAGCAGATGCTGGAGGGGATGTGGACAGAAAGGAACCTTACTTCATTGTTGGTGGGAATGTAAACTTGTTCAACCACTTTGCAAAGCAGTATGGAGGTTCCTCAAAAGACTTCACATAGAACTCCCCTATGACCCAGCAATCCCACTTTTGGGCATTTACCCAAATGTTTACAAACAAGACCACACTAAAGCTACCAGCACAACAATGTTTATTGCAGCATTATTTACCATAGCTAAGATATGGAACCAACCCAGATGCCCCTCAGTAGATGAATGGATCAAGAAAATGTGGTATATATACACAATGGAATTCTATGCCTCCATCAGAAAGAATGACATTGCCCCATTTGTTAGGAAATGGAAAGACTTGTAAAAAATTATATTAAGTGAAGTAAGCCAGGCCCAAAGAAACATAGGTCCCATGGTTTCCCTTATTTGCAATATCTAGTATATGTATGAGTCAAGCGGAAAAGGTCAGATAATGTGATGTCAGGAAAATGAACCCTTAGATATGTATTTTAATGTTTTTTTCTTTCATGCATGTGTTTCTAAAGCATTTATAAGATTATCTCTTTGTTGCTTTGTATGTCCCTCCCCCACAGTATAACCCCTGCTTTCACTATATTTGATGTCAGTATAACTTGTGGAGGAGATGAGGAAAAACCAGTTGTTTAAGGTACAGGTGGACCTGTTGCACCAATGAGAAGTACAAGTTGTCATGTTCAAAATGAGATTTACAACGTCGGTGCGGGGGGGGGGGGGGGGGGGGTGTGGACGGGGGAGGGGGAGGGGAAAGGGGTGGGAAGGAGAAGGATTGGGATTGGGGGGGAGGGGGGAGGCTGGGAAGGGATGTGAAGGGTAAACCAAAGGAGGAGGCTGCCATGCTTGGTAAGAAATATACGCATTATCTTGCCCATGTAATTGTAACCCCTCTGTACAGTATGTTCACAAATAAAATTAAATTAAATTAAAAAAAATTCTGTCTGTTGGATTAATGTATAATGTTGTAATGTGATGTATATTGTTATTTTCCCTGCAATGGTTTATTATTCATGATGCCAAAAACCACATAGTTTCTACCACTCCTTGTACAAGGCCATATTGAGCAATTTACTCCATAGAAATCTATGGATGAGGCTCAAAAAGAGGGGGTGTTAGGAGCAAAAGTATCTTTTATTACAATTTTTTTAGTTATTCAACTTTTAGACAGGTTGACTAGTGATTCAAAATGTACTAATTCTGTTAGGCAAAAAATGATGTATCGACCATCATGATTTAATAAATTTAAGTCCATTTTAGCTGAAATTATAAATGAGATAATAAAACATAAAACAGTAAGACAGGTCAAGAAACACAGATGTGTAACTGTTCAAAGAGAACAAACATAAAAGGAGATTTGGAACAGCATATTCTGAGCAGGGCTTCATATAACACTGTGGACAATTGCAAAGGAATAGAGCTCAGTTCTGTGATATACAAAAGACAAATTGTGTTTCTCAATCTTTATCTAAATCTCTTCGATATTTATCTAACATTTATTTTTTTGTAATACTATATCATTCTACACTGCTTCACAAAAACTCGGCAATCTTAAGAACCACATCCTTACTTCTCCACAGTTTAATTCATTGACTGCATCTACCAGCTAACTTACTTGTTTCCAACTATCCAAAAGCCATGGAGAGACACTTTCTCTGTTTTCAGGAGGAATTCATGGGATAAACGGCTTTGAACTTGGCTTTAAATGATTGTATCAGTGAAACAAAAGAAAGAAAGGCATCTGAGGCCAAGGGAGCAGCATATATAAGAACGTGAATTTGGGGGCATGAATTGTTTGTTCAGAATACTAGAATGACAATTTGTCTGAACCACAGGGATGAACAAGGCTGTGAAATATTTGTGGGAATTGAACTGTGACTTATGCTGTATTGGATTCCTGACGAAAATCTGCTTTTAAAAGCTTCTCTTTACTAGTGAATGTATTTTGTCTGATTATGAGTGATTTCTGGTATTGCAGAGAAAATTCATCTCTGTGCACCAGCCAATGATTTCTGTAGTTGAATAGCATGTTTTTATAAAGACAATACAAGCCCAATTATACCAATTAAAACTTACATTCAATTACTTCTCAGGCAAATATTTGGGATATATAATCCGCATCTAGAATGATGCATTCATTAAGCCCCTAGACTCAAACATTGAACAGGTCTTTACCCTCTATCTCATTTCATTTCACTTTTAATGAGATTAATTCCATCTCATAAGAAAATTTTGAGCACTTAGGTTATCTTTTTTTTTAAACAATATTATTATTTTGTTTATGTGGTACTGAGGAATCAAACCCAGGGCCTCATGCATCCTAGGCAAGCGCTCTACCACTAAGCCACTTTCCCTGCCCATAGGTTACTCTTATAATGAATTTGTGTTGGTTCCTTCCTATGTTGTCCCTTAGCATTCTACTTCACCACCATTTCTCCATTGCATCACTCTTTGAGTTCTCTGCACCCTAGGGCAGATTCCTAACGATTACACTGCCCAGGCTGATTTTTAGAGGTTTCTAGTCAATAGAAACCACAAAAGAACATAGGAGAAAAAAACAAAACAAAATCGTTTATTTTTCTTGTTTTCTTTTGCCTTGCTTCAACAGTCTGATTGTAGCATGTTTTCTTCAGGCCCCTTTCATTGCTGTGGGGGAAAAAAATAGCTGTTGTTTGAATTGCTATACACTTTAGATATCTTCCCTTTGAAGACATTTTCTTGTGTATTAGGTTTTAAAAATTGGATTATAAAGTATGTTGGCATGGAATTCTATTGGCTTATCCAACTTCAATTAGGCTAAGCTTCTCAAACCTGTATCTTTTGCCAAAATTCAACAACTTTTAAGCTTTATCCTCTTTTTATTCTTTTTCTGGAATTCTGAAGACATGAACTTACATATTTTGAAATAGTACTATAAATCCTTGATGTTCTAGTCTTTAATTTTAAGTCTATTTTTTTCTGTTGTTGAATTGCTTAGTTTTTACATTCTCATTTCCCACACCCTGGGCCTTTTCATTCTTGAACCCATCCAATGAGGTTTTCCATAATTTATTTAATTTTTTAATCCTAAAATTCCCATTTAGTCCTTCTTTATTTCTTCAACTTCTTCGCAAACAATTTCTTTTGCTCTGTTGTAAATGTATCTGTAATTGTTGCTTTATTTAAATATTTTGATTTATGCAATGGTTCAGTAGGTTTTTGATCCCCCTTTTATGTGTGTGCCTAAATGTCTGCTAGGTGCTCATAATAATAGTATAAAGAATATGTTCCAGATCTCCAGGTCTCCAAAGCTTCCATTACCAATCAGCTGGATAGAGTTGTTTTTTCCCTACACAGACAGAACTCATAAATAGATGAGAATTAGCTCCTCTGGTCTTAGCAGCCCTGGGCCATTGAGTGTCTAAAGCTTAGGAGTTATACTGATCAACATAGACAACTACAGATGCAAGTTGAGGAGCCAAGAGCTTATTGCTCTAGGCTACAGAAGCCAGAGACTTATGCTTCAAGACTCTCATGATGGAGAATTATTGCTTTGGGATTTAACCACTGGCAAACCCAGAACTTGGCAGCTACATTAATACTTGGTTTCCAGCAGAAGTGAGCAACATCAGCAGGCATCGGCAGGTAGCACCTGCTAGAGATACAGCTCCTGAATGAACTTCTGATCTGAGACCTCTCAGCTCCTACAGCAGCTAGTGTCACCAATTTTAGGCTTTAGACATTGGGACCTTTGACCCTTAGGCTTATCAGTTCCTGTAATTCTTCCAGTGGTGGTATCTACACTTCTCATCTCTTTGTAGTGCAAGCTATTCCGTTCTGCTACCTCTTTTCTCTGCCCTCCAGTAGCTCTCTGGAATTCTTCAGCTGCCTGCCCTCTGGCTGCTACTGTAGCTACTGTCCCTTTTGCCCTGCCATCTTTGCTGCTGCTAATGGTTCAACTTCCCTCTTGCTGCCTCTTCCACCATCTATGTGTGTTACCAGCAGAGCCCACTCTACTAATGATAAAGATCAAGCATAGGCAAGGAAAGACTGTTCCAAAGGACTCTTCTGATTTTGTACCACCTGGGATAGTACAAGAGAGTGCCTGCCAGCTGACTTGAAGAGAACTGAACAGTCTGCTTATATAGCCACAAAGAATCTGTGATAAGGATGTTTACACCAATCATGGCATAGCCATCATGCCATGAAAGATTGTCCTTCCAACCATCAGAACAAAATTGTAGGTCTTTGCACCAATTATAGACCCTTTTCTGGCATCAGCAGAAGTACTCCCCTCTGTGCGAAAGGCACTACTCTGGTTCACTGAGCCTTGTGAAGGAAAAAAAAATAACATAAGCTGCTTGAAGTAGTCATAGCTGGAGCAGAGCTTTCTGGAGCTCAGCTGTGCTACTGCAATAAGCATGTACGCATGGATTGTAGATTCCTCTAGGTTGAGTGGCATGTTCAAAATTGCGATGGGGTTCCCTTGAAAGCATCCTGGCCAGCTTCTTTGGGCAGAGACTTCTCTTTTCAAGGTACCTGGACAGGACAGAGGCATCTGGCAGCTGTCAATGAGGAACTCAGTTCATACTAGCCCCCAACATCTTGGATGATTTATAGGAAAAAATAAACATTAATGATGGTGCTTACATTAAGGCCTGTCATTAACATTAACAGTGCCTTTACATTATTTAATAAGACTCCAAGAGGGCTTTCCCCTTGCCTTAGGGTTTCAAGGATCTGTGGGTCCTTCGGATCTGTCTCTTAGATTTAAGTGTAGGAAACAGAAAAAAAAAAAAAAAAGAAGCGAATCAACTTTCAACTTTCATTAAATGCCATAAGGTAAAGAAGAGATGGAGAATAATGGGAGAACACAATTTATCTCGAGTTCTGAGTATAAACCTTGATTTAAAAATATTTAAGATTTAAAGAACAGAAAAATGGAGAAGAGTCTATTATGGTAATAGTGTATACAAATGTGCTGTGGCAGGAGCTTAAAGTATTCAAAAGAATAAAAGGTAATGAGAGACAGAGAATGCTACAGGATGCTAGAAAGGTACCAGATGGTGTAGCACTTCATATGCCAGAGTTCTTATCCTATATGAAACAAGAAGCCACTAAATGGTGAAAGATACAACATAATGTATTCTACTTTTTAGGAAAGTCTTTTGGCTTTTGTGTACTGGATGATCTGGAAGGAGGCAAGTAGGAAAATAGGAAAGGTAGTTGTATTTAAGTGAGCAACAATGATAAAGCAAAGTAGAGTGATGGAAGAAATGGATGGATCTGAGGTATATTTTAAAGTTTAAAATTGTAGAATTGATGCTGTGCAGTAGTTGACCTTTCCAACTCAGCAAGGATCCAAATTATGGGATTTCCAGCCTCAAGCTGTCTTTCATGCTACCTCTGTTGCTGTTAGGTTTACAGTGGCTTGTGTTTACTAGAAGGTTGTAAGATAGCTCTAAAGCACATTTTTAAGAACAATGACAATGCTGGGAATGTGGCTTAGTGGTAGCCTAGAATGTATAAAGCCCAAGGTTGGATTCCTCAGTACCACATAATTAGAAAAAAGCCATAGAAAAAAGCCAGAAGTGGCATTGTGGCTCAAGTGGTAGAGAGTGCTAGCCTTGAGCCAAAGAAGGTCAGGGACAGTACCCAGTGCCCCAGAACTGGCAAAAACAAAAAACAAACAAACAACAACAAAAAATGACAAAATCGGTGCAGGGTAGGTTGTAAAAAAAAAACCACAATAAAACTGTGCAGAATTATAAAATTAGCATAACATAGATTCTAAACCCAAATTGGTGCAACTTTTTATTCCAGGCAAGTTCACTTTTCTTAGCCTTGGGTTTTCTCACTCATAAAGCAGGGAGAAAATGCCTATTCAACATAAAATTATAAACCTGTTGCTAAGATAAATGTGAGAATTTGAAACAAAAGTACTTTGTATACTGAAAAGCAAAGGATAAATGTAATCCTAGCTAGTAACTGAATTACCTTTTTGTCTGAAAGCTCACAAAATGACCATTACTAATGTGTCTTTTGCTTACTGTTAGCAGATTCATCAAGATATTACTCTTGTACAGTAAACTACTCATGTGTCGTGTATAATTTAAGTTGTAACATACCTCTGTATCCCACGAAGTTGTCATTAAACGAGAAAATCAACACACTCATTGCATCCAAAAGTTACCTCATCTCCAAAATCCTTCTTCTGCTTTTCCCCAGTCCACCATAAATACAAAGCTTTTTATGGTCATCTTCCTGTCTTGATAGATTCGTCCTCATTTTCTACAAATTTATAGGAATGGAGTTATTCAGCTTGCACTCATTTGTCTGACAGCATGAGATCATAATGCCCTAGTTCTCTTCTTATTCATGATATTGTTTCATGACCCATCTGGTCATGCTTGCTTCCTCATGATGGAGAAAAAGTTTCAAAGAAAGAAAAGAACGACTCAGTTGCCCTAATAGAGACATTTTAAGAATTTATCACTATTGTCATCCAAATTGTGAGAATAATTAACCATGTTTTAAGAAAATACTACTTTCATAATAAGGGTAGGAAAGGTGATGATAGAAAATGAATGTACAATAATGTTCACTGCAACTCAAAATAGCCAAAATAGTTTAAAAGATACAGATGGGTGAGAAATACAAGAGAAAGAACAGAGAAAGAGAGAGGGTTGGGTGGTAAATCAAATGATGTCTTCCATAAAGATGTGTCCCAGGCATTAATCCTGTATCCTTACATGTGACCTCATTGAGAAATAATATGTTTGCAGATGAAATTAACTTAAAGGTCTTAAGATGAACTCGTTATAGCTTCAGAGTAGGACCTGAGTCCAATAACTGATGTCCTTATATAAAAAATACATACACAGGGACTTAATACCATAAAACCTTGGAAGTGATACCCAGAGGATGAGACAGAGCCAAGTCGTCACAAACCAGATAGCCATAGCCAACCCAAAGCTAGGAGATTCCCCCCTAGAGTTGACAGGATCACAAGTATGCTGTGAAATAAGGCAGAACACAGAAATTATCTGCAATATCTCTAAGGTTAACTTACTAAGATATTCTAATTAAAAATAAACTCATCTTACTATAAATGATAACCAAAAAAACTCACAAAAAAGATACCAAAATTGTAAACAATAACAACTAACATTTTCTTTGGAAAAAGAAAACTTAACCTAACAAAAACAGTCCCTGATATGCATGAAATACTATTTTGTTTACTTTTAAGCATCAACTTTAAAAATAATATATAGAAAGAAATGTTTGAAAACGGTTATTAAAACTATTAAATGGAAAGAGGTGGAAAAAATTATATTAAGTGAAGTATGCCAGGCCCAAAGAAACATAGGTCCCATGGTTTCCCTTATTTGCAATAACTAGTATATGTCTGAGACAAGCAGAAAAGGTCAGATAAGTTGATGTAAGGTGAAATGAATCCCAAGATAAGTATTCAAATGTTTTTTCTTTCATGCGATTGTTAAAAAAAAACTATTAAATGTTATATCTGATGAGATTATGAGTTACTTTTACTTTAATATTTCTATATCATTAATAGTTTTAAACATGGATCCAGTATCAATGGTAGCCATAAACAAAATAATGTCCACTGTAAGAGTAAACTAGAATGAAAAGACATTCTAATCTGCATCTCTAATCAAGAACGTTAAAGATTGTGATAAAGACAAAAACTTCTTAACTGTTTCTTGTATAATAATAGATTTATCTATGTCTCAATCTTCTATTTCTATTCAGTATTAGTTATTTTTGTGACAGAAATGTTAGCAATTGTCACAGCATAGGAAATCAATACCAAAGTGTCTAATTACAGCACCAGGGTACGCATTCATTGTAATGAGTTCTCCAGTGCTATTGAAGAGCTCCTCAATTTAATCACAGTGCCTATTCATAGCTAGTTATTGACCCCAAAATGCCAAGTCATTTAGGACAAGAATATAGAGCAAATGAAGATAACTTGTTAAAAAAAGTTCCAACTATGAGTGACCCTCTTGTATTTTACTTAAATCCATAAAGGGATTTTTAAATGTATTGAACATGGAAAGCCATTATAAAACTGAATAAAAGCACTCTGCTAGTGTGAAGAATTAAAAAGGTTTAAGACAAAAATCAAACCTTAGCCTAAATCTTTACTGACTGAAGCATAGAGGTGGTATAACATTTTAAATCTTCTTTTAGTTGAGACACAATAGAGTAATAATTTTGAAATATAGCCAGAAGTGAACAATATATTCACAAGAGTTCTAAGATCTAAAAAGTAATGTTTTCAAGCACAACAACCATTCTTTTCTTTTAGCATTATTATTAATTACAATTATTTCATTGTGACATTTTTGTGAATATAATGTACTTGGGTCAAATTCAACCCTCCTATTAAGCTTCCTTTAAAAAATATTTTAAGTAATTGTGCAAAAGGGTTTCAATTGTCAGTTTATGAATACAATGCTTCTTGATCAATATTACTCTTTCTTACACACCCTCTCACCTTTTGTAAAAACGTGTGTGTGAGAGAGAGAGAGAGAGAGAGAGAGAGAGAGAGAGAGATGGTTCTAGGGCTTGAAATAAGATCTTTGTCTTCTTGACTTTTTTGCTCGAGGCTGGTGTTCCCACTTGAACCACACTCCCACTTCTTGATTTTGATGGCTAATTGGAGATAAGAGATTCAGAGTTTTCTTTCTGAGCTGGCTTCCAACCAAGCTTCTCAGATCTCAACCTATTGAATAGCTAGGATTACAGGCATGAGCTACCAAAACCTAGTGTATGACTTTTTTTAACCTTTCATGCTTTTTATTATCTTTTAATTAGTTATACAAAAATGTTGCCATTTTAACCAAGCAGCTTATGAACACAATGGATCTCGATCAATGACATTGATTTTAACAGGTTTTATTATTCAGTTTTCATCCACATGAATAAAGTCTTTTGGTCATCCTCATCCCTCTTTTCCTTTTCTTTAACCCTTCCCTACTCCCATGAGTCACCATACTCAGTCACCATTTTATCCTCCTGTTCTTCAGTTTTAAGATCTAGATTTCACCTATGATAGTTGTACATAGGATATTCGTATTTCTAACCCTGACTTATTTCTCTTAATATGATGATCTCCAGTTCCTTCCATTTTCCTGCAAATGTTATAATTTTATTCTTCTTTATGCCTGAATAAAACCCCATTGTAGTATGTGTGTGTGTATAATACATTTTCTTTATCCACTGATTGTTTGATGAGCAACTTGCTGATCCCATTGTTTAGCAATTATGAAGAGTGCTTCAATAAACATAAATGTGCAGGTATATAGATTGTGTTTACTTACATTCCTTCAGACACATGCCCAGAAGTAGCATAGCAAGATTATAAAGGACGATTTCTTAATTATCTGGAAATTTCACATTTTACTTAATAGAAATGTATTAAATGACTATTGATAATGAATTGGGGAATTGTTGACTGAATATCTAATGACAAATGGATATGGTGGTGCAGTATCTATTCTCAAGTTGAGTTTCCATTCTTTTCCATGACTGCTTTGGCACCATCGCTGGTATTCTTTTGTTTGCCAGGTGCAACTGCACTAATTTACTCTACTCTTTAACAGTTTTTGATGGTTTAGATTGCAGTATTTTTTTCCCTAAAGTCCTTTGTTTTTTCAATGCAACCTTGCTTCTGCCTTCTCCCTACTCTTTTTCAGCATCCTTTCTTAGCTTTTCTTCCAATTACTCTGTAAATGTTAGCCTGAGGGGGAGGGAGTCAAGAACAACCAAAAATAACTAAAGAAACAAAAAGGCTTAGCACTTGATTCAAATGCCAACCCCAGTACCACAAAGGAAATATAATATTTTAAAATCTATTTAGTTATAGTGAAAAATCACTATGTGGACACAACGAATTACCCAAGTATAAAATGATACTATGATTATGATGCTTAAATATGTTGTGAAAACAAATGCTAAATGTGAAATCATGATGAATAGATTAGAAAGAGAACAATTCTTTCCTCTTAACTCCTCTTTAATTTTTCCTAAAACTGAAAAGAAAGTGTTTTCCTACATGTCTGACATAAAAAAGGCAGTGAAAACCTCATCCATTAAATTATATGTCATTTTCTGAGGGATAAAGTCTGTTGCTCTTTTGTTCATCTTTCTCTATCAATTCAGAATACTTAGGACTTCCTTTATCCATTTTTGGTATTAAAATGGTGCTTTATTTGTCCTATAGCTTTTCCAATTGGCTGTTGACTTGTTTTGAGAAAACAGTTGCATCTCCTTTGTGGGAGTTGGAGTTTGGTTAAGGTTTAAAGGAAACGGAGAGATGAGATTCCTTCCCTTTCTCTTTGATTTTTGTCCTGAACATAAATCTTTGTAAGATGTCCACAACCAAGTGTCAAAGTCACTTTATCCAAAAGACCAAAGTTTTGTTTTTGAATTGACATTAATATTTGTAATGAATCAACTACATTTGAAGCTTCGAGTACTAATGATATTGGTGTAGAATCGCCGTGGTGCAGCATTTGCTCTGGAGAAATCCTCACAGTCTGGGGCCATATGGCCAGCCTGAAGCACAAGGTGAAAGAATTAATTCTTACAGATAACCCTTCTATGATCCCAAAGGTGCTCATCCATGAAATGAGTTCTACAGTTACATTGTTAGCTCCCTGGCTCACCACCTGTGACCAGGTGCTGATGATATTACAAGAATTATCTTATGGCATAGTAAGTAATGAATAATGAGCTGGAACCTTCTGACTGGGAGACATATGGAACTTAAAGATTACAACTCAGAAACGTAACATGATGGATTCCATATTACATGAGATATTTGCTGTTTCCACAATTATCCAACATCAGGTCCATTATTGTCTGAACTCATAAAGAGCTGTACACCTTAGAGAAATGGAAAAGGGAAGCTGAAATTGATTGGCTTGATATTTGCGTTTCTGAGTTGAAGCTGTTTACTATTTGCTGTTGATTTTTCTCTAACCCAGGACCCTTAATTTCCCAGATGTAATTTTCCTTCCCCACAAAGGATGATTTTTGTTGTTTAAAAAACTCATTATTTATTATAAAGAATACCTTAAATACATGGTTTCTATGATATCATTTCACTTATACCACAAAGGCATTTGGCCTCATGATCTCAATGCTAGTGGTAAAGGTGTTAAAACTTTTGTAGGTCAAATTGTTTCTTCAATAATCACAAGGATGGCTTTTGAATTCAGATCTCTCTGACTTTAAAGTGCTCATTTGATATACTGTATCCTCTTCTATTGCAAACACCCCCAGAAATGTTATCTCTGTCCATTTTTTCCTCTGGTAGATTAGTGTCTCCCATGCACCCCAATTTCTCTTAGAGGATAGATTTCTTTCCTTGTGCTCAGTGCTTGGATAGTCTACCCTAAACTCAGATTGCTCCATTCCTACTTCAATACTCAAAGTTGTCTGATAGCTGCATTGCGGGTCACTACCAGTCATTTTTGTTTGTTCTTAAGCATCAGAATTCTGTATACATTATAGTGAATTATTGTGTGACAATTTTATATACATCTCATCTAGTCAATATTCTCAGTTTTAGTCAAACACAATTTGAGGTGCTTCTGTAAAGGTATTTAATCTGCAATCAGTAGATTTTTTTAAAGTAGATTGTCCTTGAAGATATAAATGGGCCTCATCTTACATTTTTTGTTGTTGTTGTTGGTCATGAGGCTTGAATTCTTGTCTTGGGTGCTGTCCTTGTGCTCTTCAGCTCAAGACGAGCACTCTACCACTTGAGCCACAGCGCCATTTCCTCATCTTACATTTGACCTAGTGTTTTAAGCTCACTGGAGCAACAATTTTACAAGGCAATTTTATAAACTTCTTTGTTGTATAATTTTAACACATAATTTATACATTATTATGTAAATATAGATGTCAAAATTATGCATAATTTATTGTTATTTCTGTCCTGATGGGCATAGTATCGAAACTTTTCTTATTGCAATACTATTTCTCAGTGTCTTAACTAATGACATTTTCTTTGCTTACATATTTAGATTTCCTGTCTTGACACAGTTCAAGAGTCTCTTTGGACCTTCATCAATCTTTGTTCTGTTTAATATTATGAAGAACATAATGATGCAGCCCACACAGAACTAACACCAATAAACTCATATCAGACTACATTAAGTCCCCCCAAGTTAGTTTATTACTTTATGGATGCCACAATAACTTGTGAGTCTTAATGCCTGTCAAAACTGGCACCACAAATTTCAGAGAAAAGGAGATGTTATCATACTGATTAGTTGCTAGACAATCTGTTGATAAACCATTGTTTGAAGCATGCTGAGAAAGTGAAAAGGTTATAAATATATAAAAATTATGGATCATAACCATGTAGCAGCAATGTGTTTATCCACAAAAAAGACATTAAACTAGCTTAAGAAATTTAATTGAACCATCACTACTTGTTATTCATCATATTTTATGAAAATTCAAAAATAATTAATAATATATCATTCAATTAAAAAGGTTAATTAACAGGTTAACAACAAAATATTGTCAGGATGCTGAATTGTTTGCTGAGAATTATTCATATTATTTTTTAGCCTGCATAACTGCCAGACTGCTACATTTTAATAAAATGTAAACTGATGTAGCAGTAGGTGTTGTGTGCTTTGCTTAATTCCTTAAATCATGCATCTACACATTATTCATCAGAAATGTCTTCTGTAAGAATTGCGCTGTGCACATAAAATATAACAATGATTATGAGGACCTGGTTCTTTCTTTCCCTACTGTATGAATGAAATAAAGCCTAGGGAATTAGTGAAGTCATTTCTTTCATAGCACATGGGAAGACAGCAAGCCCACACTTTAGGGAAGAAAAAAAGCTAGATTTCAGCTATAAGTAAAATCAAGAAGCATTTATCCAGTACAAGTTAGGACTTGTATAAGATAGGATGGTATCTTTTTACTGTCCACCTCAGATGTAATTATTTCACTCAGGACAAAAGACTTTAGCCCAACAAACCCTATACATGAGGAGAATGCAACTGGAAACACTCTTATCGTGGTAAAGTTGTGTGTTTTCATGTACCTTGGATCTCTCCTTCAATTGTTCAGTTTCACTTCCTACCTTATTCATTGATTGATCAAGGCCACCTATTTCCCTTTCAGCCCCACATTTAACCTTGCATCTAATAACTGAGATGTTCTCTGACTTTGCTTTTGTCTTTACACCTGATAATTCATACCTTTTAGGCTCAATTAACTTTGTGTTTCTCTAAGTAATCACTCTTCCAGGTTCAGCCTTGACTTGTGATAGTAAGCTAAAATTGAGCTGCAGGATAGACAGTGCAGCTAGTTAAACAGAAACCCTGGGACGAAGAGCTGATGGGGAAACATTCTTACCTGTTTTGGATTAGAAGTATGAAGAAAATCTTTCAACTAGAGTTTATTTACTTACATCCTAAATCCAAGCAAAATTTCTGCTTGATATGTTTGTATGTATTTCCTAAGCCTCAATTCTGTTCCTATCTTGTCTTATCTAATTGTTGATTCTTAGTCAACTTTTGTAGAGGGTAATTTATATCTATGTTTGCAGTGTTGTTTTCTCAATCAAATATTTAGAAACTCCTTTCTTTGTTCGTTATTTTAATGCATTAAATACAATTCAGGGTATGATGAGAGAAAAAGACACCAAAAAAGTCATTACAATGAAGTTTGCAAAGTGCTTTATAATGTCTTGATGTAAATCCTGACTAGCATCAAAGCTTTTCCATGATGTACCTTTCCATTGCACCATGTGAGTTAAAAGGTGAATGCTAGAGGGGCCCAGAGAATATGCGAAAGCTTTTTAACAAGCATATTATTCAAAAAGGTTCTGAGGCTTTCAGTTTTTCTATGAAGGTGAAGTGTCCCACTAATGTGCAAAAGTAAACATATCTCAACTTGTTTGCTTTATTTTTCTTTGAGCATTCAAACCTATAAAGCAGATTTAAGTACTGCACATTTAAAAACGACAATGCTCCTGAAACTGTTAATTTGGAAAGGCTTAGAGCTTCTTTATTCTTACAGAATATGTTCATGTAAGTGAACATATTTCTGCCATTCTTCTTACAGTGTTTTGTGAAATTATAAAAACACACAAAAATGTCTCATGTTTATTATAATTCTTCGTAGAGTGAATTGCTTTACCACAGTCTCATAGGTCTCATTGTTCCTTCTATTAATACCAACAACCCCAAAGAAAAAAGAAACTGACCTACCACAGCCTATAATTAGTTACTATTGTAGTCATGTCCTGTTATTCTATTCTATGAATTCCATTTTACTCTAAAATTCATCCTTTAGTCTTACTCTTTCCCATAGGGGAATGATTATTTCTTATATGCAATTTTCAAATGTATAGTTACAATCATACACATAAATTGTATATTATGTACTCTGTTTCTTAGTTCAACTGCACAAGTAATCACAATCATTTTATTTATTTTCTTGTTGATCTGTGTGTTATTTGGAAAGATTGAGATTAAGATGACAAAGCTTTTAGATCACTCTAAAATGATCACAAATATTTTTATTTCCTTTTCTTCTATTTGATCTGTGTGCCTTTTGGAGAGATTTAGATTAAGATGCCAAAGCTTTTAGATGAAGAGTTTTGAAATTCAAAATGATTAAAGTCATGACCATCTGATTTCACAAACAACCTTGTTTATTGGACATTATGTGGTAGTGAAAAAAATATGTCTTTGGAGCAAGTCCTGCCTGGATTAATATCTCAAATATATTGCTTACAGTCTACAGAAACTTAACCTTCACGTCTTCATCAATAAAAACCAAATAATTATCTCAAAGGGTATTACTAAATCTAAATGGCATAATAAATATAATGCATATGAACAGTATAGGATATTTACTTTCCTGTCTAGAGCACATAAACAAACAATAATAGATGAACTTTCTAGGTGGACACAAGAAAGGATGGGTTAAGGAACACAGGGTAGGGAGCATGATTTAAAGCACTGATATCATTATATGTCCTTACACACATTCATCAAGAAGGCCATGCCATCTTAGCTATACCTGTAATGAAGGTCACTTTATTGATGCAACATATGGCTTCTAGGTAGATTAAAATGCTTATTAATTTGTCTATGATAAAAAGAGTGATCATGATTGGAATAGATTTGGATATTATAGGAAAACATGTCCTTGCTCTCCAGAATGGTATTGAAATTACTTTGCAAATTTATTGTTGTACAAATACAGTAGTTCTCCCTGTTCTGAAATAGGCTATTAAATAACAAAAGACTTTCCAACTATCCTTCTTTCACAAGTACATAAGTAATAAGAGGGTAGCAAGAAAACTGTATTATTCTTTAGGATTCTTCATGAGTCAGTGCTTTTCTAGTAGCTTTGGTCCTAAGAAATTTCTTTTCTGTCTCTTATTCCACTAACAACATTAATCCAAATCAAAAAGGAAAAGGGAAGTGGGAAAAATCAGAATGCTCATTTAATTCTTTCCTGTCGGATACTTGTGGGTAAAGCTGAGATGACATCAAATATTTACTACAACATCTGCCCATGGTCAGGCCCAACACAGGATTTGCAAGGGTTGTATTTGCCCATTTCTCATCTCTGCAGTTTGATTTACCCGACCAATTGCTTTTTATTTTGGTAACTTTAGATAAAGTTTCAAGATGTGTGTGTGTGTGTGTGTGTGTGTGTGTGTGTGTGTGATTGTTGTTACTTAAATTGGCCTGGACAATCTTAAAATTCAAAGATAAAAGGATAAAAGCTTTTATTATGAAAGAATTATGTCCCAAAGAAACGTAGGTCCCATGGTTTCCCTTATTTGCAATATCTAGTATATGTATGAGTCAAGCGGAAAAGGTCAGATAATGTGATGTCAGGAAAATGAACCCTTAGATGTGTATTTTAATGTTTTTTTCTTTCATGCATGTGTTTCTAACACATTTATAAGGTTATCTCTTTGTTGCTTTGTATGTCCCTCCCCCACAGTATAACCCCTGCTTTCACTATATTTGATGTCAGTATAACTTGTGGAGGAGATGGGGAAAAACCAGTTGTTTAAGGATACAGGTGGACCTGTTGCAACAATGAGAAGTACAAGTTGTCATGTCCAAAACGAGCTTTACAACGTTGGTGCGGAGGGGGGGGGGGCGGGGGGGGGGGGGGAAGGAGAAGGATTGGGATTGGGGGGGAGGGGGGAGGCTGGGAAGGGATGTGAAGGGTAAACAAAGGAGGAGGCTGCAATGCTTGGTAAGAAATGTACGCATTATCCTGCCCATGTAACTGTAACTCCTCTGTACAGTATGTTCACAAATAAAATTAAATTAAATTAAAAAAAAAAAAGAATTATGTGGCATTAGAAAAATTAGTTTAGTTGAATATTTTTCTTATGGCTACAATCATAAAACACATAAATTTATAACCAAAAAAGGAAAAGGAAAACAATGATAGTATTACCACTTTTATGACTTGAACCTCTCCAATTATCCTGATATAAATTTCTTTTATTTATAGTTATTGTAAAGGTGATGTACAGAGAGGTTACAGTTACATATGCCAGGTAATGAGAGCATTTCTTTTTGAACAGTTTCACCTCTCCCAAGTTTCCCCTCTCAAACTCTCTCCCCAACAAGTTTTATAGTTCCTTTTCAACTTAGGGTTTAGTGAGTATCATTGCTGCATTTGTTCACCATTTGTCCCAGCATTTCTGTGCTCCTCCTTTCCCTCCCCAAAACAGCTAAACTTACATACAAGACAAATGGTACAGAAAAAAAAAAAAAACCAGTGAGAAAGAAGAGGAAAACAACATAACATAAACAACATACAATTTCTTGTTTCCACTTCTTGGTATTCATTTTGATAACTATGATTTTATATGATCATATTTCCATAGCTATTGAAGCTTTGGGATCTTTCCCTAAGACTATTTGGTCTCACTGTGTGAATGTCTAGAGTCCTGTATAATTTATCATGTCCAAGTATATTTTTTGTCTTTTACCATCCAATGTGTTTACTTGTAGATTTATAGGCACTTTCTAATCACAACAAATGAGGAATAACATGCATCCTGTGTTTCTTTGGGTCGGGCTTACTTTGTTTATTGTAATTTTTTCCAAGTCTTTCCATTTCTTTACAAATGGTAGAATATCATTCTTTGTGATGATGATATAATTTTTTACTTCAGCAATATCCCAAGAACTGGCTAAGAAGTTCTCGTTTTTCACTCTATTAATAATAAACTTCTTAATTTCCTAAGTAACACATTCACTTTTGGGCACATGCTACACTATATATCCCCCATGCAGGCTATCCTACATATTTGACATCAATAATTCCTTTTTATTTTAGAAAAGGTTTGAGGTTCTATTCTTTTTTGGGGGGAGGTGTCCGGTAATGGGGCCTGAACTCGACCTGGGCGCTGTCCCTCAGCTCTTCAGCTCAAGGCTAGCGCTCTACCACTTGAGCCACAGCACCACTTCCTGCTTTTTTCTTTTTGCTTATGTGGTGCTGAGGAATCGAACCCAGGGCCTCAGGCATGCAAGGCAAGCGCTCTACCACTGAGTCACCTTCCCAGCTCCTAGGTTCTATTCTTTTTTGTACATTTTTTATTGTAAAAATGCTGAATAGAGGGTTTACAGTCACATGAGCAAGGTAATAAGTACATTTCCTATTCATTTTAATGATTTTCCTTTCCCTTCGTTTCTTAGTTTGCCTTCAGGAGCTCTACCAGGTTAAGTAAAATAGTCATTCCACAGATAAATACCTTAGAAGTGAAGTGACCTGGATTTCCATAAATAGTCTTCCATTAACTACTTTTTTCATTTTAAAATTTTTGTTATCTGTAAGTAGTGTGCAAAGAAGTTCCCATTCTACAAAACAGTATATGAATACAACATGTCTGATATTGTCACCCATAGTTCCTAACCCACCCCTTCCCTCACTTTCCATTAACTACTGTTTAAGCCTCAATACCCATGTACTATTCTTTCTGATATCTAAAATGACTGAGTCATAATAACATACTAAATATTAATTTCTGATATCTAAACTTCTAAGTTGTAGTGATACACTAAATGCCCATGAGACCCCGATGCATTCTCCACCACGATGGTCATGCTATAGCATGTCCAAATCACCCTTACAAAGGTTGAAGAGAGAATTTCATATTTCATATTAATGCTTTGATGTATTAATTAATGTTAAGGCAATAATCTTTTATAACAGAAAGCTGGTACTGTTACCTGTGGTTTTGGACATGGTAGAAAACACCTGTCCCTCTCCTTTTGCAGACAATAGGGTTGTGTGATGACTTTTTGCCAAAGAAATATAGATGGACAAGTATCAATTAGTTCTTCCAGTCCTACCTTTCACACCTCACCCATTGTTTGTACTCTCTCTGTCTTTCTGTCTCTTCCTTGATATCCCTCTCTTGCTCTCTTGCTTTCTCTGTCTGTCTGTCTGTCTATCTCTCTCTCTCTCTCATTTTCTTGGTAAGATACAGAGTTTAACAAAATATGTCAAAGCCTTAGAAGAGGACGAATTTAGAGCTTTAGAGGGAATATGTGTTAGCCTAGGTTCCTAAATGTCCGTGAGGAATTAAATTATCTTCTAACCTGTATTAGACCCTTATGAAAGTGAGAAAGTGAATTTAACTCAGTTTCCGAAATTTTGAAGATTTTTATAGCAGCTAGTTTGTTTCCTAATCTAAAAATAGAGTAGTAGGGCTGGAGGAACGGCTCAGTAGTGATATATATGTTGTGCAAGTCACTGAGTTCAATTCCCAGCCTGTATCTATAAAAGAGCTCTGCTTTTTCCTTACCCTGAAGGTGAATATAGAGCTATGTAATTTATATGCCACTTACTCATTTTCAGGAAGCTCTTCAATTATAATTAAGATATTGTCACAATTCCTCATGGGGAAAGATGTACTTTCCTTCTTATTTTAAGCTACAGAATTTTGAGCAATGAAAAATGAATTGTGGCATACTCGAAAGCAATAACTTTCCACCAGGGTATGAAATTCATTTGTTAGAAAGCAAATGCTAGAACTACGAATATTTTATTTGTATGATGCCTAAATTCATTAGAAATGCAGAAATGACAGTTTTCTCTGCTTAACATTTTTCTTTAATTTACCAAGGTAGCCTTCTTGATTAATGCCCCTTCTCATTTTGGCCATTGTATCATATTTCTAGATGAAGCACATGAATATGGAAATAGTACAGACATTTAAAAAATATCAAATTGCATCTTGTCCTCCAACTTTAAACTCCCACCCATTTTCATTTCCAAACTAAAATTGGACTGATAATTTTACATCTATTAAATCAAATGTCTTCTAATTGTTTTTCTGTCTCTAATACACATGAAGATGAAAATGAAAACATTTTATATTGATTGGCTATGAGCATATGTAAAAAGTATCTGATGCTAATGAGGAAAGGAAAAAAATACCATTGAATTCTCCAGTGCCTTCCTAAAATAGTTCATTCTGGTAACTGCTGTGAGATGTGTATGTTTTTGTACATATGCTACAAAAACGCTTCTTTTCTTCCCTTTGGAAGCTTCAGTGAAATGCTGTTGTAATTTTTTTTTTCTGCTTGGAAAAAGTTGTGAATTCAGACTTTAGACGTGTGTAAGGCGAATAAAGGGGTGATTGAGCAAAAACTCAGGTAAGTTCAACAAATGTCTTGATCTACAGTAGACCTCCTATTCATGTATTCAAGGACACGGTTGCTAGACCATCATTGGTCTATCAGTCTGTCTTCAACAACAGTCTCATCTTCCTCTACCTACCACAAGGCTTCTTTCTCACTGTTCAGAACTCTGCCCTATCCAAACACAACATCAACAGCAAGGAAGGTTAGATCAGCAAATAACCCTATGCATACCTTCACTCAATCTTACCAAGACTTAGATTTTTTTCTGATGGCATATCATCTTGCTCAGTCTTTCTTCATCTCTATAAGCCTTTCTTCTTAACTTTCTTTTTTTGTATATATTTTTATTGTAAAAATACTGTACAGAGGGGTTACACTTACATGAGTAAGGAAATGAGTACATTTCCTATCAAGTGTTGTTACCTCCTGCTTTGTTTTTCCCCTACCATCCCTTCTCTCTCCACCTACCCAAAACTCCCCCCCACAAGTTGTAAAGTTCGTTTTCAACAGTGTCTTATATATCTCATTGTTACAATGGGTCAACCTATATCCTTATTAACTTTCTTTATTGTATAATTTCATAATACAAAGAAAATTGAAGTAGATATTAATTTTACCATCTTAATGTACTAGGTATTTTCTTTTTGTCTTTCCAGTGAATTTCTTATCCTCATAAATCAACATTCAATACAGTTGGAAGTACAGTATATACAAGTTTTCTGTTGTTTTTTTTTAAAATAGCACAAAACTATACTACACAAATCTTATAAAAGTTGTGATATCTTTGACCTTATACTATTAAATGTTGTGGATATTTTAACTGATTGATGATCTCAGATTCTTTTCTTTGTTAATACAAGAAAGACTACATTCCTTTTCGCTGAGTAAAAACTATTTTATTACCTTTATCTGATTTGTTTGGGACCTGATTTTTGTCTGCATTTTATTTTTCATGTAAAATTTTCCTTGACTAGCTATTTCCAGACCTCCATTCTTAGCATCCCCTGGCATCTTCCTTCAGGCAGGTCTGATCTGAAAACTCCTACTTTGAACTTACCTTCAGCATCTCGAGTAGAACGAAACAAATTGCTATGAATTCTTGGTGTATGACTATCTCAGTAGATGTCTGTTTTCACAGTTTTGAAAAGATAGTGATGAATTATAGAAGAAATAAAAAAGATGTTCTTAGTTGTATGAGGTTTCCAGACACCGTTGAGTTCTTTTAGAAGTATATATATATATTGTAAACACTTCTCAGAGAAATGCCGATTGTCAAGTATTCTGTTCTGACATGCGGATCTTTAGAAGTATTGTGGAAATCTTGCTATTGTTGGGACGAGGAGATAGAAACATGGGAAGTACGTTTAACTGATATGCTCTCTGCTCTTGTTATTCAAATATGTTCAATGGTTTAATTATTAAAATTCTATTTGCTCTTTGAAGTCTGAACAGTTATGGTCTCCTATCCTATGTCACATTCAATGTGGGTTCTTAGGTTACTCTGAGAAGACAACTTTTCTACAGAGTTTCTAATACTTCACTGCTGTGTCTTAACTTCTGGCAAAAAGGAGGGGTGCGGTGGATGTTAAAGCATTATGGGGAAATAACAGAAGGAAAATCGGTTAACAGAGAAGCAAAGATAGTATTATATACTTTCTAAAGTAGAATTTGATGTTCAGGGGGTGTCATCTGACCTCACAGGATAGGGAAATGGTCAAGATTAGAAAGAAATAACTAAATATTGAGAAATAAAACATCTATGTGATGATTATTAACAAATGAGTGGGAAGCTACAGTTCCTGAATAGAGGAACTGGCTAGAGCAAGTTGATGAAATTAGAACATAGGATAGAGAAAAACTGGAAGTAAAGAGAAAGACACAGGAAAAGAGGCCAAAAAAGCACAAGAAAATACATATAAATAATAAATACCCAATACAGTATCTGCAACATGTATTTAAATATATTCTTATACTGAGAATAATTTTTTTTTTTTTTTTGGTCCGGTCGTGGGGCCTAACTCTGGGCCTGGGTGCTGTCCCTCAGCTCTTCAGCTCAAAGCTAGCGCTCTACCACTTGAGTCACAGCACCACTTCCGGCTTTTTTCTTTTTGCTTATGTGGTGCTGAAGAATCAAACCCAGGGCCTCATGCATGCAAGGCAAGCTCTCAACCACTGAGCCAACTTCCCACCCCTGAGAATAATATTCTTAAGGCAAAGAATAGAAACAATAGATTAGATACCCAGAGATAACTTAAAACACAACTTGCAATTAAGTCACCATATTATATTCAGAATTTGAATGCAAAAATCAAGCCATGGAAAATGATTTGCAACAAATATACAAGTATTATGCATACACATGTTCTGTATAAAAATATATAGCACAAGAATAAAATATTATAATTGAAGGCATGCAATAGAGCAATTCACTGAAGGAGAAATACTAATAAGCAACCAGTCTCTGGGGCATGTGTTTCTTCACTCCCAAGATTGCTATCTGATATTCTTGGCTAGTGTTTACTTCTGGGGAAATATGGCCCCTATTCCACAGGATCTTACCAGAGATGTACTCCAACAAAGCAGTCAATATCCTGCAGAAAAAAAGCCAAGTCCAAGTTGTTCAAACGGCAGCAGCTTGAAGAAACTCTCTGATTTGTTCATGCTTCCTGTGCCTTAAAATTACTCCGTTTCAATGGAGACCAGATTGCTCAATTATATTTTAATTTTATTCTAAATTTAAAAAAACAGCAAAGCCTTTTTCATTTGAGCTCATAAGGGCCTGTCAGGATGCTTGGAATGAAATAAGCCTAAAACATAAAAAAAAGGAAAATTAATAAAAAATGAGGCAAGAAGACCACCGCTTTCCCTGTAAGTGAAGAAATTATATACCAATGATGTTCAAGATGATAAGAAATTCTCTCATAAACTTCTAAATATGACAGAAGGTCTTAGGAAGCTAATTTTTCATCGTTTCTTCCATGAAAAAAGTTTGTATTTCATAATTTTTATTTCATAAAAGGTACAGCATTTCTTTTAAAATCAGAATAGGACAGTTTGATTAAAATGTAAGGTGTATTGGAATGTTCATATTTCATCAAATAGGCTTCGGTTTGTAATGAGAAAGACCAGACTTTGAATCTAAGAATTACCACTTCTCCTCTTCAGCCCTAGTTTTCTCATTTGGAGACAAAATATTTATATTTATCTATTTCAGATAAAATATAATATTGACCTCTAAGCTTAATTAAATGAGGTGATGTATTTTTCACTCTGTATGACATCTAATATGTTCTTGGAAATTTTTAGCTACCATTATTCATGATAGTGGCCTCTTTATATTTCTATAATTAAAAGTACTTGGTAGGCTAAATATTTGGTCTTCACTCCTCAGTTCTCCAGTTACAGTTTATACTTAATTTTAATGCCATATTTTGAAAATATGTCAGTCCTATGATAATAAATCTTGCCACAGTATTTAGCACAAGTGCAGACAAAGGCTATGTCTTCCCAGTGGGTACATCACAGTAATCATAGCATCAACAGCAACATGCTTCTTGATTAGGTCAATTAATTCAGAGAGATGAGATATTTATTTTGCATTTTTTCAATTTTTATTCTCCCCAGTGACTTCCTGTTGTTAAATGCTTGCAATTACTCTTAGGCTTTATTTCATCTAGACCACTGAATGGTGTAATGAATTTACAATTACATGTATAGGAGTAGTTTATCCAGCACAATGTCACTACAGAAATCAGTCTGTAAGAGATGAAAAAAAATGAATCACTAAAAAGAGTGTGCATCATAGCTCTGCAAACTTCAACTGTCCTCTAATGCTTGGAAGTATTAGAGAGTTAAGAATTATGAATGGGAAGAGTTGAATCATATTTTCATATTTATTTCATATTTATTAGCCAATTGAATTGCTTCTTTAATTTTTTACTCATGTCATTTGCTGTTTGATGAGTGTATAAATTACATTATATGCTCATAAATATTGTTGTATCATTATGATACTTTCTTACATGTATGGAAGGAACTTGGATCATATTGTTCTCACTATTTAAATGGAAGAATAGATTATAAGGACACTCATCATTAAAAAGCACACGTGAGCATCACAGGGCTCTGAAAAAGAGGACAGGAAAGAATAGATTTGCATAACTATGTGTGTCAGAGTTTGTCCAGGGTGCCAGCCAACAGCCTCTTTCCTGTCTTTCTGATAAGATAAGGGAATGCCAGTGGAGAAATCCTACCATTGTAACTTAGGATCTGCTGATGCAGACTTTGAGTACTTAACTAAGGAGGTTGAGTTTATAGTAAGTTCTGCTGGAATCACACCAATCACTTCACTGGTGTCCAGTGAGGAGGGCACCCCCCAACACTCTCCATCAATGCTTGTGAAGACTCCTCCTCGAATGCCCTGTTTCAGCTCTAGGAGTGGAAACTGTTCCCGATAGCTATTATTTTTATATTCCTTGGCATTTCTTTATAAGGACAGACTCTCATTACTCAAAATTTAAGTTATGCTTAATAATGTTTGATATTAAAGATATCCTGTTCAAAATGTGGAATAATTTGGATAAAATTTGAATTTTGACTAATTGGAACTTGACTTATATCAAGCTTGCTATAACTTCTCATTAAAACCACCCTAAAATTATGATTAAAAAAACTTAAAAGAATGTTTCTTAATAGTTTGTTATTTTGCTTACTTTTACTCATTCAATATTCTCTTCAATTCTCATATTTTGAATAATTAACGATTATTGATTTTGGCCTTTTTGATGAGGCCAGGGTTTCTCAGGATCATTTCTAAGATTTTTGTCTGATTATTGTGTTTCTAATGGGTGGCTGTTCTGGACATTGCAGCCTTTTAGCAGCAGCCTTTCTCAACCACTCCTGGTTGAGAACCCCTGAATTTGTCTACTCATTCTGAAATATGTGTAGTCTTTTCACCCATTTGGAGTATGTTTTAGATTTGGGAATGAAGACAAAACTTATGGTATGTCCTTGATGTAGATATAAGCCTTTGTCCTAGTTCAATACTTCCTTTCTGTTTATTTTAAATGCTGCTCTCAGCTTTTATTTCATATTTATATATATGTATATGAGTCTATTCCTTTGAACTATTTTCTATTCCATTAGTCTTTTGTTCAATTCCATGATTTTTCATTACTTTGGCTTTATAGTACATTTTTAACTATCTGAGAAGTTTGGGCCTTAATAGTAACCCTTCTATGTCAAAATTTATATATTTATGCTTATCCATTAAGACATTTGAATAAGCACTTAAATGATTTTGTGAAGGACTCAGAATGCTTTCTTTAGATTTTTATTGAATTGCATTAGGCCTATTAATCACAATTAAAAGAATTGACACTTTCCAAGAGTCACTCTTTTCACACAGGAATGTCATACAGTCATTTGTTCAAATTTTCCTATACTCAAGTCAGTTAAGTTTCATTGATATTTTTATAAAAAGCTTCTGTATTTTCTGTTGTTTGTCTGTTGGTATTCACTATTGAGATTGAGAACAAGTATATTGGGTTTTGTATATTTTCTAGTAGTTCATGGCTGGTTAAAAGAGTTACAAATTTTCACATATTTACTAGGTTCTATTTTTAAATCATCATAAATTGTATCTCTATTATTATTAAGTGAGTGAAACTATCTCAAGAATTTTGGAAAAATATAAATTTTACAAAATAGTATATGCTTACAAAGTGTACATACTAAAAAGAGATATAGATCTCCCTGGACACAAAATACAATGTGTTATTTTCATCTCTTTTATTGTTCCTTAGTATCAAGGTCAGTCCCAGAGTATATTCACTTCATGATATGAGGTACTGTTAATTCAGTTTGGTTTATCTAGCATTTACAATCATGTTGTATGCATCAAGCTTGATGGTAGTCTTATAAAAAATAAGAAAATCCATCTCAGTCATTAACCTAAGGGAAGTTATTGTTCAAGAGAAGAAAGGACAATTGAATGTTTCAAAATAATGTGATATTTGCAGTAAAAGTGAAAGGTCCAAAATGTAGTGGTAACAGAACTCAAAGAGGGAGACTTAAGATATCCTAAGGTGGGGAAGAGGTGAAAAGATTTTCCAAATAAATTCGCATCTAAGCTGAGCAGGAATCATTTATCCAGAGAACTGTTTACGGTGAGGATAGAGGGAGCTGTTGAAACAGAAGGTTACAACATGAGCAAATTTATCATTTGTATGGTTGGGGGAGTGGAGATTGTGTTGGTTCCCAACTTGCTGAAATTCTTGGCAAGAAGAATAATATACCTGAGGCTTGAATAGATAGGTAAAGGCCAGATCTTACATTTTTAATATTATGCTGAAGTACTTATAAATTTTGCTGGTGATGTGGGACCAGCATGAGGGTGGGTTATATTTTCAGATTTGATTTTTTTTGTAAGAGCGGTGTGGTGGAGCTGGCAGGAATAATTGCATGGATGGAATGTGGACCAGATGTAAGAAAATCAGTGCAGAGGCTACTGCCCCAGGAAGGAGGTTGTGATACATTGACTTGGGTTACCCTGCAATGATATGGATAACAAAACAAATTGTAGAAGCTGCCAGGATTGGTTAACTCATTGGATATTGTGATGAGTTTGTATTTTGTCCATATAGCTAAATGGAACTACATTTGTCTGAGTTCTCTTCATTTCCTAGCAATAGGAACAAAGTGAAATTTTCGGTGTGAGATTTGAAAGTCAAAAGTGAAACAGTAATTATATATAATGCAGAAAATATGGGAACATTGAGCACATTTGCAGCTCCCACACATTGCTGCCCATTTATCAACACACCGTATTGGCTTGCTCTGGTCACAGTCCCTCTTCTTGTTGGTTTTCCTTCCATTTTTCCTGAGGTAGACCTAGCCACAGATCAAAGAATAGCCAGAGATGGAAGAGAATGATGAAAGGAGTGACATGGATCAATAAACTGCCATGCTGAATTGAAACACCTACACAAAGACAATGAAAGACCAAAAGAACAGCCATACATACATTGTTTCATTTTCTTCCACTGTTACTAGGATACAATCTCAAAGAAGCCCTTTTTTTCATTTCAGTAATTCTATTTTTCTGATTAAACTCTAACTGATAGAGAATAAAAGAGTGCATCATCTCACTAGGTTTCTATTTGAAGTCCTTCAGTGGATAATACCAGTATACTTTGCAATAGGGAACACATAAGGCATATCAATTTGAAGTTCGTATGTAAAAAAAGCATCTCCACTTTGAAATGCTGGGTTTGATTTGCTTGAATTGCCTGTGGAGTGATGTCCAGTTAGTAGGGAAGGCAGCTGGTTATCCCAAGTTCAGAGGAGGGACTGTAGGTATTGACAATATGTTGAAGTTATTGTAGAGACAGTCTGGCAAAAGCATAATTAATGCAGTCATCTAGCCAAAAGGAGGAATGGCATGTAAAGTGGAGAGCACACCTTTGGGAAAACATCAATATTGGAGAGAATTGGACCTATAAGAGTAATCATCAGAGGATTAAGAAGATAAGAAAAGAATAGAAGGGAGAAAAAAGAACTATAACGGAAAGCTATGTAAAAGCGAGTTCCATTCCACTTGTGTCAGAATTCTTAGAGATTGTTGCTAGAGAGCTGACCTGCAGGCATCTTTGGCTGAGTATTGTCTGGGCAGCAGCAAGAATTCAAGGCAAATCTTAAGGTGCTGAACACTGGAGAATGAGCATGGAAGTGAAATTACATTCAGAAAATCCACTAGAATATAGATTATGTGTGACCTTTCTTCAGGGAGGAAAGGGGCATATATTCTCAAAGGAAAGACCTAGGGAGGAAGGCAATGGTGTTATAGGAAAGTCATTATAATTACTAGACCAAACAATTTGGTAAATGGAAGGAATTTGGTTTGACAACCCAAGGAAAGTTGGCTCTAAAGAAAAAGAAAGACAGGTATTAAGAAAAAGAAAGAAGAAAAATACAGTAATACTTGTGATTGCAAATGGGTTTGTACAATAGTAGTATTTGCAATTACAAATGGATTACACATACTCAATAAGGAAACTGCAGCAATAATCTAGTGTAGTCAGGAACTTCAGTTTCTATAGATCATCTAAAAGTAAGTTAGGAAAGAAAAACTTTTGGCCTGGAGCACCTTGTACCATGAAGGTATCATCTCTACAGAGCAAAGATGGCCATAGTAGTCGAGAAGTTGGTGACAGAAATGATGCCCTACTTCAACAGGAAGCGCAGAAGAGGAGGCAATAATACTACTGGTGGAGTAATTTTAAAATGTGGCCATAGGGAATGGAAACAGGAGAAATTGTTAGGCAGATGACAGAATAATAAAAGATGTTCTCATAAAGCAGCCTTATGAGAGCCAAAAGAAGTTGTGGAATACTGTATGTCATCTTTAAAATTTCCTCCTAAAATCTGTATTCCCTTGTAATTCTGTAGAGCACAAATACACTGTTAGTGCACAAGTGTGCAATAGGTAAGATGGTCACTCTTTTTTACAAGGATGTATTCCATTGTAGAATACAAAAATAAAATCAGAATAAGCATTGTTATAAGAATAACAAGTGTTCCAGGCTCTGGTGGATCACGTCTGTAGTCTGAGGAGGCTGAGATCTGAGGATCATGGTTCAAAGTCATCCAGATAGAAAAGGAACCATGAGACTTACCTCCAATTAACCACCTCCAAATCTGGAAGTGGCACTGTGGCTCCAATGATAGAGTAGTAGCCTTGAGTATAGAGACTCATGGACAGTCCAGGCACCACAACTGACAAAAAGAAGAAGAAGAAGTGAACTAAAGGCAGACTGTGTGTACAAGGTAGAGTGATGAAGCTGTTTAAGATGTTTCTTATTTTATTTGGTTAAGTTAGTTTGGAAACTTTCATAAACCATTATTAGTAATATGACATCATAGGCAAGCTGGACAGTGACAGTGGAAGATAGGAAAAACTGAAAATCCAAACTTATAATCCTTAGGGCTCTTTTCATATAGTATGCATTTCCACAAGTGTACCTGAAATCTCTAACACACTTAGATTGTGTGCTTCATGCAGGCACAGTCCTGTGGCCAGTGGTAGGTAGAGGTCAGAAATGAAAACAAAAACAAAATCACCTTTTTATATATTTTGGCCAGTATTTCTTGACCACACATTTTCATCCTGGAGTTTAAAGCATATGCGATTTCAATGTATTCATAATTAATAACTGCTTCTCCATCTTGTCAGAAGCATTGATCTAAATGCTGTCATTGCTGTGCTATTTTCCAACCTCTTAAGAGCTAGTCAGTTAAATGGATTCTCAATTAGGAGTCTCTCTGGAATTAGCCAGCACAGTCTAGTTAATTACAAAATAACTTAACATCCATCTAACTCAGAACTCATATATTACCTTTTCCAAGTGCTACCAGTTGCTAAATGGCCCACTGTAATTAGAAATCCTAGGAGAAATCAGAAGCATCATATAACGGCTTGCCTTTATTCATGGTGCATTCCCTCACCCTGAAATATCTTCCTTTCTTTACCCATTAACATTCTAGTTGTCCTCCAAGATTCAGTTTAGAGATCACATTCTGCACGACCTTTTTTAGGCTGGGTTAAAAGTTTCTGACTTTTATTTGTATTCTACACCTCACATAAAATTGACTGTATCCTGTCACACCCCGTTTTCTGCTGTTAGGGCTTTGTATCTCATAGAAAATGTATAGTTCTTGATTTCTTATAGATCCAGAAGTTACTTTTTTTTGTTTTATTATATCCCATTTTGTTTAGATAATCCACAATGAATTACAGCAAAAACATCCTTGTAACTATTTATACAGGACATTTTTATCATCCTACAACAAATATTTATCCATCACTTATGTGTTTTAACCACTATTAAAGATGCAGGGTTTTCATTAATGACTAGATAGACCTGGTGTCTACCCTCTTAGCATTCATGGCATGTGGTGTAATTATTAGCAGGGAAGCTAGTATGTTGGCTCTGTTTCACACTGTCTGTAATCCCTACTTCCATACTAATCCAAGCCCTCAGAACATTCAAGGTCATTGAAAGCGAAAATCAAAACTGTGTTAGTTGAATTGGTGAATATGAGTTATTTTCCACACTTAGGAGATATATGTATATAAACATATAAACATGTATATAAAGGAATTGCACACAAATTGAGAAATTCTAGAAATCATGAGTCCAAACTCCTCTAGTCAAGTGGTTTTGAATTGAGAACTGGAGAGGGAAAATACTTTGCTGAAGCTACAGAGAGAATATAAAAGCCAGAGTGTATCCTAGTTTGATAGTCTACAGTTTTGGAGTCTTTCTTATTGGATTGTATTGGCCAACTTGTTTTTCTAAGTATAACTGGGTTTAAAAAAATGTTTTCTTCTCATATGGAAACATGAACCTCTTAATACCATCAAAAACATTTAATTAATAAGTATGTATTGAGTACCAATCATGAACCAAACATATATGAAACTATATATTGTACTTCCCACTCAGGCTTTATCTTAAGCATTCCTAAATTCATTCATAAATTCATGCATTCATGATCATAATTAGTAACATTTTAATTCCAATAACTTTTATTATATACCTCATATTTAATGAGCTAATGCTGCAGCTATTGGCCTGCTCCTCAATCTCGAGACTTGATTTTATAAAATTATACATTTTTGGTCATAGAGAGAAAAACAACGTGACTATAATGATTTTTTTTAAATCTCCTAAAATTACATGGATGATCACATGATAAGCAAGAGCAAATTAATTCATAGAATGAAGAGAAAAAGCATTGACTATGGGGAGCAGAGAAATATAGCCTAAAACAAAAGCTCATCACTTCTATGGTATAAAAAATGTGAAACTTTAGCTTCAAGAGAATAACTGTAATTAAGAAGCAGTTTTATGACAGCCAAATGCCAATTTAATGATAGCATCAAGTTTAATTCATACTATGTATGACACTATATGGTTAACACTATTATTGTGGTTCCTTGTCATATGATTTATATAAATTGTATCAATGAACATAGAAAGGATGCAAGATACTGTATAACTCAGTCAGCTGAAGAGACTTGGAACCAGGATTTAATCTAAGTTTGATGGTTTACAAAGAATATCCTCTCTAAAATTAAATCTTTACATTTGTCAGAGAGATTTTCCTGTTTTCAAAAGTGACATGTTTTATTTATTTAAACTATCAAATAATTCATGTAGAAGAAATACACAACATCAAAAACAATGAAAATGTATTCTACTTGTATGCACACAAATGTGTGTAGAAGTGCATGTATGTATACAAACATTTATATACATAATCTTAGTCTAAATGACAATTTTTCTGATATAATGAATTATTTTCAGTACTACATTTTATTAGAAGAAATTATTGTTGTGTGATCCTGACTTACATAGTTATTTACAATGCATAGTGATTTGATGTTGCCAAATGATAATTCAGGTGTTGATGCTTTTGTTTGTTTTTGCAGGTCTTGGGGCTTGAACTCTGGGCCTGGGTTCTAACCCTAAGCATTTGCTCTCAAGGCTAGCACTCTACCACTTGAGCCATAGCTCCACTTTTGGCTTTTTGTGGTTAATTGGAGATATGAGTCTCAAAGACTTTCCTGCCCTGCCTAGCTTTGAATCTTGATCCTCAGATCTCAACCTCCTGAGTAGCTAGGAACATGTATGACCCACTGGCACCATGCTTAATGCTTGTTTTATCATTCAACTTGAAAAACTTAAAAAAAAAAACCCTACTTATCATTGCTTCAGGGCTTAGGAATTAAGTCACTGAGTGTTTGATAGAATTGAATTATTTTCCAGCAAAAGAGATAACCTCTTTTAGAGAATGATATTTATAACTATACAGTCCTATCCTTTTACTTTCAATAATATGCATTATGAGATTATGTAGCTATATCTTGAAATAGAAGATGTTTAATCTCAGCGCAGAAGGAAGAACTGTGCCAGAAGAAAACCTGAGCAACACTGGAAACCTATGGAGGAGCCAGCGCTTCCCCTAAAAGCTCGCTGATATGATGTGCAACTGACAGCTTTTGAGTTCGCCCACACTCGGCCGTCTCCTTCCTGAAACAAGCCTGGCAGTGCTGAGTGATATATACCCACACAGAGAAGAGTAGCTAAATAAAATTATTCTTTTTCAATCTGTCACTTCTATGTGGTATAAAACGTATTGAAATAGAAAGATAGTAAACTACAGTTTTCAAGAATATTTGCTGATTCTCTTTTTTTGCATAGATGTACCAAAGGATGTATTTTTACATCACTTAATATCATCATTTATTGAAACTACTGTTAAATGTGATCATCTTAGGCCAGGAGGGGAACACCATGTGAGAGGCAAGAATCTCACTGGTAAAACCCCCATTGTCATCAAGCACTTCTGAATACCAGGTCTTTACAGACGTCATATCATGTTGGGTAAATCTTCATCAATTCAAAGTGCAAACCCTGTAAAGAATACTCTCCCCCAAGAGAGAACTTAGAGTAGGATTGGGGTCTAACTATGTATATTATGATGGATGTGCTGGCATCTGTGTCGTGTGAACTTCTATTTTATTTGTTTCATCCTTATATCTCTAATGTTGACCTCTTTTGTATTTGAGAATAAAAAAACTGGTGGTTCCTAGCACATGGGCCTGTGCCATTGCCAGGGACTGGAACTGCCATGACCTTGGCTTTACAAATTCTGCATTGCTGCACCTAGTTACCTAACCCACAGAATTCACAGAATCCTTTTTTTTTTTTTTTTTGTCGGTCATGGGGCCTGAACTCTGGGCCTGGGCGCTGTCCCTCAGCAATTCAGCTCAAGGCTAGTGTTCTACCACTTGAGCCACAGCTCCACTTCCAGCTTTTTTTTTTTCTGCTTATGTGGTGCTGAGGAATCAAATCCAGGGCCTCATGCATGCAAGGCAAGCACTCTACCACTGAGCCACCTTCCCAGCCCTCACAGAATTCTTTAAAGACACTTGTTCTCAGAACATATATACTTCCCCGATGTCACCTGTCTTTTCCTCTTGGATCTTCCATATGTCTTCCAGACTCTATGTATGAGCAACTAAAGATGTTACCATAGGTAACAATCTGGACATCTCCCTCTGTGCTTGCTGTCACTATTCCCCTCGTACCATATAAGGTAGTTCTATGAGCTGGCAATCATCTCTTAAGGTAAATACCTCAGAAAGCCCAGCAATTTCCATAACCATCCCAACACATCTTACTCCAAGCTGGGTCCCTAAGTATTGAGAGGTTGAGAAATGATCTTGCAGTTTTTATATAAATCTAAAGAATAATTTTTAAAATGGTGCTTTGTGGTCAACATTAAAACCACTACAGATTTTATTCACAATTTTTAGTCTTCTTCTTGTAGTTAATGTGGTTTATTTTTTGTATCTACATTTTTATGCACAAGATGTGAAATAAACATTTCATGTCTACTAAATTACGTTTCAAATATTTTTAATTTATAAAAAACATGGTGTTATTCAAACATCCAGTTATAAAAGAAAAAAGAAACGAGAGTTCATATCAAAAACTATTCAGAGTAAGTCGAATTATTTTAAGTATTATAGAATGAAGCAATAATGTTATTCTATTCTGCCTAATAGTTTAGATTGATGGATGGATTTTTACCAATACTATTCCTTGAGTAAATAGCCCATCAAATAATATACATGCACTATATTTTCCCCTGTTGGCCTTATTATGATTTTTATTAGGTTACATTTGTATGAGACATTCAGGATTAATCTAAGAATAAAAATAAATGAACTGAATGTGGCTGTTTACGGAATATAATCAAGACCTTGCTGAGTCTGAAAAAGATAAACAGTATATTTATAATATCTATAACAACTACATATTTCATGTGTCAACAACTATCTCACATAAATTACTTTAGGTGTGTGAAGGCTAGCAGGAATGTTAAATTAATAAAGCTAAGTAGAATTCAAAATAATGTTACTGACTGCCAAATCAACATCAAATTCAATTTCTCCAAAATGTTGTAATTCATTTTATTGCATCTAATTGCTATGTTTTATCCACGATTAATCATTTCTATTAAACCTGCTTTCACAAATAAGGAAGGCTAAACCTTAATTCTATAAGAACAGCAGAAAAGCATGCTTATTACCTGTGTTTACATACCAAAGAATGTTACAAATAACTCAGGATTTGGGTACACTAGAAATAGAATAATTACATTACTGAGAACACACAGCTACTACTGTCAATTTGAGAATATATGAAAAGTATACACATTATCTTGGAAAAGGGGTACAATATCACCTGTAGGTTGAGGCAAAAAGAGAGTTGATATCTAGAGATACACCCAAGCTAGCTTCTAGATCAAATCTAAGTAGAGGCTTCTTTGACACAATGACATATGAAGAATATGAATTGACTATAATTATAAATTTGAGCTTCTTTAAGATATAGTTAAAATACAGTCATTGAGAAATGTCCTTCATTGCTGTGGTTGAAAAGCAAATATTATAATAAATGTTTTTATATTTTATACTATCAGGCAAGGTACTAGTCTCAGATGATATTAAAAAAGCAAAAGAAAACTTGTTACCAGCATCTTGATAAAATATGGCCTATAAGCCTATGGCCTATGGCCTATAAGGTGCCTGTGGTTTGTGCCTGTAATTCTAGCTACTCAGGAGAGAGATCTGAGGATAGGGGTTCAAAGCAAGCCAGGGCAAAAAAGTTTCCTGAGACTCATCTCTAATTAACCACTCAAAAACCTGGAAGTAGAATTGTGGCTCAACGTGGTAGAGTGCTAGCCTTGAGCAAAAGAGCTCAGAAACAGCACCCAGGTCCAGAATTCAAGCCCCATGACCAAAAAACAAAACAAAACAAAACAAAATTCCCAAAAACCTAGAAAGATGTGAATAATTGAGAGCTCAAAAAAGAAAAAGAAGGAAAAAAACAGGAGTAGGTGGCTGACAGAGGGGATCTAAAAATCAGAATAGTAAGTACTTGGGCCGAAGGGCTGGATTACCAGTGCCTCAAGACTGTTAATGTTTACATAGATCAGAAGAGCCATTGGGCCCTGCCTTGGCAAAAGTTGAAAGCTTACTCTAATAGGATTAATACAAAAACCCAAGGTAGGTAATGTGGAACTTTAGATAATGGTATCCTCATTCTAATGCATACCACATGCATCAACTGGCTTTGGTGTTAAACGAATTCTCCGAGGAGTTGTCATGAATCTAACCTCTGAACAATTAAATCGAATTTGCATGAGGAAGTAAAGGAAGGAGGGTATTCCCAGGCCAGGAAAGTTCTATCCATAAGTAAAGTGGCATCAATCAGTTGACAAAGAGAAAACTGTTAGAGATAATGGCTCTGACAGTCGGGACACTGTAGTTTAACCCTGAAACTGTAGGTCCTTACTGGTAAGTGTGTGTGTGTGTGTGTGTGTGTGCGCGCGCGCGCACTATTTTTTCTCTCTGTCATTTTGATAATGCTTTCTTATTTTTTCAAACAGAAAAAAAAAACAGAACTTTCATGTAGGTTAGTACACTTTTATACTCCCTGATTTTTGTTTTTTATTTTAGAAGCAATTATTCCTTCTACTATACAACGAGTGTAAGAGGCCCTAGAAGCTAAAACAAAGTTCTTATTCAGACTTTGACCATACAACAGGCATAATAAGCATCTTTTTAGAGCTTACTCGGGACTGATGCTGCCATCCCCTCATTAACTATTCAGGGGATGGGTATGGAGAAGACACTGCATTAATGTGTATTTCTGTCAAGTCTAGGCAATTATTGACAACCTACAAAGATAAAATCACATCAAATGACAATAATTCAAAGCTAGTGTCCATATCCTAACTGGCATGTTAAGGGCCTCCTGACTCAGCTCCAGTCATAGCCCAGCCACAAACAAGGTGAACTCTTCACAAAAATGAGCTAATTGGCCTATCTTCCTTCGCTCCATTGCAATTGCAAGCTGACATCTACCAGACTATTTGTCGTGTCCTAGATCCAGTTACTTTTTCTACTTCAGTGATATTTCTTCCTAATTAGGATAATAACATGTGCAGCACTGCAAAATAAACACTCATATTCCTATTTTCAGAAGAGAGCACAAAGACACAAAATGCTTTCCTTTGATGCCCAACACTTTTGATTCATTAAGGAAAATACTAAGCTTTGAAATTAAGTGTTCTCATTCCAAATTACATTATAAAACACAATGTTTGTAGAAGTTTTAACAGGGTAAACTTTGCTTACTCAGTCTTACCTTATGCAGAAATAGAAAAGAAAGAGATCTTACTTTAAAAAATGATTTTTTGCTAATGATCCTGTTATTTTGCTGGAGGTTTTAATTTCACAAGAGAATCCTGCTGCTACATTTTAGGATAATTTAAACTTTCTGGAGCTAATGTACAGAAGGCGATAGGATTTTGTTTATGAACTTCATCATCAGGCAACAGGCTATATTCACTCATGAGGCAATTATACAAAACAAGTGTATATATTTTTCCCTGCATATCATTAACCACAATAATAGACACTTAAAATGATCTCTGTAGGAGGCAGTATTAAAGGTTGGTTGGCTTATTTTTTTTTCCTATCATCCCTCATTGCTTTTGCTGTATATAATTTATAATATAGGGATAGAAAGATCCTTAAAGTTTCTTCCTTGCGACTATAACATCTTTCTATAATGGGCTCAAGTTAATCTGATGTCTTCTCCCTTGATCATACTTTATGATTTAACTTAGCAAACTCCTGGGAGAGGCCAACACACAAAACCGAATGAGCTGTACTCTACAGAGGGCAGTTAGGATTTAATTGTGTCCGTCACTATTGAAGCCCTAATTTCTATTACCTCAGACTTGGTCTTATTTGAAAAGAGGGTTGCAGATAAAATTAGTTACAATGATGTCATACTGGTAAAGCAGGGATCCCCTATTCCAATATAACCCTTGATGTTATAAGAAGGGGAGGTTTACACAAAGACAGTAACACCGCCACAGAAAGAATATCACATGAAAATTCATGATGTGGTGTTAAAAGCTAAGGAATTTCCAGGAGCTAGGAGAGAGACTTGGAACAGATCCTTCCCTAATTCTTTCAGAAAGAGCATGTTCCAAAACACATCCTGATTTCAGACTTCTGTCACCAAGAACTGATAATTAATGCTGTAATTGTTGTTGTCCCCCACTTTGCGGTGCTTTGCTACAGAGGCTCTAACAAACATACACAGGGTACATAATAAGGAAGCTGGGTGCTAGAACATCTCTCTGAGTGCTCTTTTAGTTTAGCCAGGACATTCAGTACAGGGCTCAGCTCAGGGTAAGTCTCACAATGAGTAAGGGCACTAAGATTGAGAATGAATTGAAAGTCTTATATCCATTTTCTTCCCTCCAAATAGATTACAAAAAGGAGTTTTGTCCAGAACATACTGGACAATGTTTCTCTATTCACTTTAATGATGTAAAGGGAAGAAATATTTTGCTGTCACTGTAAGTTAGTGGTCATTGTGCTTCATTGTCCAGCTGTGTGATCATAACCATTATGATAGCCAGTTTTCTGGATAGCCATAGTTTCATGGCTACTGAGCACATGAAATATGGCTAATCCAAATTAAGGTGTACTTTTAGGTGCAAAATATACACTAGACTTCAAAGGCATAGGTGAAAAAACAGCCCTTTCATGTGCTCTTTTACTTACCTGTTAAGGTAGTCTAGAAATGTTGCACTAGATTCAATTTCCATGGCAATACATTTTATTACAAAAATAATTTTACCTGTCTTCCTGGGCTTTTATTGGCATGACTACTAGAAAAATATAAATAGTCACAGATGGCTTGGATTATGCTTCATTGGAAAGTGCTTTCCTGAAGACAAGAGGGAATTCTTTTAATGTTTTGTTTGGTTTTATTTATTTATTTTTTCACTTCTTTTTAGTAATTATCCCGAAGTAATTGTATGGAGGTTTCAATTCAACATGTCAGTTGATGTGTGTAATGTAACTTGGTCAGTGTCGCCCCTTCATTATTCTCCCCACTCTCCCAACTTACTAATGAATAATTGTAACAGATAGATGTTATATATTATTATATATTATATATAATATAATAAATATACATAATGATATAGATATTTAAAGGTCCCATGGGAACATAAACAAAATTTCATCCAGATAAGAAAAGAGAGCTCAGAAAGATTCCTCATGGAAAGCAACCCTGGCTTTATATCTTCTTGCCTTCCTGCTTTCTTGCTTTTATTTTTTCTAGTTTCCATTTCTTACTAATGCATTTGTGCCAGTGTTAATGGATGCTGCAATTTCCTTCTGCAGATATTCTTCATAAAATACCTTCAGTGCTTATGATTGCCTTCACCAGCCAAAAAATGAGTGCTATAGTAGCCACCCTCATGGGATTTAATAGGGGAGACGAGAAAGTCAACATCAAGAATATCTTGAAAATTCCTAATCCATTTAGCTTTTTCTACCTATCTACCTCTGTCTCACTTTTAAAAGTTTTCTATCAGTTATTTCCAAAATCTGGGGTTGAAAGTGTGGCTGAAGTGGTAGAATACTTGCTTTGCAAAGGTGAGGCTCTGAGTTCAACCCCCACGAACTGCCAAAAACAAAAACAAAAGAGAACAAAGCAAAAACACTATTTCCAAACCCTTCATATTTAAGGCACTGTGGATAAATGGATCAAATCACAATCCTTCAGTTGACTAGGTTTAAAAAAAGGGCAGGTACCTCTGCAACCAGCGACTACATCAGGAAACAGGAAGCAATGCCCTGGAAGCACCCGCCATGGATTTCCCAGTCTGTACACTATGCAAAGTAAATATAAGCATTCAGCATACCTCTAACACCAAAAGCTAGATTTTGCCTTTTTAACATTCTGGGTTGGTGAAATTCTACAGTATATATTGATGTTTTTCCAGCTATTGGATAAGAGATATGTTGAATTGTGAATGTATAAGAGAGAACGGTACAATAAAAAAGGTCTCAAAGAACATAATGTAGGGGAAAAGAAAAGAGATGTAAAGATACAATGGTATATTTCATAGTAAGATTCTCTTAAGGTGAGAAAAGGAAAAATTGAGACAAGAGGATCACAGTTCAAAGCCAGACAAGGCAGAAAATTTTGAGAGATATTAATCTCTAACTAGCAAAAAGCTAGAAGTAGAGGCATAGATCAAGTAGTAGAGATCCAGGGAAAGTGTAAGGCACTGAGTTAAAACATAAATACCAGCACCCATATACATCAAGTGTTTTAGCACTGGCCAAGTGACTATGGCTTGAGAATTGTGAAATCATGAGCTAAAATAGACAATTCCTTAAAAAAAAAAAAAAAAAAAAGGATTGTCAAAGAAATAATGGATAGATTTCCCAGAGGTATAAAACATAAGTTTTGAGAGTGAAAAGGTCCATCACACATTCAGTACAACTGCATAGGAAAAAATATCTACACAAGGCCTTAGAGGATGTCAGTAATAAAATGATTACCCTAAAATTATCCAGAGAAAAATGACATCATTAAATTCTTAAAAAGAGACAAAACACTTGATTCTATCTGATACTAGAAAAATATCCAGTAGACAAAAATTCAGTAGACAAAATATCCAGTAGACAAAAATTTACCACCAAAACTACAGTATCTATGTTTGGCAGAAACATATGTGATGACCCATTCCAACAAAATGAAGGAGTGTGTATGCCATAAGATAAAGTGATGTAGGAAAGGACAAATTCACTCTAAGGGAGCACATTTAGGGATGTTGGGGAATAACACATACATGTCACCTTTTAGCAAATTTAGAAGATGGAGAATATAGATTGCACTACGCAAATGAAGAGCTAAGCAAGTAAAGGGGAAAAAAAACCACAAGAATAACCAGGACCCTGCTTATTCTGATATAATGATATAATGAAAACACAATGAAAAAAATATTTCGTGTAGTATAAAGTAAAATATTAGGTGAATAAAAGAAAGCAGATTGAAATGTGGTTGTTTGAAGTAGTTCATCATTAAGATGTAAAAAAACAATCATTCATTTACCCTAGTACTAGTGACCCTCTCCTCTGACTACTGTTAGAGGTTATATACTGGTTTTGAAAAAAAACAAAGTAATTTTCTCAAACTCTGTGACCTGACTTATTAAATTTGAGATATATCCAGCCAATGGCTTCTGACTTTTTGAACTATTTTGCTGTGCAGAGCATAGAAATCTAGGATCTAGCTGCAGAACAGAACATGAACAATAGCTGGTAATATAAAAACTGAAGCTAGTGACCAGCTAGAAGAGATTGGATGAACATAGAGGAAGGGAGTTAATATTTTTCAATCTGAGAGTGAAAAGTCTAGGGAGAGTGATGAAAATCTATTACAAAGACCATCAACGAAACAAAATAACAAGAACAAAACAACAGAGAAGGAAGATGGGGGAAGAGTATAGGGAAATAAACATAACACCTCATCATTAATATTGAAAGGACAGCTAAATTATTTACACTAGTAGAAAGAGAAACCATTTCTAGTTGATTAGTAGAGAAAAGGAGTTTGCTCAAAGTGTACTGTAAACTGAACGTGAGGGACAATTACATAATCAGTTTTGGGATTAAGTTTCCAGCAGCAACGATCACATGACACAAAGCAAAACTAGTCTAATAAGGAAATGTATATTATTGTGGCTGCTCCACTAAAGAACAATAAACATACAAAACCAAGCAAGCAAACAACAATAACACCAGTAGCCTCAAAGCTCACCATCTTGCCCAGCCAGCTGCAACTTCAACCCTTTTAGTCAGAAACTGGTTGAAGTCTACTACCTCAGCTCACTTCCAAACCAAATTCTTGAGTTTCTGAGTCTTACTGGATGAGATGGGATGATGCAAAAGATACTGAAATTTGTAGGCTCCCCCTCTTCCTTACTCCCTCCCCCTCTCTCCCCCTCTCTCCCTCCTTCCCTTGCTTTTATTCTCTTTGCTCTTCTCTCTTTTCATTTTGAGGCTGAATCCGTACACCTGAAATTTCACTAGTCAAGAGAATCTAAACATATTGTTGCACTACCAGAAAATTGAACTAAAGTGTATGCATCATAAATACGTATAAATTTTATGCTAAGTGTAAATATCTTAGCCATGGCTTTGAGATTTTACCAAGAGAACTAAAAGGGAGAATTAATCTAAGGAACTTTGTATCCAAGGTAATAAAACAAAAGGTAGGAAAAGGAGGTCAAGTGATTTTTTTTTAAATAAGAAATTGATATAGATACCTTTGCCCTGGCTGGCCTTGAACTAAAGACCACCCTTCTCTGACTCCCAAGTAGCTGAGATTACAGGGGTTCAGCACTATGCCAGGACTCAAATTCTTTTTTTTCTCCCCCTTCTTCTCCTATTTATTTATTTATTTATTATTGTCAACACTAGGGTTTGAGCTTAGGACTTCACACTTGCTAGAGAGGTGCCCAACCTATTGAATCATGCTTCCTTTTTCCCTCTGGTTATTTTTGAGACAGGATTTCATTATTTGTCTGCACCAGTCTGGAGTTGTCACAATCTCAGCCTCTCCTGGGATCACAGATGTAGACCACTTTGTCCAACTATTGGCTGAGCTAATGTCTCCAGGCTGAACTTGAAACATGATCCTCACTATCTTGGCCTCCTGAGTAGCTAGGCCTATAGGTATGAGCCATATCACCAGCTTCAAGCTCTTTCTTAAAGAAAAAGTTAAAGGGTACAGTGTTATTTAATGTGATGGATAAGGTGAAGTTTAGGCAGAAAGAAATCTTCAACATGAACTAGCTCCTTTACCTCAGAGACTATTGAGAAAGCTTGTGTTTATATATGGGAAGGAGGAAAAACAAAAATGGTTCCAAGGAAGAGAAGAGTTTGGAGCTGGAGCAAATGGCAAATCATTTTGAGTTTTAAAGAAAATATCAAATAAGATCAGTAACTTTAGACTTCTTGAGGAGATTATTACTTAAGGCAAGAATTGAGTAACCTGGCAAGGGACAGTTTGCAAAGCTAGAAATACTGTGTCTTCTGGTTTGAGTGATGTCATTCATTCCATTTAATTAGGCCTTTCTTCTCATGTATCCGTCTTACTGAAATGATTGCTATAGGATTGATGTGGAAACACCATTTCATGTTGCTGTTCAGGAATCTTGGGCCTCCTCTCTATGGAGAGTTCTTGTTTTATAACTGGCTACAAGCTGAAAGTGTCTTTTCCTATTCAAAGTTGTTTTAAGCTATTTTTTTATTACAGGAAGATGTAAAAAAGAGACTGCTGTGCCAGAAAAGCAGTGGTTATGACAAGGGCTGATAGCTTCTACAGAGCATATTGAATGAAAGCACTTATCATTGAAAAATCAATGAATAAATGCACAAAACAGACCAAGCAAATATTACCCTAAGCAATTACAACTTGGGAAAGGACACATTTTTAACAATGCAAAAATTGTTCTAGTTCCTTATATAATGCATTAAATGTAAAATAAATCATTGATGCAAGTTACTCTTTAATTTTGTATTCACATCAACTGTATTGATAAGGTCAATTTCTGTTTATGTTATGCTTTTATGCTCTTCAGGGCTATATCATCTTACACAGTAAATATCCCTAATTCAAACTCTGAAAACTGAAATTCTCCAAAGCTGAAACTTTTTGCACGTCACATAATGCAACAACTAAAAATTCTACATTTGAATCTACTAACACAACTATGTTTATTGCAGGATTATTTACCATAGCTAAGATATGGAACTAAACCAGACGCTCCTCAGTAGATGAATGGATCAAGAAATTGTGGTATATATATGTATACACACACACACACACACACACACACACACACACACACACACAATGGAATTCTATGCCTCTATCAGAAAGAATGACATTGCCCCATTTGTTAGGAAATGGAAAGACTTGGAAAAAATTATATTAAGTGAAGTAAGCCAGGCACAATGAAACATAGGTCCCATGGTTTCCCTTATTTGCAATAACTAGTATATGTCTGGGATGTTATGTAATAGGTTGCAGTCAAAATACACACTAAAAATACTGTAAATGATTACTTTGTAAGTAGGCCCAGAGAGACAGAGGATACACATTTTCCATTACATGTGGAAGCTAGATTTAGCTTATAAACTCATAGGTAAACATGTTGAATGGTATGCAAGTATATGCAAGGTATTAACTGAAATATGCTAGATGCAGGGAAAATGCAAAGGAATTCTTTGGAAAGGCAAGGTCAAAGTTCAACAAAATAAACACTAGGAAGAGAATACTTGAAAGGGGTGGGATCAAGGAGAGAGGAACAGACAAATGAAGAGAAGAGAGGGAGAGCACAATCAAGAATCTAATGTATCTTAAGTCAGTTTGTTTGGACAGGCAGAAAAATGCTCTGCTTTACCCAGGATTTTGCGATCCTCCTCCCAGGTTAGTTCAATGGGAGGGAGATCTGCTTTGAGTATCACAAAAGAGGGAGATGGCTTTTTCCTCAAGTTTGGAGATGCCAGATGCCCATCAGTAGATGAATGGATCAAGAAAATGTGGGATATATACACAATGGAATTCTATGCCTCCATCAGAAAGAATGACATTGCCCCATTTGTTAGGAAATGGAAAGGCTTGGAAAAAATTATATTAAGTGAAGTAAGCCAAGCCCAAAGAAACATAGGTCCCATGGTTTCCCTTATTTGCAATATCTAGTATATGTATGAGTCAACCGGAAAAGGTCAGATAATGTGATGTTAGGAAAATGAACCCTTAGATATGTATTTTAATGTTTTTTTCTTTCATGCTTTGTTTCTAATGCATTTATAAGATTATTTCTTTGTTGCTTTGTATGTCCCTCCCCCACAGTATAACCCCTGCTTTGACTATATTTGATGTCTGTATAATTTGTGGAGGAAAAACAAGTTGTTTAAGGATACAGGTGGACCCGTTGCAACAATGAGAAGTACAAGTTGTCATGTCGAAAACAAACTTTACAACTTTGGTGGGGGCGGGGGGGGGGGGGGGGGGGGGAGAGGGGGGAGGGGGAGGGGGGAAGGCTGGGAAGGGATGTGAAGGGTAAACAAAGGAGGAGGCTGCAATGCTTGATAAGAAATGTATGCATTATCTTGCCCATGTAATTGTAACCCCTCTGTACAGTATGTTCACAAAAAAAAATCTATGAGGCAAAAAAAAAAAATCTAATGTATACTCCATGAAATGAAAGAATGAGGGAAGGGCTGGCTAGGGGAGGCGTGGTGAGAATGTTGAAAGGGGTGATCAAGAGGTATTGTATTCATAAACTGCTTTGATAAACGGCGACTCCATTGTACCACTACTTAAAGATAACTTCAAAAAAGAAAAAATTACTTTCAGGCAGGCTGTACGTTTTAGATGTATATAAAACCTATGTGAATTTCATCTTTAAGCTTTGGTTCCATTTCTTAGAAATCCCATTGTGTATATGCAAACATTTCAGAATCTGAACAAATGTAAATTCTAAATCAATTTTAACCTTTATGATGCTTCACAATTTTTCTTCCAAATAAAGTATGTAACAATGAGAACTTTTAAGTAAGTGTTTTGTTTGAATTTATTGTTCTGGTAATTTTGCAATCGTGCTTACCAGTCCCAGTATGTACAACTAGCTCCAAGATTCCCTCAGGTGAATAATTCCGATAGATACTTCAGAGTCAATTCTAAAAACTTCCCTATTGCTAAAAGCATGTGGAGATGATAAACATGAAAGTCATTTTCTTAGTGGTCAAAAACAAATTCATACTATGCACTTCTCACGAAGTCCAAATACAATGTACTACGATCCAATAATGACATTCTTAATAAACATCCCATTATTAAAAATCTTATTAAAGAAGCAATTGTTTCAGTGTAAGGAAAGCTTGGGCCTAGAGAATTTCAGGGTCATAATTGCTGTTAGCTGGAAAGTAATGTAATTAATGCAAATTTGATTCTCTAATTATACCACAATGTTATTGCTGACTCAAGTTATGAAAACTCTCCAGAAACATGTCTAAAGTTCAGAAAGCATCTGGCTACTCCATTTCCTTGAATCCTAAACCCTTTAATAGGCAGCAAATGACCTGCCGTTTACATACTGTATACTCAATATATTGGAAATATTCTAGTTTTTGTGTGCACATTAAATATTTCATCTTCTTGCCTTTATGAGATGACCATAAGATAGTAAGATATTCATACTTAGAATATATTTGAAGCTCTTGGATTTGAGCTTTTTTTTAAAAAAAAATCTATAATAGAAGCCAGGCCTGTCTACTCCTATAGATGGTAGGCTCTTTGTATGGGGACAAGAAGGGTGCTGGTGTAATTTAGAGAAATTAATGACATAGAATACATCTATGATAGAAATGAACTTTGCAGCTTTGGGGGTAGAAGAGTCAGGGAAGGGGGATAGTGGGAGAAAATGGAGGGGGTAACACTGTTCAAAATATATATACTTTACCTTAATTATGTAACTGTAATCCCTCTGTTCATCACCTTCATAGTAAAAAATGAAATAAAATTAAAATAGAATTCAAAGAAAAAAGAATATATCCATGAAATTAAGTATAATTCCAGTTAAAATAAACAACATATATCACCATAGATAAATCCCAGAAACACATTGTTCAATATAGAAAAATAAAAGGACAAGCAGGCATATGATGCTTATTTGAAAGAAAAAAAACATAAAATATTTTATATTGCTTAGGGACCAAAAACTATTTATATCTTAAAAAATCATGGGATAGAAAAATTTATACTCATTTCAAGAGTGATATTCTTTTTTTTTTTAATTTAATTTAATTTTATTTGTGAACATACTGTACAGAGGAGTTACAGTTACATGGCAGGATAATGTGTACATTTCTTCCCAAGCATTGCAGCCTCCTCCTTTGTTTACCCTTCACATCCCTTCCCAGCCTTCCCCCTCCCCCCCTAATCCCAATCCTTCTCCTTCCCCCCCCCCCCCCCCCCCCCCCCCCCCCCCCCGCACCAACGTTGTAAAGTTCGTTTTGGACATGACAACTTGTACTTCTCATTGTTGCAACAGGTCCACCTGTATCCTTAAACAACTGGTTTTTCCCCATCTCCTCCACAAGTTATACTGACATCAAATATAGTGAAAGCAAGGGTTATACTGTGGGGGAGGGACATACAAAGCAACAAAGAGATAATCTTATAAATGTGTTAGAAACACATGCATGAAAAAAAAAACATTAAAATACACATCTAAGGGTTCATTTTCCTGACATCACATTATCTGACCTTTTCCGCTTGACTCATACATATACTAGATATTACAAATAAGGGAAACCATGGGACCTACGTTTCTTTGGGCCTGGCTTACTTCACTTAATATAATTTTTTCCAAGTTTTTCCATTTCCTAACAAATGGGGCAATGTCATTCTTTCTGATGGAGGCATAGAATTCCATTGTGTATATATACCACATTTTTTTGATCCATTCACACTGAGGGGCATCTGAGTTGGTTCCATATCTTAGCTATGGTAAATAATGCTGCAATAAACATTGTTGTGCTGGTAGCTTTAGTGTGGTCTTGTTTGTAAACATTAGGGTAAATGCCCAAAAGTGGGATTGCTGGGTCATAGGGGAGCTCTATGTGGAGTCTTTTGAGGAACCTCCATACTGCTTTCCAAAGTGGTTGAACAAGTTTACATTCCTACCAACAATGAAGTAAGGTTCCTTTCTGTCCACATCCCCTGAAGCATCTGTTGTTGTTAGAGTTCTTGATTTTTGCCGTTCTAACTGGAGTGAGGTGATATCTCAATGTTGTTTTGATTTGCATTTCTTTTATGGATAGGGATGTTGAACATTTCTTCATGTGTCTATTGGCCATCTTTCTTTCTTCTTCAGAGAAGTTTCTCTTTAAGTCTTTCGCCCACTTATTTATTGGGCAGTTGTTTCTTTGAGGATTTGTTGTTGGGGGGTTTAATTTTTTGAGTTCCAAGTATATTTTAGATATGAGACCCTTGTCCGTTGTATGGCTAGTAAAGATCTTCTCCCAATCCGTGGGCTTTCTATTGATCTTGCTAGCTATGTCATTTGCCCTGCAGAAGCTCTGCAACTTTATGCAATCCCATTTGTCCAACCTTTCTTTGATTTGTTGTGTTTCCGGGTCTCTATTCAGAAAATTTCAGCCTGAGCCAAGGAGACCCAGGGTTTCTCCTATTCCATCCTGTAATGTTTTCAGAGTGTCTGCTTTGACTTCAAGGTCTTTGATCCATTTGGAGTTGATTCTGGTGCAGGGTGATATATAAGGATCTAGCTTTAGTTTTCTACATGTAGTTAACCAATTTTGCCAGCACCATTTACTGAAGAGGCTGTCTTTCTTCCATTCTATTGTTTTAGCTCCCTTATCGAAGATTAGATGGCTATAGGTCTGTAGGTTCATTTATGGGTTTTCAATTCTATTCCATTGGTCCTGAGTTCTGTTCTTATGCCAATACCAAGCTGTTTTGATTACTATGGCTTTATAGTAGAGTTTGAAATTTGGTATTGATATTCCTCCAGCAGTGTTCTTTCCGTTGAGGAGCGTTTTTGCTATTCGGGGTCTTTTATTGTTCCATATGAATTTTTGGATTGCCTCTTCTATTTCCTTGAAGAATGAGGTTGGAATTTGGATAGGCATTGCGTTGAATTTGTAGATAGCTTTGGGAAGTATTGCCATTTTCACGATGTTAATCTTTCCAATCCAGGAGCATGGGAGGCTTTGCCATTTTTTTAGTTCTGTGTTGATTTCCTTTTTCAAGATTTTAAAGTTTTCATCATAGAGGTCCTTCACTTCTTTAGTTAATTCCGAGGTATTTTATTTTTTGTGGGGCTATTACAAATGGAGTTGCTTTCCTAATTTCACTTTTCTCATTGTTGGCATACAGAAAAGCCATTGATTTTTGGGGGTTAATTTTATAGCCTGCTACTTTGCCAAAGTTTTGAATCAGCTTGAGTAATTTGGGAGTGGAGACTATGGGATTCTTTAAATACAAGATCATGTCATCTGCAAAGAGGGAGAGTTTTATTTCTTCTTTCCCTATTTGGATCCCCTTTATGTCTGCATCTTGTCTTATTGCTGTAGCTAGGCATTCTAATACTAGATTGAAGAGAAGTGGAGAGAGTGGGCATCCTTGTCTTGTTCCTGAGTTAAGAGGAAATGCTTTAGTTTTTCACCATTGAGTATAATGTTGGCTGTAGGTTTGTCATATACAGCCTTTATTGTATTGAGGAATGTTCCATGGATTCCTACTTTTTCCAAAACCTTCATCATAAAGGGGTGTTGGATCTTGTCGAATGCTTTTTCTGCGTCTATTGAGATAACCATGTGGTTCTTATTCTTGCTCCTGTTGATGTGATGAATAATATTAATTGATTTGCGTATATTGAACCAGCTTTGCATCCCTGAAATGAATCCTGTTTGATCGTGGTGTATGATTTTTTGGATGAATTGTTGAAGTCGGTTGGCCAAAATTTTGTTGAGAAGTTTTGCATCAATGTTCATCAAAGAAATGGGTCTATAGTTCTCTTTCTTTGATGAGTCCCTGCCTGGTTTGGGGATGAGGGTTATGAAGGCTTCATAGAATGTGTTCGGTAGTGAGCTTTCTCTTTCAATTTCATTGAAGAGTTGGAGGAGTATTGGTGTGAGCTCTGCTTTGAAGGCCTTGTAAAATTCCGCTGTAAAACCATCTGGTCCTGGACTTTTCTTAGCTGGGAGGTCTCTTATTGCTGTTTCTATTTCAATGCTTGATATGGGCCTGTTAAGCTGGTTTAACTCATCTTGGTTTAGTTTTGGCATGACAATATTTGCTAGGAAAAGGTCCATTTCTGTCAAGTTCTCAAACTTATTAGCATAGAGTTTTGAGAAGTATTCCCTTATAATGTTCTCAATCTTGTTTGTTTCCGTGGTGATGTTTCCATTCTCATCTCTGAGTTTATTAATTTGGGTATGTTCTCTTCTTTTTCTAATAAGATTTGCTAAGGGTCTGTCAATTTTGTTAAGTTTTTCGAAGAACCAACTCTTTGTTTTGTTGATTCTTTCTATAGTTTTTTTTGAATTCTAATTCATTTAATTCTGATTTAATTTTGATGATTTCTTTCCGTCTACTGGATTGGGGTTTATCTTGCTGCTCTTTTTCAAGGAGGTTTAGATGTGTCATTAAATTGCTAGTTTCAGATTTCTCCAATTTGTTGATGTAGGAGCTCAGAGCTATAAACTTGCCTCTGAGTACTGCCTTTGCTGTGTCCCAGAGGAGCTGGTAATTTGTGTGTTCATTTTTGTTGAATAGCATGAACATTTGAATTTCTTTTCTAATCTCTTCCATGACCCACTCTTGATTCAGCAGTGTGTTGTTCAGCCTCCATGTGATACTGGACTTTCTTTGGTGGCTTTTGGTGTTGAGTTCTAATTTTATTCCCTTGTGGTCAGAGAGAATGCAAGGTGTAACTTCAATGTTTCTGAATTTAGACAAGTTTGCTTTGTGGCCTAAAATGTGCTCTATTTTAGAAAACGTTCCATGTGCTGCTGAGAAAAACGTGTATTCTGATGCTGCTGGGTGAAATGTTCGGTAGATGTCTGTTAAGTCTAGTTGATCTATGCAGCTGTTTAGATCTGCGGTTTCTCTGTTGAGTTTTTGCCGAGTTGATCTATCTAGTGGGGAGAGTGGTGTGTTAAAATCCCCAGCAATTAATGTCTTTGGATCTATATGGGATTTGAGGGAAAGTAGTGTTTCTTTGATAAATTTGGGTGCTCCATTGTTTGGCAAATAGATATTTAGAATTGTAATAAAGAGTGATATTCTTTTATAAGTAAAAAAAACTTAATGATTGAAGGAAGAAGATATTAAAAATACCTGCACTTATTCTTATCACTAAAAAAGGGAAATAAAAAAACCCAAAAAGTAGTAGTCTCTGAACTAGGATGTTTCTCAGTGGTAGAGTGCTTGCCTAGCATATACAAGATCTTACATTTGATACCCAGCTTCCCTTTCTTTTCTTTTTTATTTAGAAGTCATAGATACAGTCATTTTATTTATTTATTTTGCTGGTGTGGGGCTTGAACTCTGGCCTTGGGTGCTGTCCCAGCATCTCTTGACCCATAAAATATTAGCCTCTGTTTTCTTTCTCCCCTCTTTTTAAATTTTCATTTTCAAATAGTTGACTAAGTAGTTGTACAATCTTTTCAAGTCATGAATTTAAAGTAGGGCATTTTCTCAATGAGTCATAATAATGTTGGTGATGTAGGTCTCTACCCAGTCATTTAAGGTATAGTAATTATACACTTTGAATGTATGGTACACTGGCTTAAGTTCTGAGGACAATGCAAACATAATTATAACTAAAAGCCTCTTGACTTTTCTCAACAACCTTGGAAAACACAAAACAGTGCTAACATAATTGAAAACTGAGGAACTATTTAAAATTATTTCAGAAGAAGATTGCATAAAACATACTTGCATCCTCTGTGAATTTTAATAGATTTAACTTATTTATACACATCCCAAGCCCCTCATAGATTTGCTTTTTCTAAAACATATCTCAAAGTTCCTAGTCCCTTAAAGATGGCATTGAGTCATTAAACCCTTTTAACTGTTTTTCTCAAAATGGCCACATTGATTAATTCTCCTTTATCATCCCTTCATCATTGCTTGGGTGTCTTGGGATGAGGGATGAGCCCCTTCCGATGCCTGGAGCCAGAACTTTTGGCCTCCATGATGGTAAAACTTTCATTTCCCAAATGAGAAAATTGAAGCTCGCCAAGGTAAAGTAATGTGCCATTGTGACTGGAATTGCCATTCAAGAAAATGGCATTATTCTTATTGGCACAGAATAAGAACAATAGAAAAGACATTTCCAAGGAGAACTCAACTGTGAAGTTTTTCTCCAAAGATGGCGGCTCCTATAACTTTTCCCACGTACACAGAACATAACCTGTGACTTCACAGTTACAGGAACTGGTAGGTCACACAGTTCCCAATGGAGAAAATGAAAACATGTCAAGTTTCAGAAATCCATGTGTGTGTACTATAATAATTTAAAGCCACGGTTACCTCCAGGAGACTCCCATTCAACTTTCTCCCCCTCCCCCTCCCACCCCCACATGCCTTCTTCCAGCATTGATTTCCATGCTTTACTTTGGTTCCCTTTTGTAATCTGACCATTTCACAATAATAACATTTAACGTTCTATATAGAATTGATCTCTTCCCAAGTTAATCTGTTTTTTTTTTTTTTTTTTTTTTTAAGCTAAAATGGAAGATCTTCAAAAGCAAGTAGTTTCTGGTAAGGTGCCCAGGCCCCAAAGTTAATACTTGGCAAATACTAGCCATTCAAATCATACTTGTTGAATCAGCCTGTATTTGTCCAGTTTGGCAATTTTCCCATTAAAAAAAAAAACAACAACAACTCTTGGTAAGCCAGGTTGGGAGGGCTCACACCTATATTCTAGCTATTCAAGAGGCTGAGATCTGAGGATCACAATTCAAAGCCAACCTAGAGAATAAGTGCCTGAGACATATTTCAAATAAATTACCAAGGTTAGAGCACTAACTTTGAACAAAAAAGAAGTTTAGGGACAGTGCCCTGCCCTGAGATTAAGTCTCAGGACAGGTGTGTGCATACATGTGCACACACATACACACAAACTGTACAGTAATTTTTCATATTTTATATTTCAGATATAATATTCACCATATGCATTACATGAGGGATCCCCATGGAAAGAGAGTGTCCACAAGATTCCCTGGGTGTATGTCCAAAGTATATGTATATGTAAAAAAGAATAAAGATCCTTTGAACAATGCTATGGCATATGTAATTCTGACCATATCATCATCTCTTGCTCTGCTCCTGGCAGAAGTGTTGCACAGATATCCTTAGACATTTTTGACAGGGTGAAGGTTCAACCGCACAGGGAGAATAAAAGATGGTAGCAGTTTATTTTCAAGAAGCAATTGGCTGTCTTAATCATGTCACTGTTGAATGACCACAGTTACTTTTTCCATAATGAAAGGTCTAATTGCATTGGGTTCCAGTTTCCATTTTCAAGCTGGCCTGGGGCATTTGTGTCTATCTCCATTAGCCTTTGCTAGAAAGTTATTTGTATGATAGTTTTGGTGCCAACTGCATTACAAAAATGTTGATGGCCAGTATTTTTGGCCTGTGATAATTGGGGACTTTCAGTGTTAGAACTGCCAAGCTGTTAATTAGCTTGATGTAAGGACTACACATCCACTTTCTATTTTCATTATGATCTGCCAGTATTATCTTCTCTTAAAGTAGATCTCTGCTAAAAGGTTTTGAGAAGTGCTTGTTTTCACAAAATAATCATCTGGGATTAGTGAGTTATGAACAGCTGCCCATTATAAGAGCTGATTTAGTCCATTACTCAAAGCCAGAACCACAGCATCATTGGTGTACAGAGAATTTTTGGGAAATCCACTTTGCTATGCATTGATAACAGCACAGCAAGTCAATGTGGTACTCTGGGACTAAAGCAATTTCACTTTTCATACAACTTTGATACCTAATGGCTTCTTGATTGGCAGAGAAAAGGTACACATAAAAAAATCAAATATAATAGAGAAAAAGAAGCTAAGATGCTGATGTCTTCACTGCAGATGTATTGATTTTTTTCTTCTGTTTCCATTCGTCTATTCTAAAATGCTGATGGTGTTAAGCAAAAGTTTGAGAATGATGCTCCTGCCCACGGGATTTGCATGTCTAATACAGTCCCAGCTTTTATCACTCACATTGCTGATAGATTGAGTTTGCTGGGTTGGTAGCTAAGCAAATGATCATTAAAACTGAAAGTGGCATGGTTTTGACAGCAAAGTACTTGAGTGCGTTTGAAACTCAGGAATGGCAAGGGCTGTCATATGCATGATAGATGCTGTTCCAAAGAAAATAATTTATACAGCATAATCCTAGGAAATATAAACAATGAGAGTTTAATTTTCAGCAGCGATGATGATGAAAATACTAACAAAACAAGAATCATACAGTTGTTGACAAAGATCGTGTAATGATTCCTTCCCAAATTTAATTATTATTAAATTCTCATGGCAATGAGCATTATATAATGAAATGGAACATAGAAGGTATCAGGAGTCTCAAGTTCTAGACCTGCCTGTCACATTTATTGTGGCTTTCATAAGAAAGAATTTAGCTAAAGTTAAGTGCAAGTGATGGCTTGGTAGTTCTAATTCTAGCTTTTTGGGAGACAGAGATTGGGAGACTGGTGTTCAAGGCCAGTGCAACACAAGAAGGAAATAAAAGGAAAACATGTTCCCAAAACTCCTTCTTGACTGATAATTGAGTGTTGTGATGCATGCTTGTCTCCCAGGTACACAGGAAGCAGAGATTGGTATGACTGTAGTTCCAGACCATTTGTGTTAGTCATTTTTAAGACAGGGTCTTGCTTTATGCCCTGGCTGGTCTGTACTGAGGTCTTCCTATTTGTGATTCCATTCTATCTGATGTGCCCACTGGCAGAGTGGATCAAGTGGTAGATCACCCACTTAGCAAGTACCAGAACCTGAATTGGAACCCTCCCCCAATAATGCTCCTCACCGAAAAAAAAAAAAAAAAAAAAGGAAAAAGAAAGAATTTTGGTCAAGATTGTGCATCTTGGTATACTTACTAAAATGTATTGAATTTCACAATTAAAATGGATAGATTTTAAGTATAACATATAGATATGTACATATTTGCTTAAAAATGAAGGTGCATTTTCATTCATCTAACAAATAAAATGACACAACCTCTGCTCAAAGAGCTTGCATTCTAAAATTAGAAACAAACAAATGTGTAATTATTATTTCACCATAAGCATAACCAGTACATTAAGGCATTTATTCAGTATTGGACACTATTCTAAGTCTTTATGCACATCAATCTTTTTAAAATCATAACCAATATCATTCTTTCATGGAGAGAAATCTTACATAAAGATCTCTGGAATTCACAAATCTATGAAATGGTGCAGCTGAAATTCAAACCCAGTTCTTTTGGGCTTGTGTTCTCTTAATCTACGTAAGCACAAGAGACTTCTTAGTGCCACTGTATATAAAAACACAAGATATTGAGTGGGAAAGCTTGCAACAAATTCAAATAGTCAAGAAAGAACTTCCAGAGAAGCTATGAAATATATGCTAAAGAACTGAACTAGAAACTAGATGCCAGTGGCGCACACCTGTCACCCTAGCTACTCAGGAAGCTGAGATCTGAGGATCACATTTCAAAGCCGTCCTGGGCAGAAAACTCCCTATGAGACTCTTATCTCCAATTAAGCACTCACAGACCAGAAGTGGAGTAGTGGCTCAAAGTGATAGAGCACTAGCCTTCAGCTAATGAGCTCAGGGACAGTGCCCTTGCCCTGAGTTCAAGCCCCATGATCAACAACAACAACAAAAAATGAACTAGAGGTTACCAAAGAAATACAGATAACATAATTCTAATCTGAGAAAATAGTATGCATCAATGCAACAAGGCAAAAAATCATGAACTCTAAACTCCCTTCCAGCTTTAGTAGTCTAAAATTATGGAAATGGATTAAAAAATTATTGAGGAGAAAAACATTTTTAAGTTCAATGGAATTAGTAATCAAAAGACTAAATATTTATGAAGAAAATGGTTTAATTGTGGTGCTTGATATTGATGTATAATTATTTCTTTGAGTTCTTGCTTCAGAGAAGACTAGCAGTACCATTCCTACTGATGTGAAAGGGAAATTCCCATGACACAGTGACTTGGGATTCCTCAGGTCTATTCAAAGCTATTGTCATAGTTCTTATCTCAGCTAGAGAGGCAGGAGAGTTATGAGGACATGAAGATTACAGCTGCATGAAGCAAGTCCAGTCTAAGTTCAGTGGGAAGTTTTGTCAAGATGCCCTCATTTGCAGGCCGATCTAGGGCTCTATTCGCAAAGGGCAATTTAAGATTTACTCCCCATGATGGAAGTGTTTTTTCTAATAAAAATATTCATTTTTATCGTCTAATTTCTTTTTGTCATCTCTAGCTTTTTTTTGTCATTTCAACTGTCCTTCTAGTTTCTATTTCAAAGTCATTTGTTTTTTGTTTTTTATTTTGCCTTTGTTTCTGTACTTTTGATTGTCCATTGTCTTAAATCTTTCTTTTGAAATTCTTAGTTTAGCCAAACGCCAGTGGTGGCTCATGTCGGACTAAGGAGGCTGAAATCTTGAGGACTGTGGATTGAAGACATCCAGCCAGAAAGATCTGTGAGACTTGACCTCTGATTACCAAAAAGCTAAGCTGGTGGTGTCGATCAGCTGGAGGTGTGGCTCAACTGGTAAGCCTAATGAAAGCACAAGGCCCTAGAACTAGATCTTAGTTTGTTTACCTTTTCCAATTTTCAATTAAACATTGTAAAGTGCTACACTTAGTAAATCAAAGGCTTGCTCAAAAATTTAAGTTTAATATAGTTTCTTGTGACCAGTTTGATAAGTAGTATCAGCTCATAAGATATACATTAAAGGTGTGTTTTTTTATGCTTGCTTTTAGTTGCAACTCTTCTTTCTCTTCTTGTATTAACATATTGGCCAGACTTAATACTAGTATTTACTAATAAAATTGAGTTCAATGGAATAGTTCTTAGTTAATTCTAGTGGTTTTGGTAGTAAGAAGGGAAAACACGTCAGCTCAACTAATCACTGTGTGAAAATGAAAGATGTCAACATACGAAGAATCTCAAAAAGAAAAGAAAAAGAAAATTTTTATGAGAAAAAGAAACATGTAAAATGTTCAAAATAAATACTATTTGATAAAGTCTAGCTTACTGTGTGAAATTCCCTTTTTGAGGAAAAGAATAATGAAATTTTTCAAACCAGATGATAATCACACCTAGATCAGATTTTGCAATACTTTTCTACAAAGAATTGAGGAGCAATATTTTCAGATTTGCAAGTCATATAAATTCTGTAGCAGCTGCTGAACTCTGCACTTATAGAAGGCTCTCTGACACAAGTTACTAGCAAGCAAATCACTGATTGAGTTCCAATAGAACTTTGTTTGCTGAAATTGGCTGGTTTCACCTATGGACAAAATTTGCCACCATTATTCTACATTATTATGTGAAAACATGAATATTAATGAAAGAGAAGAATGTTACTCAGGGAAAACATGCAAAGTATTAAAAATAAATATTTTCAAATAGATTATGCTCAAACTGGATCTGTATAGAGGAAGGAATTTCAGCCCTTTGACCTGATGGAACTCTGGTAACATGACTCCACTGGCATTGAAATATTTGCTTCCCACGTGACTCCCTGAGCTTGAATGATCACTATCAGTATCATTTCCATCTCTAGCAATGCTTAAGGAATTTACAACTTAGGGTTGGGAATGTGGTTTAGTGGCACAGTGCTTGCCTCACATGCATGAAACCCTGGGTTCAATTCCTCAGTACCACATAAACAGAAAAAGCTGCAATTGATGCTGTGGCTCAAGTGGTAGAGTGCTTGACTTGAGCTGAAGAGCTCAAGAGCACTGACTAGGCCCAGAGTTCAAGCTGAGAAAAAAAAAGAAAAAGAAAGAAATTTACAACTTAGAAGCGAAGGCAGATCATCTCACAGAAATAGCACTGACCCTCCTGAATGGAACATAGATCCTGAAAAGAAAGAATAAGTAATATACCTCTGGATCTACAGAATCTACTTGGAATAAAGAAGGTGCAAGAATATGAATACTGCCTGTGATATGTGCTTTCCTAACCTACTGTGGCTTCCATTGTATCTGTTGACATGCCAAACCCCACAGTGGTATGGATAATATCTGGGAAGTATGGATAATATATGAGTCATGCTAAACTCCTAACTGAGGCAATCATATGAAGGTATAAGATTCCAGCCCCTATAGCCCACATGAACCTCTCTCTTCCCTTCCATTTATTTTCTTAACAATACATCGCTTGACACTATTTATGATGCTGCAGTGGTATAGCCTGATTGAAATGTGTATCCAGGCTTGGCTTGAAGTCATTGTTAGTACACTCTGAGCAAATGTGATAAATAGGTTTTGTGTTTCTCCAGGTGCCTTTCCATGTAAATTGATGACTGCTGCCCAGGGGAATGAGCTGGGCTTGAAAACATGAAGAGAGATTAGTATTAGTGTGACAAGGCCATAATCTGTAACAAGGAGCATATATCATTGTCACACAAGAGAATCACAGTGTTTGGAAGATCCTCTCTACTTAGGGAAGGTCTCCACTCCATGGCTGACAGCTTAGGCCTCTTTAGATCAACCCTGCTTGTTCTATCCAAAAAAGCTCTTTTATTCAAATTTGACAAAATAATTACTACTACCATTTGGCTTTGAATGGCTCAATTATGGCTGCAGTCATTTGGTTTAGTAATTACTGAAATTATGGTTTGGGCTCAAGGCCAGATCTATCTTTCCTCTCTTCCCCATGAAAGCAAGGAGAGGCACTTTTATAGGAAAATATATGGTGATTCAGGAGCCAGGTTGTAACAATTCATTTTAAATGACTCCAGTCAATGGGAAATAAAACTGAATAGTCTAGCTGAGAATAAGGCTAATTTTTTCCTTGATCTTTAAGAAACCTGGCACTCTGAAACTATTTTTGGCTTTCATGGATAATTCTAGTCTTTCCATGAATGAAGTAAACCCGCCTTTAAATTTTATACTCTCATTATTCTTTTAACCTGATTAAAATCTATTATTGGTTGGTTGTTATTTAATCTATGGTATTTTTGTTTTGTTTAAACTAAATATTCTAGATTCCTGACATCTTTCTTTCAGGTTTCTGGAACCTGTGATTTAACCAGGGTTAAGTCACTTAATTTTAGAAGCCTGGATTTTTTTTTCATTTTTAAGTTGGGTTAAAACATGATATTTCCCTGAGTATTTATAAGAATCAGAAAACTAAACACAGAGCTCCCTATGACCCAGCAACTCTAACAGAGCACAAACAAGGCCACACGAAAGCTACCAGCACAACCATGTTCATTGCATCATTATTTAGCATGCCATGAGATGGCATGATTTGGAATCAGAGCAAAAGCTCCTCAACAGATGAATGGGTCAAGAAAAAAAGTATATACACATGTGTGTGTGTATACAGATGGGTGTATATATATATATATATATATACACAAATGCAATGGCATTCTACTCATCCATCAGAAAGAATGATATGGCACCATTCATAAGAGAATGGAAAGTCTTGAAAAAATTATATTAAGCAAAGTAAACCAGACCCAGAGAAACACAGATTTGCATGGTTTTCCTCATTTGTGCTAACTAGAATATGCCTATAAATCTACTAGTACACACCCTGGATGGTAAGCAAGGAGTTGCATATAAATTAATTGAAATGTAATAAACTCTATGGAGAGCACAAATAGTATAATTCTTTTAAAAGACTAAGTTAAAGCCCAACAAAATAATTATCAGGAAATGGGTACTTACAGGAGGGTAGGGTGAGACCAAGGGGGGATGCGTAAAAGAATAGAAGGGGAAAAGGGAAGAATGTAGGCAAGAATTAATTGTATATACAATGGAATTGAGAAATATAAGGGAAGGGGTGAGTCATAGGAGGGTGAAGATATTGAAGTGACATAGATCAAGAAGCATTATATACACAAATTGCTTTGTTAATGGCAAAAAATTCAACACATAATTTTAGTTTAAAATTAAGATAAGTAAGGGGAGGAGTGGGTGAGAATATGCACTGTGTTCATAAACTGCTTTAGTGAATGGCAACTATTTTGTATGACTACTTAAAGATAATACAAATGTTCAAAAATAAGATTATGTGAGCTACTGGTTTGGCCTCAAGTTTAGGTGGGATATGATGTTGCTTTATAGGAGCATGAGTAGGTACAAGTAGTCACATCTTAGACCAGGAAGCAGAGACAAAAAGGTTGGAGTGCCACATTTTAGGAAATACCCTTGATAACTCAATGGTCTCCCACTAGGCCTTACTCTAAAAGTTTCCATACCATCTGCCTACACTGCCACTCTGGAGACCGACCTCCAACTGAACCATTGAAAACTCATATTCCAACCATAGCAAGGGATTAACCTGGGGAAACTGTTCTGTTATTCAATATAAAGAGGGAAATTCTGAGGTGAGGATAAAGCTTCATTCTTTTTTCTGAGAGAAGAATTTCTTCTGATAGAAGAATTCTCTTCTGTCTTCTCACAGAAGAACTTGACCAAAAATAAAATCAATTTTACTGTTTATGGTCTGTATTCATATATTTGTCCACTTTCTAACAATTATCTGTATGTCAAAACCCAATCATTATAACATTTGTGGTCATTTGTAAAGGTACATTTTGTGAACTTTTGTGGCATTTTAAAATAATTTTTTTGTATTTTTCATTGGTAATTTTGCTCCTTAAAATGGTCTCTAAACATAGTCGTGTGCCTTACAAGGAAATTATAGGTATTGGTCAGTTCAGCTATGAGTTATAAAGTCATTGGCTGTGAGTTTGATATTGATATAGGTAGGTAGGTAGGTAGGTAGATAGACAGACAGTTAGATAGAGATAGATAGATAGATAGATAGATAGATAGATAGATAGATAGATAGATAGATAGATAGATAGATAGATAGATGTGATTATATATAGACTAGAATAATACTGGTAGTGAGTTGGTAGAAACCAGGATACTTAATAGCACATAGCAAAGACTTACCTGGCTGGACTTGTGGAGACCTTATCTCTAAACCCAGGAAGAAATCAAAATATGCAGGTATTATGAGAGCTAGCTCTAGGCTCAGGTGAAAAAATAAATAGACCTGATCCTACAGCTATCAATGACCAGGTTAATTGTCTGGTATATCTCATCAATTTGTCATTTAAAGATCTTCCTTAGCCTTAAATACTCTTACTGTGAATGAGACAACTCTGTTCCCTCAAGGCTGCTTCAGAAGATGGAGAATTGAGAGCAAATGAAAATAAGAAGAATAAAAAGAATGAAAGAAATAGGTGGAGGAAAAAAATAGATGGATAGAAATATAAGTTGCTGGGGCTGGGAAGGTGGCTCAGTGGTAGAGCGCTTGCCTTGCATGCATGAGGCCCTGGGTTCAATTCCTCAGCACCACATAAACAGAAAAAGCTAGAAGTGGGGCTGAGGCTCAAGTGGTAGAGTGCTAGTTTTGAGCTGAAGAGCTGAGGGGCAGCGCCCAGGCCCAGAGTTCAGGCCCCCACAACCGACAAAAAAAAAAAGAAAAGAAAAAAAAGAAATATAAGTTGCTGAGTGAGAAACTTCAATGACCATTTCTTGGCTTCATTTTCCTCCCTCTTTTCTCCTTCCCATCATTCCTCTAGCTTTCCTCCTCCTTTCTTTTAAATAAATATTTACTATTTATTTATTTCTAGAGACTTCATATGTAGAGGTGAGTATCTTCTGAAAGAATTTTACTATTAGGTGCTGCATTTTACTATCTATGACCTGTTAAACCTTTTCTATGCTCTTCTGACTTAGAAGAGCACTTTTTATAGTATTGACTCTGATCTGTCTCTCAGAATATTAGAGGTCTGATGACTTCCATGTCATGGGTCTAAATCCTATTTTATTTACCCATGCAACTTAAGTCACTTGGGTCTCTGTTGGAAAATCTAAGATGCTGTCTCTCTCTGTCCATAACAGAACTCCCTATGTGTTCTAAATTCTGTCTCCAAGGCAAACAAAATGGATGTTATCCAATGAAACACAACAAACCCAGAAGCTAAGGCTGAGCGTGGGCACCTCCAAGTATTCTGGGAGGCAAGTTTTCTAAATGTTATTTCTGTCATTCTTGTTTATTCAAGATGATCATAGACACTATAAAGGAACTTGAAAAGAATCAAAATGAGAAAATAAATGTTTGGCCAGGTGCTTGCTGGAGGCTCACACCTGTAATCCTAGCTACTCAGGAAGCTGAGATTTGAGGATCACAGTTAGAAGCCAGCCTGGGCAGGAAAGTCCATGAGACTCTTATTAATTAAACACCAAACAAGCCAGAAGTGGAACAGTGGCTCCACTTTTGCTTTTTGCCTTGAGAGAAGGTCCTGGCCCTGAGTTCAAGCCCAAGGACCAGGAAATGGACAAAAAGAGAGAAGAGAGTAGGGGGAGAAGGAAGGGAGAGAAAATAAAGGAAGGAAGGAAGGAGGGAGGGAGGGAAGGAAGGAGGAAAGAAGGAAGGAAAGAAGGAAGGAGGGAAGGAAGGAGGAAAGAAAGAAAGAAACAAAGAAAGAAATAGAAAGAGATTTGGTATTGATATTCCTCCAGCACTGTTCTTTCTGTTAAAGATTGTTTTTGCTATTTGGGGTCTTTTATTGTTCCATATGAATTTTTGGATTGCCTCTTCTATTTACTTGAAGAATGAGGTTGGAATATTGATAGGTATCGCATTGAGTTTGTAGATAGCCTTGGGAAGTATTGCCATTTTTACGATGCTCCTTCTAATCCAGCATGGGAGGTTTGGCCACTTTCTTTTTATTTATTTATTTTTATTATGAGAATGCCGTACAGAGTTACAATTACATGGGCAAGATAACGAGTACATTTCATATCAAGCATTGTTGCCTCCTCTTTGTTTCCCCTTCTCTTCCATTCCCATACCCCCCTCCCCCACCCGATCCTCTCCCCACCCCCCACCAAAGTTGTAAAGTTCGTTTTTCGGCATAACGACTTGTACATCTCATTGTTGCTATGGGTCCACCTGTATCCCTAGTTAAAGTTCTGTTTTGATTTCCCTTTTCAGGTTTTTAAAGTTTTCATCATAGAGGTCCTTCACTTCTTTGGTTAATTCCTAAGTATTCTTATTTTTGTGGGGGTAGGGAGGGTGCATGGGGGGGGGAGATAGGAAGGGATGGGAAGGGGAAACAAAGGAGGAGGCAACACTGCTTGATGAGAAATGTACTCATTACCTTGCCCATGTAATTATAACCCCTCTGTATGGTATTTTCACAATTAAAAAAAAAAGAAGTACATATAAAAAAAAAGAGAAAGAGAAAGAAAGAGAGAAGGAAAGAAAAGAAAGAAAGAGGAAGAAAGAAAGGGAATGAGGGAAGAAGAGAGGAAGAAGGGAAGAAGGAAGGAAGGAAGAGAGGGAGGGAGGGAAGGAGGGAGGGAGGGAGGGAGGGAGGAAGGAAAGAAACAGAAAAAGAAATGGGACAGGCTTGTTCTTTCAATTTGTAGGCATAATGTAGTTCATTTTTTATTTATTTTATTTTATTTTTCATCATATTTTAGGCTTCTCTTTTCTTTTTTATTGTGAAAATAGCGTACAGAGGGGTTACAATTATATGAGCAAGGTAATGAGTACCTTACATTATCTTATCAAACATTGTTGCCTCCTCCTTTGTTTCCCCTTCCCATCCCTTCCCATGGCCCCCTTCCGCCCCCCACTCCGCCACCCCCCCCTCCCTGCCAAAGTTGTAAAGTTCGTTTTTTGACATAACATCTTGTACATCTATCATTGTTCCAATGGATCCACCTGCATCTCCAAGCAATTGTTTTTTTCCCTTCCCCTCCACAAATTATACCAACATCAAATACAGTGAAAAATCTTAAGATACATAATTTACTTTTAGATAGTTTTAAAATTAGAAATGACAGGCTGGGAAGGTGGCTCAGTTGTAGAGTGCTTGCCTCTTATGCATGAAGCCACCCTGGGTTCGATTCCTCAGCACCACATAAGCAGGAAAAAAAAAAAAGCCGGAAGCTGTGGCTCAAGTGGTAGAGAACTAGCCTTGAAAAGCTGAGGGACAGCACCTTGGCCCAGAGTTCAGGCCCCAGGAGCGACCAAAAAAGAATTAGAAATGACATATTTACAATTTATAAAACTAAAATATTAAGTATAAGTTAGAAAATTCTACTTCCTGGTTCAATATTAAAATCCCTGTATATCTAGTCAGAAATTTTCTATACATACACAAACTTCTGTTGTATATGCCTATCTTTTTAACAATTAAGATTTTTATTAAATAACAACTAATACTAAGGATAATGTAATGGATGATTTAAATAATAATAGTAGCTTGAAAGTCTAGTACTGACTACTTAGATTTAGGAATAGAATGTGTATAATACTTTTGAAGATATTCAGACTTTTATTGATGTCATTTCTCTTCCATCACCTGGTAGTAAATACTATCTTCAATTCTCAGTTTGTGCCTTTAGTTTTTCCTGCCAAATAATTTTGTTAGATAAATAATGTATGTCTGAATTTTATAGTGTTTAGTATTTTAATGTGTATGATAAAATTTTATTCATTTTAACTTGCTGCTAGTTTTAAATTTACTCATCTATTGGATCTCATTGGTACTCCTTCTTTAAGTCTATTTTTCGTCCATTTTTGTTTTATTCATTTTGGTTATTTTAGTGGTTACTGTAGACATTGTGTATATGTGTGTGTGTGTGCGTGTGCGTATGTGCACACGCACGTGTGGCTGGTTGTGCATGCAAGTGTGCTGGTCTTGGGGCTTGAACCCAGGGATTTAGCAATGTCCCTGAGTTTTAAGGCTCAAGGATAGTTTTCTACCACTTGAGCCACAACTCTAGCTTTTTTGTGTGGAGAATTGAAGGTAAGAGTCTCACAGATTTATCTGCCTAGGCTAGCCTCCTGAGTAGCTAGTATTTCAGGCAGAGCTATCAGTGCCCGGCTTTACTCTGAATATGCTTGACAAGAAATGTACTCATTACCTAGCTTGTGTAAGGTACTCTGTATAGCATCTTTACCATAAAATAAAATTTTAAAAAATAGGTTTTAAAAAAATATTTTGAGTTCAATTGCTCCCCTTTCCAACTTTCATTAATTAGAACCTTACTTTCCTTTTAATCCCATCGTCTAGACATTGATGATTCTGTTATACACAGTTTATGTAGGTGAACCTACTGTTTTTGTTGTTTCCTTGTTTAGGTGGTTCTGGGGTTTAAACTCAGGATTTTATGCTAGACATGCCTCTAGACCTTTTGGCTTTTATTGTTTGTTGAATAGGGTTTCAATTTTCACTTGGGCCAGCCAGGACTATGATCCTCCTACTTCTGCTCCTGTCAGGCTGGGATACGTTTTCAAACTATCACTTCAAGCTTCTTTTTGTTTCAGATGGGGTCTCAAGAACAGTTCAAGAGTATTGTTCAGCTGTGATCCTCGATTTCAGCCTCTCCAGTAAGTAGAATTAATGATATAAGCCTGGCCTGACTAAGTTTGTTTAATTTGGTACCTTGAAGATCTAGTTGACCTTTTTCTGGCTTGCATGATAAACATTTCAAAGTCACTTAATCTTTAGTGTACTATGATTATATTTTGAAGCATTTTTATGTGGACCTCATTACCTATTTTACACATCTGTAAAGTTAGGAATATGTCTTTGGCTATTGCCTTTTCTTTTTTTTTTTTTTTTGTTTGAAATTATTGGGTTTTTTTTATTGTGAAAATACCTTACAGAGAGGTTACAACTACATGTGCAAGCTAATGAGTACAGTTCTTTTTTTTTTTATTTTAATTTAATTTTATTTTATTTGAGAACATACTGTACAGAGGGGTTACAATTACATGGGCAGGATAATGCATACATTTCTTACCAAGCATTGCAGCCTCCTCCTTTGTTTACCCTTCACCTCCCTTCCCAGCCTCCCCCCTCCCCCCCACCCAATCATACCTCCCCTCCCTCTCCCCCCCCCCCCCACACCGACATTGTAAAGCTGGTTTTGACATGACATTTTGTACTTCTCATTGTTGCAACAGGTCCACCTGAATCCTTAAACAACTTGTTTGTCCCCATCTCCTCCACATGTTATACTGACATCAAATATAGTGAAAGCGGGGGTTTCACTGTGGGGGAGGGACATACAAAGCAACAAAGAAATAATCTTATAAATGCGTTAGAAACACATGCATGAAAGAAACAAAAACATTAAAATACATATTGCCTTTTCTTTTTTTTTTGTACTGCCTTTTTCTTAATTCTATCAGTTCTTACGATCTTTCTCATTTTAGTCTTATTGTCTTTATCTTCAAGTTTTCTATCTCTTGGTATATCTGTGTTTCAGTGTGAATAATTTTTTTAGCTCTAACATAGTACACTAATAAATCTTTTTAGTTGTGTTTTATTCTGTCACTGGGTCTATTCATTTAAAATTTTAATATTGTAATTTTTATTTATCAAAAGCCTGCTTTTGTTGTTTCAAAGCATTCTGGTCATCTTCTATAGAGTCTTGTGGTAAAATTTTCGTTTCTTTAAAAACATCTGCTTTCAGATTCTCTTAAAAGCTAAATTTGTTATTTGTTGTATTTATAGACTTATGCTATGATGGTAGTCTATTTCTTGTTTGTTAATGATTTCTTGTTTGTTGTGAGGTCATTTATGAGATGTTTGTCCTGAAGCCTGAATGTAAGTTGTGCTACTTTTAAATTGCCGGGGGTTCCTGTCAAACTCAGAATAAACTTTTACTGAGATTTTAGCAGAACAATGAACTGAATATAAAGACATAGTGCCCTATTTCCAGACTCCTCTAAAACTTCTTACTGACTCCTCTCCGAGTGATTTTTTTTCTAATTTTGATGAGAATGAAAACATTTGTATTCAGGGACTTAGTCAGTTCCTTCTCCCTAATATCTGCCACGATCAGTTTCAGAACTGAACCTCAAGAATCTGCAATATAGGGAACCAGCTGAATCAGAGATCATTTCTTTCTCTGAATTCCAATGAGCTTTAATGCTTTTCACTTCTGGGAATTTTGCAATGTATATGACATATTATATATATACATTTATATATATTTATTTATGTATATAGCCTAGATATATTTATATTATATATATTTATGTATATAGCCTAAATATATTTTACTATTCCTAGTGGGAAAACTTTTGCTCACAATGCTACTAGAAATTAATATCATTTGTTAAGGGGTTTTATTGGTGTTGTCTGTCTATATATCTGTCTATTTGTGACAGGATCTCACTATGTAGCTCAGGACAGTCTTGATCTTGATTTTTTTCCTTCCTTAGTCTCCTGAATGCTGGAATACAGGCATGGGGCAACATAGATATCTCTGTAGGCATTTATTAATAACAATAATCTTTCATACTTTTTTTGTCGGTCGTGAGCCTGAACTTTGGGCCTGGGTGCTGTCCCTCAGCTATTGAGCTCAAGGCCAGCGCTCTACCACTTGAGCCAAGTGCCACTTCTGTTTTTTTCTGCTTATGTGGTACTGAGGATTCAAACCCAGGACCTCATGCATGTGAGGCAAGCACTCTGCCATTGAGCCACCTTCCCAGCCCCAATCTTTCATACTTGTACATAAATACATTCTTTCATTTAACAATATATTTCATCATCTTCTCATATATCTATAAGTTTGCCTTATCTCCTTTGAATTGCCTATTCATAAATAATAGAGATAAATACCACGTATTTAACCCACCTCTACTGATGATATTTAGGTTGTTTTCAGTATTTCAGCATTACCAGAAAAATACTCATCTATCATTTCACATTACATCTAGATTAAATGTATACAATGAGGAATTGATAAGTGAAAAGATATGTTACTTAAATTTTAATGCATATGATCAAATTTTCTTTTCAGAGTTTGCAACAACTACTTTGAAAAGGAGAAAATCAGTGTGCCTATAACCTCATTGCCCTGTCGACATTGAACTGTATTATATCTTTATCCACATTGAACTTCAGTATACATTTGATAGTTTGTTTCTTACCACTAATTCCATAGAATTATCAAGTATTACACAGTTAGCAAGTATTGCATAGCGTGGTTTTAATACTAATAGGTATTTTCTGTGCAAGATGAAGAATTGAAGCTTTTTATTTTTCTCATGTGCAACTCTAAAGTATTATCTGCGCAAAGAAAATGCCAGTAGATTTTTTTTCTGATTGTGATTGTCCTCACTGTTCGAATGGTGTTCAGAGCAATTCTGAATGGTATCTTGATTCCAGGAGTAGAAGTCATGACTCCTTACCTTATCAATCAGGGGAGAAATCCAAGCCTTCTCCCAGCACACAAAACTTACTTTTGCAAGGTTGTTTCCCCAAGTTGGAGGACGAGAACAAAGAAGATCCAGTGTTTGTTCCCACCAAGAAGAAAAGCTCTATGGGGTTTTCTCAAAAACATTACCTTAGTCTAAGCCCTGAAGATGTCAAAAAGAAATTGAAACCATTGAGAGAACTCACTATTCAAGATTTACTAAAGGAGTTTGGGGATTGTGGGAACTTCCAACCAAACTCTATGTCTCTGGGCTACTTGAGAGATCAGGTAGTTATGAAGTTCAGAAGGGCTCTTTATTATTCTGGGATATGGGTGAAACATGTCCAAGGCTGCAAATTGGATAAACACTTGACCGCTAATTATTTCAAAACAAATCCTGGAAGTCTACACCGGCTAGTGCCCTGGCTGAAAAGAGAACTAACAGCTGTTTATGGCAATTATGGATACACAGTGAAGAATATTCTAGATGCTGTCCTTCATCACCTGACAGAATATGATTTGGACAGTGATTCCTTTATTCACCTTCTGGAACCTTATCTCCTACAACATACCCATCATTTCCTGCATGAGTTTATCACTTTTGTTCGTTCACCTTACAACATAGAAACCTATGACCAGCGAGCCATCTATCAATGTACTCCTACTTCCACATGGGTGCAAAATAAGCCCAGGGATTCAGCTCCTGTTTATTTTTGGCCTGAGGGCTGTGATCCTAACACATCTCAGCATGACACAAAGCAGTCTCAGAACACCCAGGTTCAATGGAATAGTGAGGAGAGGCCTCAGTCTGGAAAGAAACTATTCCCAAATGGCCACTCTTCCTTCAAAAATACGAGAATTCCACTGGCCCATCAAGAAACAGCTGACAAAAGCCACATTTGTACCAAAGACAAACTAAAACCAAGTGATCAGAAAGGCATAGTTTCTAATAACAATAATAACAACAATATGGTTATTACTTGGGCTACCTTAAGGAAAAGAGTTCCAGGTTACAAACACTGTGCTCAAGAGAAAAAGGAAGAAGGGATGAAATTGTTTCCTGGCCATGATCTACACAAGAGTGAAACAACTGACTACAACTTCAGTATTCCAGAAATTTCCAATGAAGTGCAACCTCCGAAGTTCACTGCAAGAGAAGAAAAGGCTGTGAGCACTTGCCAGAAGATACATTTGCAAACAAAAGAAGAAGAAAACAAATGCACCAAATCTTCACCCAAGAGTTTTCGAAGATGCTCTAGAGGAAGATCCTTGACAAAGTGCAGATGCAGAGAAAGAGACCGTTTCTGGAGTTGCCCTTCAGAAAAATTCTTTTCTCCAATGAGAAGTGGTAGAAAGCGGAGTTCTCACAGAAAAAAGAGAAAAAAATGCAGACGGTCCCCACAAGTTGCCAAATTCGGTTCACATTTCAGTAGAAGAACCCAAAGGCAATCCAAATGCAGTAATCACAGATCCAAATCCTGGACCTGTGTTGAACCTAGAAAGAGATCTCTAAGCAGAGAAGTGAGTAATCGCTCTCTGGGAGAAAGTTGTGCAAGTGAGCATTGCTGCCAGCATATGTGCTGTCGGTGGTCAAGAGAAAAGAATGCACATGGCTATGAAGCAAATAACAGAAGAGCCTCTTTGTCCCCGTTCCAACTCAAGAAGCTTCCATCGACTTGTAGGAAGAAGCCTGACTTGCCTTCTAAATGTCAAGGTGCTTCCCAAACTAGAAGCACTTGTAGCAGCCTCACTGGCCCACAGACTGGGATACGTAGATCCCTCCGTAACCAGGAGATGAAGCCCCAAATATTGTTTCCTCAAGCTAGAAATATTAAGTACAAGAAGACCGAATGCCAGTTTACAGATAGCCCTGGATGCACCAGTCACCTGGGTAATGAAGGGGAAGGGAACAATCTTTCTGAATATGTACCTTTCTGCAGGAGGCAAAGCCAAAACTGCCAGAATTCATGTCCTCATAAACATGGAAGAGTCAAGAAAGAACAGAGGTGAGACACGGCATCAGGAGAAAAAAATGGGAGAAAGCAAGGGAGGGGGTGACACTGTTCAAAACGAAATGTACTCATTACCTGACCTGTGTAACTATAACCCCTCTGTACATCACCTTTACAATAAAAGTCAACTTAGATATTCATCACATCACTTTGTATCTGAAACTAAAAGGCCTGATAGCCCAATTATAAGCTCCTATTGGAGACAAATGCATATTATTAAATTATTTGTATGTATAAATGTTATGTGTCTGCTTTATAAAAATAACAATTCCTAAAATATTTGACCCATTTTTAGTTTCTAGATTTACCTATGAAAATTCACTGCCAAAAATTCAAAAAACCACCGAGTATACTAGAGTATACATTAATTTTCAGGCACACTAAGTATGTTGCATAATGTATTGTTTTAAAAGATTAACACATGCATATACAAATGTGTATGTGCATATTCACCTATACATATATTATGTTTCAGGTTTAATACAATTCTTGGTCCATGGGAAACAAGACAAGGTCACTGTTTTAAGAAAAAGTAATTTGAACTTCACAGTTTAGCAGTGAAAATAAGTGCAAATATATCAATAAAAGTGAACATGTATGAGATAATTTGCATATATTTAATTGTCCACCGTAAGAAGGTTCTTTGTGACGTTTCCATCATATTTATCCCATCTATTTCTCTTACCTCTTCATGCTCCTCTTTTTCCTTTCTCCTTCTACCTCCCTGGTAGTTATCCCTTTAACTTTCATAACTTTGTTGTTGTTGTTTTCCTTTAGCTTCTACAAATGAGAGACATGTAATCCTTAAATTTGTGGGACTGGCTTATTTCCATTCACATGAAGATCACCAATTATATCATTTTCCAACAATGAAATAATTTTATTCTCTTTGATGACTGAGTATATGAGTAAAACTGCATATATAGGGGGTGTGGGGCATGACATATATCTCACATTTTCTTTATCATGTGTATAATATATATATATGTATCACATTTTCTTATGCATTTTTTCTATCTATTGAGGGTCAACATTCTCTATCAACCTACCTCTAAAAACTAAAAACTACACTTCCATATATGCTGACTTATAGATATTATCACTAGAAACAAGTATTTTTTTAGATAATTCTGATTTTCTACCTACAGTAGCCTGGTTAAGTGATTGTGATTATACTACCTAAACCAAAGCAAAACCAAAGCCTTTCCCTCTCAGTGACACTTATAAACCCCAAACTGGATTCTTCAAGCTGTTTCTGAGAAAAGAGGTCATTCTCTCTCCTTGGTGGCAGATGGTGAGAGATTGATGGTGTGGACAGTATCAGAAGCAGTAATTCTCAATTTGTGAAGAAAATCCGTTTAAGGTAAAAGAAGAGAGAACTAACAGAGAAAATTAAGATAAGTTGTAAGTAGAGTCGGGAGACAGGACATGGATCTTGAACTGGAGCTGCCTGTCATCCTGCCCTACAAGTGATTTGTTATTTTCACCCTTTTCTATGTTTTCAGAGAAAATATACTTGTAGTCCCCTTGTTCAAATACATATAAAATTGATAAGGAATTACTTTAATTTATAGTTCATAGAAAACTAGTGAATGTGGCTATTACAGTGTGACCGGAAATCTAGCTTGCCCAACTGCACAATGATCTTAAAACCACAATTTGACATTACCTACTCTTTCCCTTTGCTGTTGTACCTGTTCAGTTGTCCACATTTCACACCTTATGGTAATCCCATTCACAAACATGTCATTCTACTTTTACCATGTTGAATAAGGTTGATTTAACTATGCTTGTGTTTTCAATGAAGAAAATTAGTTTTAGAGATATTATAACAAACAAGTGCTGAGAACCAAATTGTAGGTCTAGCAGTGCATGCTTTGTGTTTTTATAGCTCATTACAGTTGACTGAGATTTTCAAGTTAAATGACTTGAAAATTGTCAAGCCCTTAATGACAGTCTTTCCCGCTACTGACAAAACATTTCCATCCAAAACCTAGAATGCTAACATAACCTTTTAAGATTAAGATGCTAAAGAGTCACTTCTATTTATTTTCAGGATAAAAACCAATTCTTTTCCCCAAGTTTACCCTAAATTATCCTTTCATTTCTAGTAGTGTTCATCTCTGCCAGCTTGGAGAAAGCAAGTGACTGATTTTCAATATATGTGCTTTATTCACAGTGTATGTTTCATGGTGTGTGGTTAGAAGAAATGTTAAGTGCCAGGGTCCTCTGTTCTAGATCCTCTAATATTCCTTAGCTTATTTCAGCTCCTTGAGGTATACTTTATCTACCAAATGAAAAGCAAGTAAGGAGGAGAAAAGTATCAGAAAGTACTTGAAAGTCATTATCTTGTATGAGTACAAAACTGAGTGGGCTATTAATACCTCTCAATTGTGCATATTTTAGCTAATGTGTAATTAATCCTTGTAACTACTATATAGGATATCCTCTTATCTGGCTTCCCTGACTCTTGGTTCTCTCTCTGAGAATAATCCACAAAGCTGCTAGCATTTCAATATACAAATTTACTCATAAAATTTTCTGCTTCCTTCAAGTTTCTACTGGTTCTTTATTGTATAGAGGACACAATACAAATTATTAGTAGGTGAGGATCTTCAGCTTTAAGCCATTCCTCTATCCTTTAATCCTGAAAGAGAAACTAAATATATAAATGTGTACATATATATATATATATATATATATTGCAAAAGAATATGCATACACATACCATATAAACTCTCCTAACAATAGAACAGATTGCATCTTTCCTGTCTTTAATAAATATGCACACTTTCTACTCACTCCAATATTTTCCATTAGGGAACTGTTCAACAAATATATTTCCTCTAATTGCTCAGGTTTTAGTGAACTGTGTGATTTTAGAGCAAATTAATAGCTCTGAAACTTACTCTAACATCAGCTAAATGAAACTAATTAAATTTTGAACTTTTTGATCAGATATTCTGTAATCAATGTCTGTTCAGGAAATAACGTCACTGTCTCACATCTGAACCTAACTGACACTTTTCCATGCAAATTATTTCAACTAGACTCATATTTTGCATTCTAGTCTTCTAATAATTACTGGCATCTAGGTGGATTTTTAAGTAATTTATTGGCCTGTAATAAAATTTGGACTTGAGGATCTATAGATGTCATCCAATTTATAACATCTTATAAGTATTTGATTTTTATTTAAGTAGGTTAAGTATTTACATAAACAACTATTGAGCTAACAGGAGTATTATGGCATTAAAATAGATTTTGTCACATTGGATATTCTTTGGAAGTGGTGTCATATGTATTTTATCTCATTGACATAGTTTACTAATGTGAATTATAAAGTAAGTATGAATATTTTCAGAAATGTTTTTGTAAAATTTTAATTATAAAGTTCTTTAGATTTTTTAAGACTATATTAACATAATGTTTATCAAATATTACACAAAAGACTGAAATATGAAGATTTTTATCTATATACTATAATTATCAGGAATCCATAAGAATAGGATACACATGTACAGAGTCTCGGCATTCTAACGAAGAAAGACATAAATACAACAGACTAACTTCAGGAGCAAGACTGTGATCAATCACGCCTTTGCTTCACCATTTAGTGCTTTTCCAATCACTACAGCAGCAGCTTTGCTCATCTCACCCTGTTTCACAGGACCAGGAGAATGTGTTCTTCCATCAGGCTAGGACATTTTTCAAGCTCAAACTGCTAACCCAATATATAAAGCCTTGATATCTGGGGCCAGTAGATGTAAAATTCTTAAGAAAGTGCCTCAAAAGATAGGAAAGAGACTCCACAAATGGGACTAGATTAAAATAAAAAGTTTCTGCACAGCTAAGGACACAGTTACTAAACTAGAAAACCACCAACTAACTGGGAAAAGATCTTTACCAGCAATATATCATATAAAGGCTCAAGAAACTAACCCCCCCCCAAATGTAATAAACCAATTTCTAAAAGGGCAATTGAGCGAAGTAGAGACTTCTCAGAAGAAGAGGTAAGAATGGCAAGGAAACACATGAAGAAATAATCATCATCCTTGGACATAAAGGAAATGCAAATCAAAACAACTCCAAGATTCTACTTTACCCCAGTTAAATTGGCCAACATTGTGAATTCTAACAACAACAAATGCTGGCAGGGGTGTGGGGGAAAAGGATCCATACTGCACTCTTGGTAGAAATGTAAAGCAGTACAACCACTCTGGACAGCAGTCTGGGGGCTCCTCAAAAAAGTATGCATAGACCTTCCCTATGACCCAACCATACCACTCCTGGGCCTCTACCCTGAACATCATGAGACAGGTTACAATAAGAACATTTTCACATCTGTGTTTATTGCTGCACTATTCACAATAGCCAAGATATGGAAACAACCCAGATGCCCCACAATAGATGAATGGATCCAAAAAATATGGTACCTATATACAATGGAATTTTACACAGCAATTAGAAACAATAAAATAATGTCATTTGCAGGGAAACGGATGGAACCTGAACAAATCGTGTTAAATGAGGTAAACCAAGACCAGAGATAAACGGTCCATGTCCTTCCTGATCTGTGGAAGTTAGATCTAAAATGCACTGGGGTATGACAAATTACACAGAACTCCAGATACTCACATAAAGTGAGTCCAAAAGAGGATGGTTTTAGGAGAGGATCACAAAGGTGAAATACCCAAGTGCCTCTTCAGATACATGCAAAACAATATACATAATGACGCCAACTGCAAAGATATGGAAACAAAGGACTTTCAATTTGTTTTTCATTTGCATATGACTCTGAATTCTTTATCTTACATAAAATGTATTCACATGCACATCTGGGAAAGAGTAGGAGGAGGGCTCAAAATCAGAGGAAAAACAGTGAGCAAGTGCAGTAGTAGAGCACACTGGCTGCACAGGCCATCGAAGGAAGTGAACTATGCAATTGGTGGGTTGAGAGGGGAGGGAGGGAATAGATGAGCATGAGGGAACAGATGAAACTATGCAATAGAAAATGTACTTATTACCTGATATATGTAAAGGTAACCCTGTTGTATATCACCTTTAAAAGAACAATACAAATTTAGGGGAAAAAAAAGAAAATACGTGTTACTCGGTGACAGTTCAGAAGGAAAATTAAAGAGAGACAGAGAAGTTGATCCAGAAATAAGAATAAACTACACATAGAGCTCCCCTGTGACCCAACAATCTCGCTTTTGGCATTTACCCAAATGATCACAAGACCATACTAAGGCTACCAGCACAACTATGTTTATTGCAGCATTATTTACCATAGCTAAGATATAAAACCAACCCAGATGCCCCTCAGTAGATGAATGGATCTATGCCTCCATCAGAAAGAATGACATTGCCCCATTTGTTAGGAAATGGAAAGACTTGGGAAAAATTATATTAAGTGAAGTAAGCCAGGCCCCCAAAAACGTAGGCCCCATGGTTTCTCTTATTTGCAATAACTAGAATATGTCTAGAATGAGCAGAAAAGGTCAAAAGCTAGGTACATATGATCATTTAAGATAATGTCAAGTGAAATAAACCCCAAGCTAGGGACTTACTATTGTTTCTAATGTATTTATAATGTACCAAGCGATTTTTTTTGTTTCTTTGTATGTTCCTCCCCCCATGTTACAACCCCTGTTTTCACTGTATTTGATGTCAGTGCCCCTGCATTTGCCATATACACTTCTCTAGCTTGGGGAGGGGAAGGAAAAAAACGCAATGCTTAAATAGGGACACAGATTGACCCATTGTGACAATGAGATGTACAAGACACTATGTTGAAAATGAACTTTATAACTTTAGCGGGGTTGGGAGGGGTAGTTGTGGAGGTGGGAGAGAAGGGTTGGTAGGGGTAAAACAAAGGAGGAGGCAACAATGCTTGGTAGGAAATGTACTCATTACCTTGCTCATGTAACTGTAACCCCTCTGTTCAGTATTTTCACAATAAAAAACTAAAAATAAAATAAATAACTTAAGATCTTGAATGAAAACCAGGAGAAAAGTCATGTAATTGAAAACGTTGATAAAGCTAGAAATAAAGATATAAGCATTCTAACATATGACAAATCAGGTTATTAGAATAAAATATAGCTCTTTGGGAACAATAAAGAGAGTTATGTTCATGTAATGAAACTGTCTTTTCTATCAGGGAATCATTAGCTATAAGCTACAGCTGAATTTGCCACAGGCACTCATGGAAGATGCCATCAGCAACAATTAGAAACTATTAGAAAACACAACATTTGGGGGGAAAAAAGACCAAAAGGTGTAAGCAGATGTTAAATGTAACTCTTTTTGTATTATTTTATACATATTATACATATATGTATATTTACTTTTGGGAATATAAAATATATCTTTAAAAATTGATTTAGATCATAAAAACTGAAGAGTATTTTTATCATTGTTATCTACTAGGATGGATAAATGGATGGACAGAGAGTTATTATTGGATGGTTAACATTGAAAAGACCCATGTAATTCCATCTACAAAATAGAGGCCCCAGAAAGCAAATAAAGATGGTATTTCCAGTCCCATGCCCAAGACCTGAGAATAGCATAAGTGCGTGGTATAAGTTTCAGAGACCAAGGCCAGAAAACCAAAATCTCCCATGTTCATGAGCAAGAGATCTAGATGTCCCGTCTCCCACACAGAACTTGTCTTCCTTTACCTTCTTGTTGTTTCTGACCTTCAACAGATTCATTGATGTTTGTACACAGTGGTCAAGAGTACCTTTTGTATTCATCTACCAATGCAAATATATCTCTTCCAGAAACACCTTTACAGATATGTGGAAATATTTTACCAACTACCTGGGCATACCTAGCCCATTCAAGTTGGCACATAAAATTTGCTATCACAAAAATGCAGAGGCTAGAGAAGGATTTAAAAGGGGTTAGAGCCTGACTAATTGGGAAATAGGAGGCATTCAGGGAAAGTCAAGTAGAAAGAACATTCTATATGAAACTTTAAAAACTGACAAAGAAAATAGATTGCATGAACAGAGGAAATAGATGGAATGGATATAAACACATTGCAATTGAATCAGAATTCAGAAAAAAAAATCTTGATCCACAGAGACATTTTAGGCTTTGTGGAAGTTTAATTTCCTCTTCTGTTATAATGTAAATGCAAATACAAAATGTAAAATAATACACATATGAAATAATCTGTGTACTAATAAAACTTTATTTACTATATCAATAATGGCCCATATTTGTCCCCTAACATATAATTTCCAGGTCCCTGTGCTTAGGCTTCAAATAACCAGGAGAACCAAAATGATGTCAAATTTTTTGTGCGGTTATCAGGTGATACAATTCATAATTTAAAAAGCAAAAAAACCCCAAACAACCCAAGATTCTATTTGTTTAAGAATTAAAGTCAGGGGGGAGGGGGGAGGCTGGGAAGGGAGGTCAAGGGTAAACAAAGGAGGAGGCTGCAATGCTTGGTAAGAAATGTATGCATTATCCTGCCCATGTAATTGTAACCCCTCTGTACAGTATGTTCTCAAATAAAATAAAATAAAATTAAAAAAAAAAGAATTAAAGTCATACTGATGAAACATAGGAAGATGAGTTCAAGAATAGAAGAGGCACAAAAGGTTGAATCTACCAGTGATCTTTTAGAGGATGTAGATCTTTTAAAGGATGTAGATGCTATGCTATGCTTTATGCCAAAAACTACAGACAGATCATGGATTGTTACAGCCAGCAATAATGCACTGGAAAGAGCCTTAAAATTATGAAAACAAGCTAAAGGTTATTTTCTTTAAAAATATGCTCCAAAGTGAGATGTCAGATTGAGATCATAGATTGTGTCCTCCACTCTTCCTTTCTCCATATCTCATCCTATAACCAGCCATATTACCGTGAGGAAAAATTATGGCCATTTCTTCTTGAAAGATATATTGCATCCACATGTGAGCCAAGTGATTTAATCTTGATTAGTGCTGTCTGAAGACTTGTCAGATAGGTTAACAATTGGTCATGTATTTCACAGCACTGCTATTAAATCCACTGGGAATTAACATGTTAAATCCATAATCATTCTTTAGTGCCTAGATAATCGTGGGTTAACTGAAAATGAAGTTGATTCATTTTTCACATGTTCACCAAAGTGAAGTCATATTTTCCCCTTAACTAGTAATTAACCTTTACGGCTTTATTAACTGCTTTATTAAATTTAAATGAAATGTTTATTGGGAAGAGTTCATGGTAAGTGTAAACCACAATGACACTGTGATCCTGGTAATGTCCTGTTTCTTGGAACTTTGCTATTAAAAAAAAAGCTCATATTACAAGTAGTTCATTTTTTATCACAAAGAACAGGTGCTTGTAACTAATGCGTGATATAGTACTACTACTAATCATAAAGAAGAATGGTGGTGAAGTCACAGAGATCTGGATTCAAATTGGTATCTAATTACTTACTAATTTACTAGCTGTGTGACCTTGGGAGAGTAACTTACCCAATCTCTCTGTTCCTTATCTTAGCTGTAATTTGTGAATAATAATAATAATGAAACTGAAACTGTTGGTGATAAAGGGGTGAATGAATTAGTAGAGTAGATATGAGGTAATTATTTTGTAAGAGCTGATTTGAAAGAGAGTCTATTTCTTGTTGAAACAGGAAGAAATTTTTTTTGTTTGTTTTGTTTTGTTTTTTTTTGGGTCCGGTCGTGGGGCCTGAACTCTGGGCCTCAGCGCTGTCCCTCAGCTCTTCAGCTCAAGGCTAGCGCTCTGCCCCTTGAGCCACAGCATCACTTCCGATTTTTTTTCGTTTGGCTTATGTGGTGCTGAGGAATCGAACCCAGGGCCTCATGCATGCAAGGCAAGCACTCTACCACTGAGCCACCTTCCCAGCCCAGGAAGAAAGTTTTGATAAGGTTTTTTAATTGTGAAAATACCATACAGAGGGGATACAATTACATGAGCAAGGTAATAAGTACATTTCATTTCAAGCATTGTTGCCTCTTCCTTTGTTTTTCCCCTACCATCCCTGCCTTCCCATCTCCACAACTACACTCCCCGCCAACCAAAGTTGTAAAGTTCGTTTTTCAACATAGCATTTTGTACATCTCATTGTTGCAATGGATCCACCTGTATCCCTACTTAAACAATTTTTCCCCTTCCCCTCCCCAAATTATACCAACATCAAATACAGTGATACCATGGGGGAGGGACATACAAAGCAACAAAACAATCACCTTATAAATATCTTAGAAACAATAGCAAGAAAGAAAAAAGCCACTTGGGTCCTTATCTTGGGGTTCATTTGAAAAACAGGGAGATTTTTGTATTCCATTCATCTTGGAAAGAGGTCACAGGATAGTTTCCATTCCCAATTTCTTCCTACCTTTCTCAACACCATCAACTATCTACAAAGTCTATATAAAAAGATATGGTGGCATAGAGTGCTGATAGCTTTCAGTAAGACTTACAGGAGAGCCACTAGTCTTAGAATAAGGTGTGTGTTAGGGCAGAAATAGCTCTATGTATCCATGCTTGATAGCCGAAGTTTGTGTAAAAAAGATGGAATGCAAAACCTGTCTTGGTCAGCAGGTCTTTAGCCAGGTGTTGAAGGAACATCATTGCCCTAGGCTCTTAGCAGGTAGCTCTTGTTCATACCGCATCATACATCTTTATCAGTATAAAGCAATCTGAACCCAAGAGTTTAAAAGTGTCTTTGATAGTATCCCGCCAAAAACAGATTTCCCAGCCTCTGATGCAATATTTATAGTCCTGAGAATAAGTTATAGCTTGAAGTATATGTGCAGAATCAATGTTTACATAGCTTCCAGTCATCCTCTTAAGCAAAGTCCCTTTTGTCTGGATCTTCTCTTCTTTTAGTCTCTATCTCAAAAATAGTAACAATGGATAGTGTTCTTGAATACAAAAATAAGAGCCACCATTAGAAGAAAGAAAAAAATTCAACCTGTTTGGAACAAAAGCAACATGATCTTACCTGTGCTGCTCATGTCTAGGAAATATATCGATGGAAATAAATTTCTATCCTTCTGAAGCCACCATGGGTTGGGTTTGTTGTTGTGGTTGTTGTTGTTATATCACTCTAATTTATAGCCTAACTTATATGAGACTTTTATAGCAGAACTGAAGGAACATTTTTATGAGGATCCTGTTTCTGTAACTTTTGGCCATACATGTAAAGATAGGAAAATGTAGAGTGGATGATGTCATATTTTGGTATGTTGGCTGTGTGTAGCCAAGCTTGACCAGAACACCAATGGGGATATAATACAGGGTAAGAAAAAAAATGGGCATATGCTCAAGAAAGGGACAATGAAGTGACTTTTCAACTAAATTGGCACACCAGTGATAGTCAAATATACTATACCTTATTACTCTTTTATTTGGGGGGGGGGGTTGAACTCTGAGCCTAGGCACTGTCCCTGAGCTCTTCAGCTCAAGGCTAGCACTCTACCACTTGAGCCACAGTGCCACTTCTGGTTTTCTGGTGGTTAATTGGAGATAAGAGTTTCACAGATTTTCCTGCCCAGGCTGGCGTTGAACCATGATCCTTAGATCTCAGCCTCCTGAGTTGCTAAGATTACAGGCATGAGCCACCAGTGCCTGGCCACCATATTACTCTTATAGAAGAATGTTGCAGGTAGGTGGCTAAGGACATACATCACTAATGGTGGAAAAACCAAACAAATCTGGGATCATTATTACTCTATACAATACTCACAAACTGAGTATTTATACTCACAAGCTGAGTGTCAAGTAATATTTTGATAGGACTTTGAATCAGTCAAGGGGCCAGTCAGGAAACCAACAGTGACACTACCTGCTTTAAAAGTCACTTGTTACAAAAAATATTTGAAAAGTTGAGGAAGAGGAAGAGAAAACAAATGGGCTAACACAGATAAGGAACTACAGGAAGTGCCTAGGACTTCAGAAACGAGAGGTGATGGTATTAACAAACGCCAGGCTAGCAAATACTCTCTACTGATGGTGGTGATGAAGGCCACTGTTGCTGTTGAAGCTGTATCTAACATCCTTGACTCCTCTAAGCCTAGAAGTCCTGGCAGGAATTGCCTGTGATCTGTTCCCCACTTTTACTAGAACTAGAAGGCCACTGGATGCTGAGACTCACAGCCTCCTGTGCTGTAAGGCAAGGAAAAGAAGAGTGACCTAGAGAAAATAAAGTTGTAATCTGTATTTATCTCACATTAATATGGAGGAATTAAGGCCTGAAGTCTGGAGGGTGGGGAAACAAATGGAAGGCTATGCTGTTCGACAAGTTTTCTAAAACAATGCTGGGCAGTCCCTATGTGATCACCTCGAAATTGTTTTGTTAGCCTCTAATATTGAGTTCTTTGTGAACACACACATGTGAGTTTGTGCAGCATAAATGATTTTTAAGCAATAATTAGCCTTGAGTGCCTTCCATATCCTCCCTTCGCTTTACATCTTATAAACTTTTCATAAATTTTTCATAGCATGAACGTTTATTTCATAGCAAATTAAGAAACAATAAAACATTGAACTAAATGTCAGTTTTAATAATGAAGGGGAAGTTTCCCTGATTGTGGTTAAGTTTAAATAGAATTTACTAGTCTTCAGAGATGGACATCTAAATACTATCACTGTATAATTCTAACAAATGAATAACGGACATATTCAAAGAAACATTTTTAAATGTGCACATATCTTTGTTAGAACAGCAATACCCATTTACTGCATCTTTCTTAAATAACTATTCTATTTTTGGTTTTGATCCTTGAAGTATAACAGTGTGATCTTTGCTTTTACCATGGACCAGCTCTGGGAAGGCCTACATCATTCATCCAAATGAGTAAGGAATTCAGCTTATTGGGGTTGCAATGACGATTTAACTAACATGTCAAAGCAGGCCCACAAATTCTGGTGACCCTGTTTCTATCTCCTTGTTCAAATGATGGAGCTTCATTTGTCATATCACTTCAAAATGATGCCTTTTACACCTGACTGGTTCTCCTTGGGTCAATATTACTGACAAATGACTATTTCCTTCAAGATCCAGTGGTGATAATTCTTAATATGTCTCAGACTTGCAAAAGATTAATTTAAACTCCTGGTGCCTTTGCAAGTCAAGAGAAATCACATCAAAGATGATTTAGAAGTTTCTTGAGTGCCTAGCACCGTGTTGCATGTGAAGTATGTAGATGAAGTATGATAGCTATGTGAGATAAGAGCTGTCATTATTTGAATTGCCTGGAAATAGGCTGGGAATGTTACACACTTTATTTCAGTCTTCTCACGTTGAGAAGTTAAATGCTTTTATGCATGTTTTATACATGAGGAGATGGAGACTTACTAAATGCATGTAGCTATCAAGAATTACAGAACCTGAACAGTAGAGCTGAGATTCAAACTTTGATCTCCCTGAACCCAACACCTGTGATACTTCCTAGCTGACATAATCTTTAATATTTCTTGCCTTTCCAGTAAATCCATCCTCTTAGTATGGCATCTTAGTGGGAATATCTTCAACATCTGCCTATACTGCCCTCCTCCAATACACATACCATGCAAGTTGGAATGAATGCTCTTTGCTAAGCTAATACACAATCACCAAACCCTATACTTGCACCAATGAGGCTGCATTTGTGAAGTTTATGCACCTCCCTGGCCTCACTTATGATTCGTAGATTGTGAGAGAGTCTTCCAGACACTTGCTTTACAATAGTCCTTTGGTAAAAATTAGCCCTTACTGGGAAGGAGGAAACATGCAATTCAGCTCCAGGGCTACTTTACACTTCTCTGTCTCAATTGACACTTCTTAGTCTAGAAGCCTGAAGATTTTCAAGTCCCTTCTTTTTATCTATTATACTTCTATGACCTGCTGTACACTACAGAATAAGATTCCATTTCCCAAGCTTCTCCTTATTTAAAAAAGGTTACCCAAACACTTAAACCACAGACCTTGTATGTGGGTGTCTTGATGTTTTTAAGCCAATGTGAAAACCCAGACAGGGAAAATATAAAAATAAACAGAAGAGACAGAGGTTTTAAAAGCCCATTATTGCTTCTAACTCCAAAAAGGTAAGAAACATTCACCTCAAAGTCCCTGATTGTGCTCAGACTTGCCAAATTAGCTAACTCTCATTGTCAACAAGAGAGCTTTTACTTACTGCTTTAAGGTCTGTTCGATGTGTTTCCCCCTCCTGCCTGTCTCATAACTGACCTCTGGGACTCTTATTAAATATCTTGCTTTCCAGCCAGGGGACCAAGCAATTTGAGTTTCCTTATATTCACTTCCTATTCACTTGGTATTGTTGCTGCTGGACCAACTTCTTTCTACACAGATTGCTATGATCCTTAAAAAGTCACTTCCTACCCTTGAGCCTCTGTGACTCCTTTGGCATTAGAAATATCTCCTTCCATTGTGCTCACTTTATTGTAAATGAATTCCCCCTGTCTTGTTTTTGTCTGTCTCTGTTTTTGTCTCTCTGTTTCTGTCTCTGCTCTCTGCCCTCTGTCTCTGTCTCTGTCTCTCTCATGCTGAGCATAGAGCCCAAAGCCCCTACCCTATATCCCTTAATGTTGACTTTTCAAGCCCTCGCTTATTTGCGTTAGAATCACACATATATGCCTGTGTCTCCTTCTTCAGTGACAACTTCTTAATAGCATATACCACATTTTGTTTATCCCTGGATCCTCTGGGTACTTCCTATGAGTGTGTGGGTCTTAGGATGCACCTCCTACATTTGAAAACAATTTCATGAATGAATAAATATGAGGGGAAAAAATGAATCAAATGCTCCAGATGAGTGTGAATGATGATCATAAATATGTGTCACCTATCCTGAAGCTAGAAGGGTAAATGGCAATTAAAAACTCTATAATGTCTCTATTTACATCATATTACTGCAGAAGCCTGACATTTCATACTTGTTTTCTCCTGTGTAAAGGTTTGAAAGAATCAGTCTTTACAAACAGGGAGAAGCAGTATGTCAGTCTGATGTGTGTCCTGTGGCCAAGTGGTATCCGCCACAAAGTGATTGCCTGCCAACTTGTGACACATTATGGCAGGTATCACAGCAAGCAGCTCCCCTTGGCACAGAGGAGAGTTAATGAAGGAGTGGAAGGGACATCTCGACAGATGCAAACAGTATGGCTGGGAGCTGGGAAGGAAAATAAAGCAATAGAAGCTACCTCTCAAGCACAAGAACTTGAGCCTACTAGTAGACTAAGTTGTCAGAAAGGCCTGCTGGCTCCACTTTCTAGGGTTGTTACAGGCGGTCCTCAATCAGGCTGTTCCTCTTTTTTTCCATATTTTGAATCAAGAGCTTAGTGTATTCTGCGGCACCATTTTAGTATTAAGATCATCAAAGACAAGTGGCTTTTCTTACTATTTGAGATGAAAATGAATGAATGCAATGCAAGGGGAAATAAGATAGAAATTCATTAATCTGTTGAGGGCAATTTAACTGAAGAGATTATTTTTCCTCTCTATCTCCCACTTTTCAGATCATATAATACCTCAAGTCTGGAAAAGCAAATTGCCCCATTAATTTCAGTTGAAAATCGTAACATATTTGGTTTTGTGACAGATGAAGATGTGAGTCCTGTCCTCAAGGAGACTATATTTAACAAATATATATTCAAGTTAATCAGTGATCACCCTCATGACAAGCATGCTTTGCGGAATAAATAATAACTGGACAGTACATGAACTTCCTGAGTGGAGGGAGCTCCCAAATAATACTCTGTAGTTACCATAAAGCATCCTGGAGAAAGCAGGACATGAGCTGAGTTATAAAAAGCCACAAAGAGTGAAATAGGTTAGAAGAATTAAAGAGGCTTTGAGGCCAGTGCAGTGAGGTTGAGGAAGAAGACAGTATGATGTCTATTTAGGGAATTTTAATTTGACATCATTGGCATACACACTGAGACAGGATGAATGTGAAAAAATGCAAAAGAATTAACTTCAAGCTGGACGCTGGTGGCTCACACCTGTAATCTTAGCTACTCTGCAGGCTGAGATCTCGGGATCACGGTTCAAAGCCAACTCCGGCAAGAAAGTCCATTAGACTAATCTCCAATTAACCACCAGAAAACTGGAAGTGGTGCTATGGCTCAAAGTGGTAGAGCCTTGAGCCTTGAGCAAAAGAGCTCAGGGACAGTGCCCAGGCCCTGAGTTCAAGACTTATAACTGACCAAAAAAAATTTCATTTCAAGCCAAATTCTGATAGGTATTGTGAGCAGTATTGAAGAGGTGCAACTTCATTTTAAGGATTTGGAGGAGCAGATGAAGTTATATTCTAAGTTCAAGTCAGTTTATGGGACGCTAGGAAGAACTGAATGGACAGAGCTGCTGCTCCTCCAGTGCTGACTCTCAATATGGATTCCTCTGCTGCTCTGACAGGACAAACCAGCAGCCCTGAGTACCATGAGGCCTCAAAGCCCAGTGACCGGTGTAAAGCTAGTAATGTGAAGAGTTGGGACTATAGCTCACTTCCAACCCTTTTTGCTTTGCTTCCATGACCCTCCATGTTTTGAGACCTGCAATGTGGATATAACAATATCTGTCTCACAAACTTTTTATGAGTACAAGATAAAATAGCTTGCAGGAAAAGTGAAAAGTGCCTAATATAACATTTGATACATATTTGGTGCTCCATAATTGTTTCATTAAATTTAAATTGTGACATATTTAGAACTCAACATCAACACTCCACAACAGAACTTTGGTAATGATGAGAATGTTTCAGACCTTTACTAACTAACATGGTAGCCACTCATTACATGTAGCTGTGGACCACGTGCAATGTGGGTACTATGACACAGAACTGAATTATTTATCTCATTTCATTGACTTGAATTCATATAACTGCATGTGACAAGTGGCTAATATAGTGGACAGGACAGTTTTATTTTTGATAAATTCTTATATTTAAATTTTTAATAACTAATAAATATATTGCATGCATAATCACAGTACTTTGTTCTAAAAAATTTAAAAAATATAATGTTGGTTTTTACTTTTAGTAATATCCTTAAAAAATCCATTGTAGTGCTAACATTATACTGCAGCACTCTGCATTTTGAAATAGCTTGGCTAAATAAAACCCATGAGAATAATTTTGATTTTTATGTTTGCATACATGTCATTAAATAGACAAATGAGATCATTAATTTAAATAATAAGACTGTAGAACTGCATACATAATATGATATCATTTGTTGTGGAAAGATTCATATCAAAATTATAACAATTTATCACAGGAATGCATGATACATGATATTTATCTCCTGTCTGAATGTTTGTATTGCCAGAATCTTTTTTAATTTAGCAGATGCTAATTTTATAATTTGAATTGCTTTCCTATGCTTCAAAAATAAAAATGCATTAACTAAAGTGATTCTTAAAGAAAATCAAATAGTCCTCAACTCACAAAAATATGGCTTCTACTTAGTCTTCCATTTAAGGAATTTAATTTGTCATTTTAAGGAGAAGACTGCCCTCTTTGATATGAAGTTTGGGAGGAAGGAGTTAAAGCAGTTGTTCTAAGATCCACTCATACCCTTTAACCAAGAATATGTTACCAAAAAAAAAAAAGGCAAACAGGAGAGATGACCCTGTCTAACCTTGTGAACATGATAATTGGACCTCTTGACAAATAACTTAATGATATTTGCTCAAAGCAAGTCTTTATTGAGTATCTGTAACCAGATTTCCCTGGCTATGTACTCTAACAGAAATTAAACCGAGAATTTATGGATTTATGAGTATAGGGTCCTGGAAAATTGTATGCAAACTGGAGTATATAAAAAGAGTGCTTTGTAAACTAAATGCTTTCCATTCCCTGATTTAGTAAGCCACAAATCTTACAGATTTCCTCTACTCTGGGCCATACAGCATGCATCCAATGTAAAAAAGGAAGACTTGGAATACAGCCTTAGCATCTTAGAACTCTCCCATCTTTGTCTGAGTATCTATAATAGCCATGTTCTTAAAATGGTTTTAATGTTTGATTCTGTGTAATATCTGCTATGTGGGTAAGTCCAATCTGCTCATTTGAATCTCCACATTATCTGAAAGCTTACACAAGCCTCATTGATTACCAACTCAATGGTATCCCTCTCCTGGGTACAGAAAAGGCACGTAGTGAAAAGGCATTTCTCTTACAAGGTCTTCTTTTGTAAAACTCTAGTAACCTCAGTGGTGCAGATGAAGTATTTAAGATAACAATTGTTTTTTGTTCACACTTTCTCCTAAAAATGAGTTCAGATGCCTTAAATGTGCACAATAATCTATATTTTACTAACATATATGCTTTTTTCCAGTCACAACATGAGTTCCCCAAGGCTAAAGAAGATATTCTTTTTATATCTGTCTTACAGGTGCACAAAGTGTTTCTATTTAACCAAATTTAACCTCCATTTCAGGCCCTTCCATCTTTGGTCTTCTCTTGAAGACCAGGAACTGTTTAGAAAGGTTCAAACATTTTCAGATTTTTTCTTAGCTTCTTCGAGAAATTTTAACCAGACCAATTTAGGATTTGAACTCAGCCAATTCTGTGTTCTGTTCTTGGACCTCCAAATCCTGAGGTGATAATGACAATGCATAGAACTGATGTTCAGAAGGGAAGCTGGTAATTGACAGTCATTCTGTGACCTTTACAGATGAAACTGAAGTGTTTTCCTCTCCATAGCCCTTCAGAGACCTCATGCTCCCTGCCTGGATCTCTTCACAAACATTGGTGTGTGCTAAATTGTTTTGGAGTTTTCATAACATCCACTTACCAGGTCTATGCATCCTCATTCCAGCGCAGTGGATAGATTCATTCATTTCTGTTCCCTTTGAGGCAGGCAATAGCTACCTCCTGAGAAGCACCGAAAACATTTGTACGTTTGCTCAATTTCCATGCTCAAGTGCTTCTCTGAAACTGCCCTTGAATCTGAAGTAGAAAATTTGGCTAACCTTAATTCATCTCCCAGAACTTCATGAGGTGCCTCGATGAGGTAAGAATTTTGCGTGGCCTCCATTTCAAAGGTACAATGTAAACTTGGGATTCTTTTCTAGCATTCGTAATCTTTCTCATTCTTGACGCAAGGTGATATCAGAATAGAAGATTCACTTCTTACAGAGTGACACCAGCAGCCACTTCCTTTGTCTCTCAACTTCCTGATTTCTCTCTCTTCTTAAGCTCCACCCTCTGGTGACAAAACTGATTGTTACAATAAAAAGTAATACTGTTCCAACTCAGTCATTTACATTTGGTAGTCTAAGGCAAGTTTTTCAAACTCAAGAAAGTCTATAATATCTCAAAAGCTCAGGTGCTATCATCATTGCTGTAAATTTTGTTTAAATCTAAATCTAAATGACTATTTTAGTTTTGCCATCCTTCTCCAGGCCAAAATTAACCAATGAGACAGTAAAAGTTACTCAATCATCAGCATCAATGGGTACGCAGTATCTTTGGCAATTTCTCTTTATGTTGTCAAGTTATCTTGTTTTATATTCTCATGTCCAGAGAAATTTGATCTATAAAAGATTCATAGCTATATCTGAAATGTAGCTGGATTGTGGCATTATGATACTGGTGTATAGAGCTTTATCTGCTGCCTATTAAAGGCCAAACTAAAGAAGAGAAGATCATGCTAATCCACAGAATTTGAACGTTGCCTACACATTAAAATCACATGACACCAGGTGCTGGTGGCTCATGCTGGTAATCCTAGCTGACATTTAGGTTCAAAGCCAGCCTGGGTAGGAGACTCTTATCTCCAGTAAACCAATCAGAAAACCAGAAGTGGCACTGTGGCTCAGGTGGTAGAGTGCTAGTGCTGAGTTGAAGAGGTGAGGGACAGCGCCCAGGCCCAGAGTTCAAGCCCAGCGATCAACAGAAAAAAATAAATAAAAATAAAATCACATGAAAACGTTTTGAAAGTCCCTGAATCTGGGCTTTATGAAGACTAACAGAGGTTGAAATATCTTGGCGCTAAGAATCCAGAGTTAGTTCTGTTGCAAACTCCCAAGGAAATTCTTTTTTTTTAAATAATTTTTAAAATGTTTTTTATTGTAAAAATACTGTACAGAAGGGTCAGTTACATGAGCAAGGTAATGAGTACATTTCCTATCAAGCATTGTTACCTCCTCCTCCCACCTCCACAACTACATTCCACTCTCTCCCCTCCCTCTGCCATGCCTAAATTTCAACATAGTGTTTTGTCATCTCATTGTTACAATGAGTCAACCTGTATCCCTATTTAAAGTTTCTTTCCCTTCCCCTCCCCAAGCTAGAGAAGTATATATACAAGATGCAGGGAACATATTAAGAAACAAAAAAATCACATGATACCTTATAAATACATTAGAAACAATAGCAAGAGAGAAAAAAACCACTTGTGTCCCTATCTTGGGGTGCATTTCGCTTAACATCATCTTATATGGTCATATGTACATAGCTTTTGGCCTTTTCTGCTTGTCCCAGACATACACTATTGCAAATAAGGGAAACCATGGGACCTATGTTTCTTTGGGCCTGGCTTACTTCACTTAATATAATTTTTTCCAAGTCTTTCCATTTCCTAACAAATGAGGCAATGTCATTCTTTCTGATGGAGGCATAGAATTCCATTGTGTATATATACCACATTTTCTTGATCCATTCATCTACTGAGGGTCATCTGGGTTGGTTCCATATCTTAGCTATGGTAAATAATGCTGCAATAAACATAGTTGTGCTGGTAGCCTTAGTATGATCTTGTTTGGGATCATTTGGGTAAATGCCCAAAAGTGGGATTGCTGGGTCATAGAGGAGCTCTATGTGGAGTCTCTTGAGGAACCTCCATACTGCTTTCCAAAGTGGTTGAACAAGTTTACACTCCCACCAACAATGCAGTAAGGTTCCCTTCTGTCCACATCCCCTCCAGCATCTGTTGTTATTAGAATTCTTGATTATAGCCATTCTAACTGGGGTGAGGTGGTATCTCAGTGGTTGTTTTGATTTGCATTTCTTTTATGGCTAGGGAAGTTGAGCATTTCTTCATGTGTCTATTGGCCATCCTTCTTTCCTCTTCAGAGAAATTTCTCTTTATGTCTTTAGCCCACTTATTTATTGGGCAGGTGTTTCTTTGAAGATTTGTTGTTGGGGGATTTAATTTTTTGAGTTCCAAGTATATTTTAGATACAAGACCCTTATCCATTTTATGGCTAGTGAAGATCTTCTCCCAATCTGTGGGCTTTCTATTGATCTTGCTAGCTATGTCCTTTGCCATGCAGAAGCTCTGCAGCTTCATGCAATCTATTTGTCCAACCTTTCTTTGATTTGTTGTGTTTCTGGGTCTTTATTGAGAAAATTTTGGCCTGTGCCTAGGAGACCTAGAGTTTCTCCTATTCCTTCCTGTAATGTTTTCAGGGTGTCTGCTTTGCCTTTCGAGGACTTTGACCATTTGGAGTTGATTCTGGTGCAGGGTGATATATAAGGATCTAACTTTAGTTTTCTACAGGTGTTTAACCAATTTTTCCAGCACCATTCACTGAAGAATCTGTCTTTCTTCCATTCTATTTTTTTAGCTCCCTTATCAAAGATTAGGTGGCTATAAGTCTGTGGGTTCATTTCTGAGTTTTCAATTCTATTCCATTGGTCCTGAAGTCTCTTCTTGTGCCAGTACCAATGTGTTTTGATTACTATGGCTTTGTAGTAGAGTTTGGTATTGATACTCCCCCAGCACTATTCTTTCTGTTGAGGATCGTTTTTGCTATTCGGGGTCTTTTATTGTTCCATATGAATTTTTGGATTGCTTCTTCTATTTCATTGAAGAATGAGGTTGGAATATTGATAGGTATCGCATTCAATTTGTAGATAGCCTTGGGAAGTATTGCCATTTTCACGATGTTGATCCTTCCAATCCAGGAACATGGGAGATTTTGCTACTTCCTAAGTTCAGTTTTGATTTCCTTTTTCAGGTTTTTAAAGTTTTCATCATAGAGGTCCTTCACTTCTTTGGTTAAGTTAATTCCTAGTTATTTTATTTTTTGTGGGGCTATTACGAATGGAGTTGCTTTCCTGGTTTCAGCTGAGTCCTTTTCATTGTTGTCATACAGAAAAGCCATTGAGTTTTGAGGGTTAAAAACCACAAGGAAATTCTGAAGTATTTTCAAGGTTGACATCCACAATTCTATGTGAATCAGATGTTGGTTTCTGTAATACAGTCTTAGAAATAAAGAATACGACAGCTTCCAGTTAGAACAACCTTACTTCAATGGTCTTTATAAAGATGAGTTCTCTGAGGAGTACTTCATTTAAAGTGATCTCAAACATAATAATGTGACTTCTGTTGTAGTGAGTGATTCTATTTAAAGCATGTGCAGATGTCTTAGAATTTTGTAAATATTTTTATTTATCTTTATTAAGTAGCTGTACAAAGGAGTTGCCATTTAACAAGGCACTTTATGAATACAACAAATTGTGATTAATGTTACCCCTTTCAACATTCTCACCCATCCCTCCCCTACCCACACTTTCCCTCATTCTTCGTAATTTTGTAGGATATACATTGGATTCTTGACTACATTCTTGTCTTCTTTTCCTCTTCATTGGTATTCCCCTTTCCTCTTAGCCCCATTCCACCCCTTCCAAGTATCTACTTCCTGGTGTCTATTTTGTTGAACGTTGACTTTTCATTTTAAGGAGTTTTCCCTTGAATCTATCATATTTCAGTTAGTACATTTGTATACTTACAAGTTTTATGTTGTGAATATTTACATTTCCAAATCCTTACCACTTTTCTTTTTCAACTTTTATTTCTTCATAAGACAATATTCCGCAGAGGTAGATCTAAATATGCACCTGTTCATTGAACTATACGTAGAGGTTTTTCTCAGATTTAACTACTTGGCACTAATTATTTCTATACAATCTAGAGATCTAAAAATACTTTATGTTCTTGCCTTCACTAATTGCTCAAATATTCCAAGACCAATTGGGTCAAATTTAAATATTATTTATCCTATTCTTATTACTATTCTATTTTTTTACTGTTTACTAAGAAAGGAGTTCCAGCAGAAATAATACAACATGAAATCCAGAGAGAGAAGCATACAGATAGAGAATAATGTGACAATTACAGAGTCGGGGAGGAATACAAAGGGGGGGGGGGTATTAGGAAAAAGTTCCCATTGAGAATGAAGATAAAATGGATTCTGGTTGGCACTAAACAAATCCAACAAAGGATAGATCCGGTATGCATGTGACATAAGAAGTGTAAACAATGTCTTGAGCATTCATATCAAGTTCTATTAAAATACTACAATCAGTTTAAATTACTTTATCTTTCAAATATAAGGCATGTAGGTAGAAACAAAAACCAACTTTGAGGAAGGGCTCCAAAATGTCATATATGTCATATATATATATATATAACAAACCTGGGAGATGGGATCATTAAGTATGTTCCTTTCTTTATAATTTCCTATATTATTCTTAAATTACATATTTTGATTTAGTCAGAAAATACATAAATACTCCTTCTAAAAATGAACTATCCTCTTCACTCCCTGTCTTCAGAAATAATAACTTTCTGATTGAATACTCCTCAGGTTTATTGAAATAAGAAAATTTTGTAGTATCAAGTGAGTATTAATAACAAAATAATATGGACACTGATCTTAACACATTCTTCATAGGGTTTAATTAGCTTTATTTCCCCCACCAACCATTCCTGGCAGACAGAAAACAAACATGCGAATAAAAATATTAACATAGATAAATAAAAGCCACCTCCATCTACCACCAAAGAGGCTATGAATAAGAGTTTTTGTTTTGTTTTGTTTTGGGTTGGGAAAAAACAAAAGAACATTGCCAAGAAAGTGAGTCAGTTGCAAAACTCAAAAACAAGGAGTGAAGCAGTAAAGGTCGCTAGGATATAGCAGTCTGACCCTTGAATCTCTTCATGTTAAGATAACTATCAAAAACATCTGGAGATGAGCACTTTAATCTCATCTTTAGTTTCAACTTTAGTTGCCTGTCAAGTCCACTGAAGCATCCTACTCATTCTCCAGTACTTGGAGCACAGGGCTGGTCCTCTCTATGACCTTCTGTGACTATGCAGTTAATCACCCTGGATTCAGTACTTCTGTGCCTTTTCCTGCTTCTGCTTCTGGTTTTACATATTGTCATCTCTTTATGGAAACATCTCCCTATCCAGCTGTAAGCTTCCCACACTCAGGAAAATATCTTTCTTTTCTCTCTTATCTCAGGCCCAGCTCTGGGACTACAACCTAATGATAATCAGGCACACATTCATTTAATAGAGCCATAATCCTGGAAGACTACTTCTGTCTCTCAGGCTTCCAGGCCTGCAGGCTACAGTGTATTTAACAAGCAGTTGTATTTAACAGATGGATTTTAAGCCCTAGAAATCTAGTTCTAGCCTCTTTGCTTTTAACTACTAGCTAGTATTTCTTAAGATTTTCCCCTCTTAGGAAAAATGAGTCAAAGGCTTTAAAACATAATCTTTTAAAACTATACACCCAAGACTCCTTAACACATCTCCTGTCACTTCAAATGTCTTCATAATTTAAAGACAATATCCACTTCATACTGATACTACCATTCAATCACAGTTTCTGGTATTATCTTGGTTGTTATCTTGTTTTTGTATGGATCCTTTGTGAGCTTTGTGAGTAGTCTTATAACACCAATACCATCAGTAATAGTCTGTCACTAAGTTTTACCTGGTAAGGATGTTGGAACAGAAGAATAAGGGCTGACTCTAGCATTTTCTCACTAGATAGCTCACTCTGGCCTGTGCTTCAGGCTCCAATCACATTTTCAGACTTCAATTGCAAGAAGACACATGGGCTTACTTTGTTTCCAAACTCCTACTAAAATGTAAGTAAATGGAGAGTTATCTGAGAATGGGGCTATCAATTATCAGAAATAGTAGAGAATAGTAGAGAAAGCAATGGCATCTTGTTTGATATAAACTGACAGAGAAAGCCAGATGGTCTAGCATGTCGAGTTGGATGAATAATTTTGTAATATATTACAAAAACTTACATAATTGAAGAGAAAGTTGTGAAAATGAGACCCTTCTTGGTCATAATACAGAAGCCCAATTTAATTAATGTCTAATTAATTAACTACTAACAGAACAACTAGATCAGTTGTAATTGTTTTCTTTCTTCTCTCTCTCTCTCAAATATACACACACATGCGTGCGCACACACACACACACACACACACACACACATGCACACACGCATGCATGCATGTACTATGAATCAGCTTGCAGCTAGGATCTCTGTTGGTGATGTTCCTGCCCCAAGTTAAAGCATTTTTAAGATATTCCTCCTGTTGTCTCAGTTATATAAATCAGGACAAATTAATCTTGCCATGAACAGAGATCAACTCTTCATCCTAAGCAATCTCACCTGGCAACTTTTGCCTTTGCTGTTCACTGTGCTTGATAGTGTTCCTTACTCACCTTCACATCAATTAGATGGCTGTGTTCTAATTGCCTTCTTACCAATAAAGTCTGTGACTAATCTAAATAGTTAGAAGATCTTTCTCTATTCCTGGTATTCTCTATTCTTTTTACTCTGCCTTATTCTCACTACCTTTTATTTTGTGTCTCACAATCTGAAGTGTAAACTTCATGTGTAGGTGGAGAAACCTTCCCAAGGTTCTTGACAATTTATAACAATTTTCAACAAATGCTGAATGTATGAATTAATTGACTTGGGAATATGACATGAAAATTCAATATGAATAGGTGAAAAATATCAAGAGACTTAATCCACAAAGTCCTTAGGAATACATCTTTATGAAAAGAACATTTACACTTAACATAGGATATTTCAAAAAGCAGCTGGACTTTTTAATGTTTTGAAGATATATAGTTCTTAAACCAGGAAAAGTAAAAGCATTTACACATCCCCAGCAATAACAAAGATACATGATTAAGTTTTAATTTATGACACAGTAGTACGTTAAAAATAATAGCAAATAATAAAATAGATTAATTACAGCTACGTGCTATGATAAACATATTTAAAACATATGAATTGCTTATTTGTGAAATTTTCCATTTAATACTTTTGGACCACAGGTGACTTCAGGTAACCCATAATTTCAAAAGTAAAATTATGGAGAAGGGTGGGAAGCAACTACTGCAAAAACTATCATGATTTTAAACAATAAAAAGAATGATGTAAAAGATATATTATGCTTATAAAAGATCTATTATACTTACAATAGTTTGTCCTAGGAACACAGATTTAGTGTGTCACATAATTGTTGACTTTCTTGCTTTCTCCTGATCTTGTGGCCTAGTCTACAGGGACTCTCCAACATTAGCCTCTCTTATCGGAAGGCTATGTTACAAAGTTCAGGGGGCATTGACCCCTACATAAGGTTTTCCCTATAAATACATATGTATGATAAAGTTTAGAATTAGGTACACTGAGACAATAAAAACAATAAATAATGATAAAATAAAACAAGAAAGGAGAATAGACTAGTACCAGGAAAAGGAGGACCTTCTGAGCAGGAGCTGGACATATTACTTCTTTCCCAGGCCAAACTGTTAAAATGCCCAATAGAAATCTCTTAGTTCACGGCTTCTTAAGAACTACATTAATGGTAAAGGCAGTCACTAGTTTTGTGGTGATTTCATTTAAATGGAATGGAAATGAAACAAGCTTGAAAGTGCTTTTCTAGTCTTACTATCCACTTTTCAAGTACTGAAGGATTGTGGCTAGCTAGTAACTACCACTGGATAGATGAATGTATGGATGCCTGATGATAGATAGAGAGATGGATAGATAGATAGATAGATAGACAGACAGAAAGATAGATCAATAAATTTGAACAGTGATAAAATGATACATTTTCATTATCACAGAAACTCCTATTGTCAAAAAGAGTGGAAAATAATGGACCAGTAGGGAAAATTAATTTAAAAAATATCATGCAAGTGTGCATCTGAGCACTTATATACTTGGAGGAAAAAGCAAGTTTACATTGCCAATAACTTCTCATATAGGAACCCTTGATTTGACATATTTATACAAAGCAAAACTTGTATCCTCTTTGTTTTACACCACTCAAATTCTTACTTGGAATGTAGACCTATGTTTCCAGTACTTTGTGGAGTGATTCTAATATGGCAAAGAAAGATTATCCTGCCTCATTTTGGTAGTAACCCTTAATGGAAAAACTATGGGATGGCATTCCAAATATTTTTCAAAACAGAAGATGATTGTGATTAGACCCATGTAAAAGTTAGAGTTTTTCAGTTATCTGTTGTTCCTGAACCCTTAGATTTTTCTCTTCTGAATTTTTAAAGAAGCATATGTTCTTTCAGAGTGATAGGTTAAATTATTTATAAAACACAATTTAAACCTTAAAAATCATAGCTTATTATCTATTTTGTTTCCCATCAAGATCATATTTCTTTCTCTATAGGAATCAAAATATTTGGTTCTATATTGAATAACATTTACATAATCATAATTTTGTTGACATAGCATATCAATTTTCCCAAAGTAAAACCATAAAAAAACATTGAAGATGATTGTCATTATAGAAGAGAACACAAAGTCAAGTTGGTAACTCAAATTCAGGCACAAAAGTAAGGAAAAGGTTATAGATAAACTCTCTTCTATCAGTAAGTCAATTTATTATAAAACTACTGGTTTCAGGCTCTATGGTTGACAACAAAGGATAGCTCACCTTGTGATAATGATAGAAATAAATACTGAGTCTGGATGCTGCTGTCTCTCACCTGTCATCCTTGCTTCCAAAGAGACTAAAATCCAAAGGATTACAATTAGAAGCCAAAACAGGTAGAAATGTCTACTAGGTTCTACCTCCACAGCAAAAACAAGGCTGGAGGCATGGCTCAAGGCAAAGAGTTCCAGCCAAGAACAAGGCCCTGAGCTCAAACCCTAGTATGGCTAAAAGAAAAAAAAAGACATATACATCATCTAGAGTTATAAATGAAACCAATTTAAATATTCAGTACCACCATAAATAACAAAAGGAGAAACAAAAGTATAACTTGTTAAGTTCTCCATCTTTTATGGGCAAAGTTCATACCTATTATCTGAAATTGGTAAATTCAGAAAATATATTTCAACATACTTCATATAATAATTCTGTTAGCAGAAGGCTTTGGGACTAAAGAACAGAGAAAAATGATTTTATTTAATATTACTTCAAATATGAACTCTTCTTATGCATGTGTACATCCACATTGACCTTGTTCTTTTGAATCTTCTGTAAAAATGAGTAACTTATGATTCAGCTTAAAGATTAAAGGAAAATAAAGGAAATAAAACAGTCATTGACTGTGTGCCGTATAGTCTAAGGGGTTCCGCATTAACTGCTAATTGTTAAATCTTCCTAATAATACCTTGATAAAAATAGACATTGCACAGGAGCTGCCTTAAAATTCAAGAACCCAGGAGAGAGGATTTTCTTACAGATTGTATCAGCAGTTGGTTTTTGAAACACCCAAGTTATCTGTGTATAACACTAACTTTGTCAGCAATGTCAGGAGTGGAATTGCATTTCCCATGGATGAGCCTTTCATTCTTCTTAAAGAACAGACTGAGATGTGGATAGAGTGGAAAGCATATTATTCTTTGATCACGCTTCCTTGGCCACAGGTGGGCACGCTGATTGACCTGTCCATCCAAGCTGAGTAATTCTTCAATCCTTCACTTTTTGTTTATAACTTTATTTCTTCATCCTTGGCAAGAGCAGAAAGTAAATCATGGCATTTCTTGGCTGAAAGGCAGAGCGAAACAGCTGTGACCCTTGAGATATTGTTTACTTTACTGCCTCCTGATACACACTCAGTCACTTTTGTTGGACATGCTTGATGACATTTGTTCATATAGCTGGCTGTTCCGTCTGCTCCACCAATTGACAGAAAGGCAATGAATGGATGCTTTAAGCCATATTTATTTCTTCATTCATTAAAATTTATGAGCACCTAGTATCTCCCAGTTACTGAGGCAGGTGCAAGCTGGAACAAATCAGGTACCCCACCCTTAAAAAGCCAATAGTCTAGTGAGGGAAGAAAAATGCACAAATATTAATCATTGCCCAATGAGAATAAGTACTGAAAGAGGTATCAATAAAGTCACATTGGAACAATTTAAAAATTTGATCTTGAATAGAAGAAAAGTGGAGAGCAGCAAGATACAGGAACATTTCACAAAGTCATATTAAAGTGTTATCTTTGGGTTAAGTATTGGTCAAGCTTATAAAACATTTCATGACAGAGTAAGAACTAAAGTTCAGAAATCAGTAACAGTGGAATTGTTATAGGCTCTAAACGGTAAGTAGTAGGTTGAGGTGATGAGGCAATGTGAACAAAACTACTGGTCTTAGCTGCCAATGATATTCTGTGCTGGAGAACCCAAACTGAATGTTTCCCTGGAAATCATCCTCATTTAAAGTAACCCTCCTCAATAAGGGTATATCTGCATCTTCAGAAGTAGCCTGGTCATATGATGTATCAATAGGGATACAAAAGCTTGCCTCAAATGAAAGGCAGGAGTGTGTCACTATGATGGAATTGCAAATATGGACAGTTGAAAAATATCTCCCTGCAAAAGAAGTTAGGCCCACATTGCTAAAGCCAGGAAATGTTTTATGTAGAAACCCAGTCTCAGAGGGGTGATTAAGGTATGGGTTTTGAGATTGGGAGGGAATCTTCTGGTGTTCAGGGTGGTGCTTAAGTTCAATCATTGATGAAAGAAAGTGGTATGAAGATACTGACATAGATTAGATGATGAATCCACAGCCAAGAAATTCCCATGACAACCCAAAGAGCCTTCAGTGGGAGCATGCCCCAGAAAACATCTGGCTACTGACACAACAGTATTGATTGCAGGCTTTGGGCCTCCAGCACTATGAGAAATAAATATGTGTTTGGTTTGCAGTCACCCAGTTGACATTATTTGTTATAGTAGACTCCGGAAACAAATGCATCATGGGAGTAGCTGAGGCTTTATTACAGCTGCATCTCACTTCAGTTTCTCTTTTCCCAATCCAGTAAAGCAAATGAAGGTAAATCCGAGTAATCATTCGCTTAATGCCTCCATCGGAGACCAGACTTTTTCTTCCTTGCTTTCTATTTTTACTGTAACAGTGATGTGCAGAGAGGTTACGGGTAGCATAAGTCAGCTAATGAGCACATTTCTTTTTCAGTGTGACTTCTTCCCTCATTTTCTCCCCGTTTTCCCCCCTCCTGGCCCCCTTCCCACACGTTGTGTAGTTCATTTTCAGCATAGTATCTAGTATCAATGTTGTATTAGTTTGTCCCACCATTTCTGTACTCCCCCTTCATTCCCCCAAACAGATAAACTTAGAAGACAAAAAGTACAGAAATCAAAAAGTAAGAAAAAAAAACACAAAAGTAAAATAACAAAAAACCTCTTGTTTCCATTTCTTAGAGTTCATTAAACCTTATTTTATATGATTGTATGTACACAGCTATTGAGCTTTGTGCCCCTCTCCTAATAGTATTCTCTTTTGTAGACTTTTGTGAGACCGTTAAATATATTAATCAAGCATTTTTTTTACTGTATTTGTTTTGTCTTTTCTTTTGGGGGACTAGGGGCTGAACCCAGGACATTACATGCTAGGCAAGTGATCTGCCACTGAGCTATATCCCAGCCCATAAATTTTTTGTGTGCCAGTCCTTGGACTTGAACTCAGTGCCTAGGTGCTGTCTCTGAGCTTTTGTGCTCAGGGATTGTGCTCTACCACTTGAGCCACAGCCCCTAAGCAAGTCAAATTTTTTACTAAATGAATAAAAATTTGTTGGGAAGAAAGATGTGGGGTTAAATTTACTAGGTAACTTCATAGAGCTAAAGGCCGCCCAGATAGCTGGTAAGACATTATTTGGAAATATTTCTAAGGATGATTCTGCCAGAGATTAGTATTTGAATCAGTAGACTAAGGGAATACATTGTTTTCACTAATGCCGGAGGCATCATCCACTGAAGGCATGAACCAAACAAAAGATGGAGGGCAGCAAATGCACTTTTTCCACAAAAGCTGGGATATGCATATTCTCTTGCTTTTAGGCATCAGTAGTTCTAGTTCTCAGACCTTCAGACTCAGTCTAGGACTGTTAGCTCAGGCCTTCAATCATGTTTTGGAAATACATCTAGCATTGCTGGTTCTCCAACATTCAGAGGACATATCTTGGGCCACTTGAGCTTCTACAGTAATGGAAGCCAGTTCCTCATAATAAATCTCTTGTTTCTATAAATATATATAATTATATATAAATAAGTTATGTTTAAATGTGTAATTATATATAGATAAATTATATGTACATAAATATATAGATTGATATAACTTAGAAGAATACCTAGCAAGTAGCAAATGCTTAATCATATTAGTGATTATTAGCCCAATAGTTCCCTCAAATTCCTTATAGTGAAGAGGTAGAGCTTATATTCAGGGACCTGAGATTCTGGGAATCACTGAAGAGAAAAGAATGTAATTTTTGGAGCTACTGATTAAAGTTAGAAAATATATGCTAACTTTACATAACTAACTTTACCCTTTGCAATTCCTACCCTAACGTCCCCTTTTCCCTTCCCCAGTGAGAATGGCAAGCTGGGCAAGGAATTCCTGGATACTTATTCCCATATACCAACTCAAGTCTGGATTCCAACTCAAGGCTGGATTCCTACTATAACCAACTTTATCCTTTCGTTCAAAGACTGGGCATCAACACTATTGTTAGAAACAAAGTACACTTTCAAGACAAGGCATCTAATCTTCCCCTGATCGGAAAGTTACTAGGAACTTAGTTACACAATAATTTGAAAGCATAATAATAATAACAATTGGAAAGCTTGATGATTGGTAATTATAAAGTCCACTCTCTTGAGAGGTCTGTAGACAGACAGGATATTAGAAGGGTGTTGACTAGCAGAGGGAGGAGTAGACCACCATAAAATGAAAATAGAAAGAAAATGGTAAAAAAAAAATCTGTGTACATGCCAGAAGGGACATGTCCCCAAAGCCTTCCTGCTACAAGTGAGCAAAGGGGGTAGAGACAACCAAAACCCACTTCTAAGAGGTACAGGCATTAAAATTACCCAATAGAAAATAGTGAAACTTAGACAACAGCCAGCAGGAGTACACCCCAGAGTACTCATCCAATGAGGGCCTGAGCTGAGGGATTTGAATGTTAGAAAATAAAGCTGTTTGCTATAACCTCTGAGATGTCTCTGTCCACCAGATCAGAACTGGCAAGAACACTATCAACCATTAAAGGCCCACTTTCACTGTTCTTTGCGTCTCTGAGTCCATTTTTTTAGGTCAGACAAGCATATTTAGCACACCCATTCTCCTAGACTCACAGCCTAGTGAAGGGCACAACTGTAAATGAAAAACATTATGCTGACATGATAGCATAACAAATGACATAATGGAAATCAATCTGAGGGTGATATGAGAGTGACAATAAAGGACTAACTCTCTGTGTATCAGGTAGATAAGAGCTCGCCAAGATAATTATATCTGCATGAATCTTATAGTTTAAAATATGATAAGGAGAGAATATTTGGATAAGCATTAGAGGATAGAAAGGGAATAACCAGCAAAGGTGCAGAATATGGAAAGAGCCCAGCGTTCTTGGAAGATTTTTATATCTTGAGCAGTAGTAGGGGTGGACCTGTGAAAGGAAAGGCAGAAAATGAGCAGGAAAAGTGGTTATACAAAGTGACGCTAAAACCTACACAATATGCCTGAAATCAAGATTCTTAAGAAGAGAAATAATCAGTTCATTGGCTTATAAAACCTCTGTGGTAGAAGTATGGATGAAATACTGGCTAGGATCATTGCAAGCTTTCCTGAAAAGTAATAAGACATTATGTATCTTGAGACATGAACATAATTACAGTGATAACAGAAAATATTATCTTATTATGAATATGAAGTCCAAAGTATAACTTAATGAAATGGTTTCCTTGTGATTGTGCATATTATCAAGGAACATTATTTTGAAAGAACTTTGTGTGTATTTATTTTGTTTATGTTTATTTCATGCAGAGGACTATTTTATAGGCAGGCAAGGCATGTTAGTCTTTTGGCTCAAATCAAATAGAGAAATAAAAAAATAAAAATAAAAGTATGGAAACTGTTTTGTTATATTTTGTTTTTCAGTGTGTATGCCTAGAAAGGAAATGTGTACATTGTCTGAGGAGAATTGCTCTATCAATCTCTATGAATGCTTCTGTTCTTGTGGAATAAAGGGCTGTGCATTACTCAACATACGTGCTCATCCAGTAACATTCCCCAATAGAATAACTAATATTAAATTGGTACTTCCAAGAACCAAGGATTTTAAGTCACAATGGAGCAAATTTAAAGGACAATGCTGAATTAAAGCAAAAACAAAAAGTTACTAAAAATAATGGGAATGAAATACATTGATAAGGTTTCATAGATATTTTTCTAAAGTTATTAAACATTAAAATAAAATTTTGTCCTTTTTTACTATACAGTCTGTATGTTCATAATAAAATACTGAAAACTAAAGTAAAAAGTAAAAAATAAGTATGTTCACTAGGACTGTACTTGGAATAAATATAACTATTTTACATATCTTTCCTTATATAAAAACATAATATGTTTTTTCATTTATTTCTATTTGTCTTAACTTATGCCATGGTTATTTTCCTACAGTATTAAGTGTTCCCTGGAAATGATATTTTAATAGCCATATGATATTATATTCTAAGGCTGATCCATAAATTACATAGCTTATGTAATTGAGATTTTAGGTTCCTTCCAGTGCTCTGTATTTTAAAAACTGAAGTGTTAATTCTTATCCATAAATCATTCCTCTTTTATCTGTATCTCTTGTTACTTTCTAAGGGAAAAAATTCCAAAAATTGGAATTACTAGGTCAAAGCGTAAGTTCCATTTTTAATGCTTTTGCCACTTATTGCCAAATTACTTCTCAAGTAGGTTTTTACTAATTTATATGTGAACTAGAAGTGCATGGCTTGATAGGTAAAATAAAGCATGTCATTAATAATTACCTGTCCTCATTAAATGTGAAGTGAGATATTCTCACCATACATAAGCACATTCTGTGATTCTGCTTCTCTATTGTCCTATTTCTAATTTTCTATTGGTGTGTTTGTCTTGTTCATCTATTTCTTTTAATTTAAATTAAAGGATGAGCAGTATTATCTGATTTGTATGTTCATGAAAGTGTCTAAGATGGAGAAATTGGGCTTTCTTTTTTTTTTGTATGCTCATCAGGCTTTTTGATTTATACATACTGCACCAGAGAGTATTCATTAAGAATCCTAGGTTAAGATGAAAGATACCACTCATATGTTTATTGTACTATTTTTTAGCCCTGTGTCATATTTGTTTTAATGGTTTCTATTTGCTTTATTTCATTATCTTTTTTACATTTAAAAAAGATATTTTATGATATAATGTAATAAAATGATTATATCCTAGTGGCTGACTACCTGACATTTTTATTATGAGTCTATACAAGTTATGTCCTCACATATATAACTCCAATCTTAAGTAAAGGAAGTAATCACCAGTGTTTCTACTTTGTTTTATTCTTACATTTTCCTTTGTATATGTGTTTTTGTTATATTTAAATATTTACATGAGGATTTTACTTTGGCCTATTGTATAACTTTTTCAGATTACTTAAACACGTTTACCAACATCAATCTACTGTATTTATGTCCATATCCAAGGGTTTTGCTAGAACGTTTTGGAAAGTATCCTAGAATCAAAGAGAGTTATAGAGATGCATGGATCAGATAAGAGATAGGATTGCTACACTCTAATGTAGCTGGCTTCCTAAGAGTATGGAATTTTTTTATTACAAAAAATTGTGCCACCTCAAAGGTTAATTTCATTCTGAGGAACTTTAGGATGTATTTTGAAATTCATATTCCTCTAAATATAGTTATTTTCTTGCCAACTGGTACCTTGGCTTAGACTGAAAGATTTTTGCTTAATCCGTGTCTGTGCTGGCATCATAAGTCCTATCACTTAACTTGAAAATAAGTTGTGACTTGGAAAAAATTATATGAAATGAAGTAAGAGACCCGAAGAAACAACAGGCTGCATGGTTTCCCTCATTTGTAATAATTAGAATGTGCTTATAAATCTACAAGTGAGCCCAAAGCATAGTAAAAAAAAAAAGTATATTTGGACATGATAAACAGGACTCTAATCATTTATGCAGTGAGACCAAAGGAGGATACTCTTAGGAGAGGATCACAAGGGCTCAATAGTAATGTGCATATGATCATATCAAAAGATATTTATTAAAATAAAATCCAAGAAGTGGAATGAGGAGGTTTTTTATTTTACTTTTTGCAGTTTCCCTCCCTTCTTTTTCCCCTTTGGTTGCTGTTTTTATATTTCTGTAGCATTTGTCTTGTATGTAAGTTTATCTGATTTGAGGAGGGGAAGGAGAAGCATGGAAATCATAGAACAAAGAGTGAACTAATGCAGCAGTGGTACTTACTAGATAATATGTTGGAAATGAACTATACAATTTTCAGGAGGGAGGGGAAATGAGGGAGGTGATGACACTGTTCAAAAAGAAATGTACTTACTACCTGCCTTATGTAATGTAACCCTTCTGTATATCACCTTTACAATAAAAATTAAAAGAAAAAGGAAAGTAAATTATGCCTAGTCTTACTTGTTTCTCTCTAAGAAACAGTGGGAGTAGACACACTTTGGATGTGGAAAAGCCATGGCTAACCTTCTAGTCCATACTTAAAATATACTTGTCCAGGGTACCTGTCTTTAGTTCCATTGACTAGATGAACATTTTTTATGATAATACCAGAAGTTGAACACAGGGCCTCACACTCTCATGCTATTTGCTTCCTTACAACTAACACTGTACTACTGGAGTCACATCTGTAGTCTGGAATTTTGCTGGTTAATTGGAGATAGAGGCATGGACTTTTTTCTTGCCACTGGTGCCTTTAATCCATAGATCTCAGCATCCTAGTCGTTAGGAATAACAGGAATGGGCCACTTTGATTTACTCTAACAGTCTAAAAATAATTTTATTAAGTCAACAAAGTCGTCGAGTATTTCTTGCAAAATATTTTTAAAGTTAATTCACCAAACATCTCTAAACTATGGGATTTGTACCTTTAAAAACATCTATCTAAATATTCCCAAAGTTTTGACAGATCTTGATATTGGCCATAGCTTTTTTAATAACAAAATTGGTCACTTTTATTTTTTTAATTACCATTAGCTGTGCAAACAAAATTTATATACACGAATTATATACACTGAAAATTAACAAGAATACCTCAGACCAAAATTTGTAATCCAAATTAGTTGTTAGATGACAAAAGAAGAACCAGAAAAACTGGGGACTTGTCACTACTCAGATTTTTAAACTTTAAAAATACACCTCAAATGGTTCATTCAAATACTGGAAAGAGTAGATGGTGAACAACATAGAAATAACTGACTAAGGCATTGCGTACTCAATTCTAAAAGAAATTTGCAGAAGACTTCTTCCTGGTACCACTACTATTGGAAGAGATTTTGAATGTTCCCTTTTAAATGAAGTTTTCTCTATAATTAACTTTTTAAATGTGTTTCCAACACATAAGAGAGAAATTCAGTTATAACCCTGAATTAAAGCTGACTATCTTCACTCAGAAAAACCAATTCATGTAATTCTGACCATTCCCCTCAAGGAAACAACCAAGGTCTCTACTCATTGGATGGAGATGGTGTTTGCATCAATTCTGAGAACTCCACCACTAAAACTAGGAAATACCAGCACATTAAGGGCATGAAAAAAGATCATAATGTTGAATTTACACAAGGAGAAATGATCACATTTTTCCAAAACACAGTTGTATTGTTTTTCTATGTGTTCTGATGAGAGATGAATTCCTTATTTTTTTTCTAAAGTCAAATAGCTAGTAGTATTTTTCATTCAATTTAAATTTGGTTATAAGAACAAATATTTTTCACTTTTGTTCATTATTTCACTAGATAGACAAAAATAAAGGAAATTTGTGGCCCAAAGGAAATTTCAATCATCTTTTTTTTAACCCAGTCCTAAAATTTGTAAAGAATTTTCAGAATTTTATTCAAAAGGTGCAGTGGAGACATTAAGCTACACTTCATAACTGATCTAAGAATTAAACAAGTAATAGGCAGGCATGGAGCTCTTCAAAGCTGCTTTAGTGTTTACTTGGACCTTGGTAATTATTCATTGATTTCAATAATGGAAATGAGTAGCCTTTCTTGTGAAAGTCATGCATATGTGAAAGTCAAACATATTAACTAAAGATGGTACATGCAGGGGAGGATTCCAGTGGTATACCTTTTTTGAACAATTAACTTCCAGTTTTGTAAGATGAAATAGCAGGAAGCTACAACATGTGTTGTCTGGGGTTGAGGTTGAGACAAATGGAGAGAGGAAGGATGGGTAACGGCCATCATAATACTCAATGTACCTTTTGTTCATAATGTCCACGGCGTGTCCATTCCAGCCTCAGAGGATTCTGAAGAGTATACCCAGCTCTTCCAGGGAACAGCTAGCCATGGGCATTGATTTAACACACTTGTGAAAATTTGCGACTTGTCTCTGGTCATTTCTAGAATATGCACATAGACAATCCAATGCATGCTCCTTGGGGTTGAATAAGAATTTTCACTTGCTATCTCGACACACATCACCATGACGACATCTGGTTCTGTTCAAAAGGTACAGGCACAGGGAGAGCCTGAGGGAAGCCGAAATTTCACAAAGCTGCACTTGGAAGGTGGTCATTCAAAGAATGCTTGAACCAGACTGACTGCCAGTTTCTTTTTGGATTTTCAGCAGAAAAAAAAAAAATCGGCCCTGTGATAGAATCGCCTTCTACACAGAAAGTGAGAAGAGACCTTGTTGATGCAGCAAATACCTGCTGGAGAATACCGCAGTCCCTGGGTTCAGTGCTCTGATGAAATAAAAAATATTCTTTAAGGTTCTACTTTTCAGATGCAGTCACAGAAACAATTTCTTCTTCCCTACATGTTAGAAGTGTCAACATCTATTAAAACAGAGACTAGGCATGGAGATTCCCTGAGCAGACAAAGATTGTCTTCTAAAGAGGTCTTAACTTTGCAATAGTCAGTAGTGATTATTGACAGGTGAACAAAGCTGGGTGGATATCTAAGATCTATGTATAGGTATAAAAGACCAATAAAGGCAGCATAAGACAAAGAAGGAAGAAATAATTTGCCTGGAAACATATATTAAAATACACTTCATTTTTTCATAGTCTGGCTTCATTGGATAACCGACCATGAAGAATAACTATGCTATAGTTTCATTTTGCAGTTAACCAGTATGCACAGAGAGACTTATAATGTCTTGCTATAGAGAAAATGAGTAAAATTTGGTGTGTGTTTTTTTTCTTGGACTTAGAAATGATCCAGATTATTTCACAGCTTAATGTTTCCAAGGTGCATTGCATTTACATTTTAATATAGTGTCAAGACACAACTAGCTTCTTAGAGCGTTTTATGTCTTTCCTCTACTGAGTAGTTATTTTGCTCAGAGGATAAAATAACAACTGAGAATGAAGTCTCTGATGGAAATCAGGCCAACTGACTAAAATAAATTTTAAAAAGAATATGCAATAAAGCAAAATGATATAGTCCCGCTGTTTCAAAAGAGATGAACTACTGTGAGTACTGCCTAAACAAGAAACTTTAAAATATTGAAATCGGAAAAACACAGAGCTTAGCCAAAGGAAAGGGAGCCAGTCTCATACTATACTATATCCTTTAAGTTGTTGATGTATTGGAGGGATGCAAATTTGCTAGTCAATTTATAACATGTGGAGGTATGTGAATGCTTTGTCAGGGACTTGGTACTAGGTATTAAATATTAGGATACTTCAGTCACTTACAGAACTATCCTAAGTAAACAATCTTATAAACCTCACGATAGAAGTAAGTATTTAATAGTGAAGAGGTTATTGTAGGAATATAGGAAATACTAGAAAACACAAAGCAATGCCACTTCCAAAAATCAAGATCTGAAGGATGGGACAGTGGAAAGATCCTTGGGAAGAGTCCAAGTTCCAAGTTTCTATAATGGATTATGCCACTAGCTGAACTTGTGACTTGAAGGATGATGAGAAGTGTGTATAAATAGATGAGGAAGGAAGATGCTTTGTGAGAGAAGGGTACTTGGCAGAGCTAAGTGGAAAACGCCTCAGGGCCTCAGAGAGTGTGGCTATTGTCTTTTCCCACAGCTAGCCCTGAAGAGATACTCTTCCTGAAGAGGCTCCTCATCACTCAAGAAAAGCAGGACAGGCCAGATGGGATGGCCTAACCTTGTAATCCCAGATTTGGGGGAGGTAGAAATTGGAAAATCATTCTTTGATACCAGCCCAGGCATAAAAATCCACAAGATTCCATCTCAACTGATGTCTGGGGGTGATCATACACACCTTTTCTCTCAGCTACAGGCAGAAGAAAGATGACCAGACCCTGATACATATCCTTGCCATTTGCAAAGGTTGGTAGAAAGCTCCAGGGGGAGGATCACAGGCCAGGCTAGCCTAAGCATTAAGATCTTACCTGGAGTCGGGTAATGAGTCCATTTCATTTTGAACATTGTCACCCCTTCCCTTGATCTCTCCCAGTTTTTCCCTCCCATCTCCTCTCCCGGACAAGTTGTATAGTTCATTTTCAACATCGTGTCTAGTGAGTATCATTGCTGCGTTGCGAGTTAATTTCTAGGTAGGATCTTTAACTGTAACTCTTCTCCTTTACAATAACAATAAAAATATTTCACAGGGACATGGAAGCATGGCTCAAAATGGCAGAGGGCCTGCCTAACAAGTATGATGTCCTGAATTCCAACCCTGTATCTATAAACAAACAGCAAAGTTTAAGAAGAAGAAAAAAAGTAGTACTGGCAACCCACCACCATCCGTGGGCTTTTCCAACTCCTGCCAAGAAGTTCCCAACAGCAATAAATGGCACTACAATCCCTGTCAACACAACCACCCAAGTTCTTATAACACAGTGAGGACCTTGGGGTTCAGCTTTTTGGTTATGGATTCAAATATATGAGGCTAGAGTTCAGTAATTTGCCCCTTCACATTTTTCCTAGGTAACCTCTCATACCAATTACTTTTTCAGATCTATCCATTCCATCATTGTTCTTTCCATCCAAAATAATGAGCACCCAAAATGTGCCCCACAACAAGGACACTGTGAGGCGTGAAACCTACACAGTTCAACTGCAATTTGACTTCATGGTGTAATCTCTCACCTCTCATACATTTCTAGTTTTTAAAGTTTATTTTATTGTAAAGATGCTATACAGAGGAGTTACAGTTACATGAGTAAGGTAATGAATAAATTTCTTATCCAGCATTGTTACCCCCTCCTCAACCTCTACACCCCCAAGTTGTAAAGTTAATTTCCAACATAGTGTCTTGTGAGTCTCACTGTTGCGATGGGTCATCCTGTGATCTTGTTTCAGTATTTTGTTATTCCCCTTCCCCTCCCCAGATTATATAAATGTGTATACAAGATGTAGGATAGCAAAATCAAATACAGTGATAATAAGGGATATACTATAGGGGGAAGAGCATACAAAAGAAACCAAAAAATAGACTTTTTAAATTTGCACTTAAACTTTTTAAATTTGTTTAGTGTTTTGAGAAACAATAGAGAATTTCTTATGTCATTTTGTGTTAAGAGGTAAAGTAGAACCTGATAGGCTGTAAGATAGAAGGTTTTGTTCTTATCCATAAGCAAAACTACATTTATGGAAAACATACCAAATTTTAGTAGTTTTGTTTCTTTATAGGGTGAGATTATTGTCAACTTTGTTCATTTTTCTTTTTCCCACCATTTACCTTATCCAAAATGAGCACACATTGCCTAATCAAAAGTCATGTAGTATTTTTACTTAACGTGAGATAAAACTAAAACTGCCTACAGCTGTAAGAGACCTGTATAGCACTTTCAAATCCTCTGATAAATGTGTATTTTGTTCATATTTAACAACCTCTGTTGGTTCTTACCACCCACGTGGAATGGATCTGCTCAACCATCCCTGACCCCATTTGATATCCGAACATGCCCTTTGATCACTAACCTTGCCCTACTTTTCCTGAAAAAAATTAAGCCATCAGAAGCTCTGACTCAAGGCCACCCAGGGTACAGAAGGTTTCAATTTGGGGGAGGGAGGCAAAGAGAAATCACCGGAGCGTTATCTGTTCACTTCTAAAAATCTCTAAGTCTTCTCATGGAGGAAATTTAAAGGCAAACTTTAAAAAATATTCTTGGTTTAGGATTTAAAAGTTGAGGATAACAAAAAGAGTGACACTTTCCAAACAGAAATAAAGCCAAGATTTTAAAAGATTTTCTTTTCTTCTGGTGTTACTTTAATTAGTTCAATTTGTCATTTCAGTACTATAGAATACCCTGTTATTATACAAAATACAGACACTAAAAGGGAATATTGATTATCCATAGTCCATATCTACATCTATATAGACAGATAAATATGTACAAACATATTCATATTATGGTATGTCTTCTTACAGTTTATGTGTAAGACTGTGATCATAAGTTACATATATTTGGGGATTCTTTTAATTTTTATAGTATAGAATACATATTTCTAATGTTAGTACAACAGATTTTAAAAAGTCCTTAGATGTAAAGATCCTCAGCACCAAAATTGTCACTGCACTCATCTGTTTTGTTCAGATTTTAAATCACCAAAAATATTTTTCATCTCATGATACCTTCAGTAAATTCTTCTTCCTACATTCTCATTTCTCTCTCCCCTGATCTCATAATCTGTAATTGGTCAAACTGAAGGAAAGCTGTGATAAAGGGAAGCACTAGTTTACATGAAAACTGCTACTTTTGGGTCCTTACACAGCAGGATATTGATTTATAGTAGGGTTTATAACTACATAAATTAATACCAACTTCTTAAATAGGAAATGTAACTTGTGATATCTGATGGGTTCGATCAAATAGTTGTGAAAAATATCATGTTAGCCTTATTTGAATCCTCAGATAAGGATTTCACGGTGTGAAAGTTCCAGCCACAGAGAAGATTAGGGGAAGAAAAAAAAATTTAAACTAAACTGGGATAATTGCTTTTTTGAGAGAACCAAGAGTTTTTAGTTAAGAGTCAATAAGAAATTGCCTTCCAGGATATTAAATTCCTTATTAAACTGCTAATTTGACTCTAATTTCTCAAAGACCTTTAGATATAATCACAGTTCAGCATGCTTTCCACTCCTCTGTCCCAGCTTTGAAGATGGAGTCCCTTCAGGTTTTATAAAATGTAAATAAATTAGACAGCCTGCAAAAGCTAGATAAATGCTAAACTTGGAGAAAGAGGAAAGCAAAATATTTGGAGATTAATGATTTAGAAGGTAAATTCTAGCAATGTGGAAGAGAATACTCTTTAATAATATCTCATCCTGGGGTCCAGAATTAAGAGCTCCAGGACACTCACGTAGTTTTTCTGTTCTTTCAGTGATGACCTTCAATTTCAGCCAAATCTCTCACAAAAACAAACAACAAAACCCTTCATGCAGTTTTTATGTTTGATTTTCTCTTATATTTCCTACAATCTTTTCATCAGCCATGAAAGGGCTTAAGAAACAATAAAAGTGATTCACCAAGGAAGAATGCCTAATGTCTTTCTTCCTAACTCTGAATTCAGTTACCTTACATTGATATCTTGAAATCAGCTTCAATGACAGAACTTGAGGGTACCTAGGTCAAGGAACACTACAAATCAGAATCCTTGCTCCTAGGAACACAGCCGGGTTGGTTGACAAGATTACCACTCTTTGTGGATCTCCATCTATAACTAAAGAATGGGCACGATGTGATATTCATGCACCTAGTGCCCTTGATCCTAACAACTATGCCCTCGATTGTTTCCCACTAGCAGTGGGAACTAGAGTTGAGACAGAACAACATAGCAACTTGCAAAGAAGAAAGAAAGCCAACTGCTCACTCAGCAGAAGTCCCAAGTGACTTGAAGTGCAATTCAAAGAGTAACCTCCTCCTCCTTTTCTCAAAACAGAAAGAAGACAAAGATGAAGAAGAATAAAAGGAGCAAGGAGTACAGAGGGGAGTGGATGATAAAAGAAGAAAATGGAACAAAAAAATGTTAAATAAAGCTTGTCAAAAATTCTTTTCTACAGTAGGCAAAACACATGGTCATTAATCATCTTTTGTTTCATAGGCACTTTTACTGTAGATTTTATTTCTCCTTTCTTTTCTTTATTACCCCTATATGAGAAGATTCCAAAACATGCCTTGTTATTAGGATGGGAATGTTCGGAACCATACTTTCCATTTCAAAATCCAAGACTACCAGTCCGGTGAGGTTGTAAACCCAATTAACAAGTCATGATAAAATATTCCATTTCCAAGACACAAGAGACTCAAATAAGGATTTTTTGTGTGCGTGTGAAAGCACCCATCTCAGACAAGATCAGGTTTAAAAAGAAAAGAAAATGACTAAACCTGAAGGACGGTTTTTGGAGAAAATCAGAAGTTTAGATCAAAGTCTATTAAGGAATTGCCTGTCCGGATATTACATTTCTTATTAAAATGTCCATTTGGCTTTAATTTCTTGAACACCCTGAGACAAGCTTATCACAATTTAGGCCTAGCCAAATAATCATATCTTTTAAGTATTTTGTTGACGCTTCCAAATGGGTTAGCAACACTTTCTGCCAAGCAGTTCAGACCTGATGATTTACTAAATTACTTCGCTGCTGCTGTAAGACAAGCTCTGCAGTCTCAAGCTTGGGATGACTTTTATTATTCAATGTAGCCTTCGTTGTCATGCGCCTCGTGTTTCCATGCATCTTCCCAAATACATGAAGCTGAAGCATCGCTACTATAATTTACAGGGTGCATCCTATTTCTGCTGTAATTTTCTTTCACAATTTATTCAGACAAGCAGCAATAAGTAATTCTCAGTTACCTTGGTAATAGTACACAAATTTGTCTAATGAAATATCAAGTCAAAAACACATGAAATGCAAGTCTCCAGTCAGGCAGGGATTTGGGTCTATTTACATATATATATATATATATATGTAAATATATATATATATATATATATATTCCTACCATTTAGAACAGTGCTTCAGTGACTAGGTTCTAAGTAAATGTTTGTTGACTGAGTGACAAAATAAATGAGAAGAAATAGCAGTTTGGAAATCTTACTGCTTTTCTCTGGGTTTCATTAGCGCTTGCTTGAACCCACCATGACTATAATTTCCCTTTTTATTTTCCACAATAACTGCACATGTCTACCACAGTGAACAAAAGAATTCAACAATCACAATTCATGGTTTAGAATTATGCAAATTTAAACCTTTTCTTTATAAAACCTGTTCTTCCCCAAATTAGGTTTCATGATGACAGAAAATCCCTTAAGTACAGAGCATATTCAACTAAAGTTATCTTGAGAAGTTGTTACACTTAGAATCTGTTCATTAAAACTTGTGCTATATTATTTGTTTCTACTAATTTTTCCTGCTCACAACAGAAAAATCAGTCAAAAACATAAATAAAACAAAGCAATGTTTAATTTTTAATGACACAAACTCTTGAGTCACTAACTAAACATTTGAACTTCCTTGAGATTTGCTACAATTGGAAGCAGTTTAAATATTCCTGGACACAAAGAAACAGCCATTTCTTAACATAGTTTCTGAAAAGTAGAATTGCTGGAATTCTACTAGGAAATACTTTGTAGTAGAAACTTATGAGTGAAAGGAAAGGAAGAAAGGAAAGAAAAGAAAAGAAAAAAGCAAGATAAAAAAGAAAGTAGGGAAGATTAACAAAGTTGTAAAACTTAAAGTGATCTTTTTATAGTTCACAAAATATACATTGTGCATAAAAGTCACAATGTTTCATCATCTATAATAAATCTCGGAAACCTCATCAGAATTGCATGGCTTTGGATCAGGGCATTCATTACAGAGAAAACAAATGGTAAGATTTTTAAATACCATCCCAAACTGTAAGAGTTGATGTTCTCCACTCTCTTTTGGTAATCGTTTGATTTGTAAACATTAGCCACTCTTTTTTAGTGTTCCCCACTCTGTAAAGGTTGAAAAATTTCTCAGTGACAAGTAAATCCCTTAAGTGGTAAACACAGAACACAGAATATCATTTGGTAACCTCAGTCTTTTCAGAAATTAGTCTGAGTTGAAAGTTTTAGTGCAGGTATTTGGAGGTAACCCTCAGGAACCACTTAGGGATGAGCAAGTAAGGCCGAGGAGAAGAGAAAGCCAATATTAGAAAGGTTTCTGAGTAGATCAGGCTGGATTCTGCTGAAAAGTTTTATACAAGATTATGAATTATGAATTATATCATTATGACTTAGGAAATTGTGTTTCCCTTCATTTGTAAATCGTTCCTTATTTGTGATTGTCAGGCCTATGGAACATGCCTCCAGAATGCTCCTGGAAGTACAGAAGAGGAGGGCATTCTTGTACCAACCTCCACTGTGACCTGCGGAATGGCTGAGTTCCCAATCCCCAAAGAGGATGCCAGTTTTTGTATGACTCGGTGGGAGAAGTCTAAGTGAGAGGGTGTTTTCAAAGACCTCAGAAAGTAGGAGAAGCAAATACGGCAGTGAGATCTGCCTGGAAGGTTAGAACAAAGGGAACACCACTCTTCATGGTAGTCTCCATACTTCCCCTCCTTGTCCATCACTAAACCACCCTGCAGGAGGGAGAGGTTATGGAGATTGAGTGACTTACCAGGCCTGAACTCAGCTGCTTAGATGGGCAGTAAACTACCCACAAAAGAGAAGCATCTCCAAAAGCAGAGAAATCAATGGTCATTGACTTAGAGCTCTCCATCTCTGCAGGAATCTGGAAGTAATGTGGTTTGCTCCTTGCCATCAACTATGCCCTCGGCAGCCTGAGCTCACTCATGCCTAAACTTGTGAATCCGTATCTGACTCCTCTCCACTTCCCAGGATCACCTCTTGTGGCTCTTTCCCTACAAAATACTGCAGTGTCCCCAGGCTCCCTGTTTTGGAGTCTCCAAAGTATTTGTACCTAGAACCATAGCCCCTCGTTGATGCCACTCTGACCTATGGAGAGACATGCAAAAGCATTCTTCCCTGAAGTGGGCTTGAAGCATGCAAGAATCCAGTGTTTTTCCTATAACCGGGACTACAAATCCCAAATCTCCTGTCATCAGCCTTCCTATGTCCTTCAAACTTACCCTGTGGTTTCAGCTGCCCTTGGGGAGCGTAGGCTGGAATTGTGAGCTGCTTTCTCCTCGGTTTTTGCATCATCTTTCTGTTTCTCCATGATGATCACTGCTTCCTTGATTCATCTTTCTGCCTTTAAAACAGAGATTTTGTTACTCTGACTCTTCTTATTCAAAGAGTCTCATGAAGAAAAGTGCCAATTCACCATCTGACCCAGAACTTTAAGACCACTTTTCTATGACCCTTGATTGCACTTGACCCTGTTCGCCTCAATGCTAGTCGTCTTCTTCTGAGCTCGGTTAATCCTTTATTTCCAACAAGGCATGGGTTTAGTATGTAGTTCCACAACTTTCAGGGAGATTTGTTGTTACAGGAAATTGTGCCTTTGAATAAGATATTTCTGTCGTGTAAAGGGATTTAAATATTTCATAGAAGTAGAAATATTAAATTCACTTGTGTTTGTTCAGTTTTAATGTACTATATTGCTGTGCAGGAGCTCATCAACTCTTACCTAAAATAATTCAAAATCAGAAAGAAATATTCATTTCATAACCTCCTCTCTTTTGCAGATCACTTAGACACCTTATCTTTAATCCTATTATTCAATCATATTAACTCTGACTCGTTCCTGTCAAAAGTTGCAGAAAGTTATACTTAAACAAGCTTAAGGGGAAAAGGGGAATGTTTTAGCTCAAGTAACTAAGCAATTAAGGAAGCATTTGACTTCAGATATAGCTTTACTCCATGTTTAATAAGAAGCAAACTGACATCTCTGTCTATATTCCTTGTGTCTAGTTCCATGAAGTTTGATTTAATTTCAGCAGCTCCTTATCCCCACCCAGTGGTTACAGGATAACTGCAACTGCTTAGTCTCAGTGCTCTTATCTCTTATCTCTTACCTAGTGAACAAGGGAATGTTGAGAATATTTCTGAGAATTAGCAGTGAAATCTTCACTGAACCTCTTGGAGTCCGATTGGCTTAAATATTTATATTGGACAGTTACGGATTGAAATGTGATTCCCCAAAACTCATGTTTTCAAATTGTTTCCCTGAATACTTATGAATGTTACCTTATTTGCAAACAGGATCATTTAGGCTATATTTTTTATTTAGGATGAGGTCATATGTATGGGAGCACAGTGGATTCCTAAGCCCATATGACTGGGATGCTTCTATTTTTTAAAAAGGAGACATTTGAAAATAAGTATGGAAAGAAAATGCCACGTAAAGAGGAAGATAGAAATCAGAGTGATGACACATTACACCTAATGGGCATCACATTTTGCCCTAAACCAGCAGAAGCTAGAAGAGAAACATAGAAGAGATGCTTCTTCACAGCTTCCCAAAAGGAACTAGCCTTGCGTGTGCAGCGTACAACAATAAATTTCTGCTATTTAACCCACCCAGTAAGATTCCTTCTTAAGGACAATACCAGGGAACTAAGGACCAGATAAAGGCAACACTGCTGTTCATCTTGAGTAATGCCACAAGTCAGCACACTAGGAACAAAATGAGAGCAACAGGGCAGCTGAGGGGAGGGGTGTCTCTGAGGATAAAGAGAACTTGTCAGCTACATAATTCCTTATCTTCTTCCAACTATAGGAATGCTACAGGTCACTTCTCTTATGATAAATCTTTGTCCTCTTTCAGTCCTTCAACACCTCCTGTTATTTCCGTTCCTCAATAAAATGGCGTTTCCAAGACTGAAGGTAGGTTTTGAATGAAACTCTTCCAATTTCTTATTTGACTTAGGATGTAGCTATTCTCTCTAGGAGTCACCAGCTGCTGGAAGAGAAGAGCACCACCAGCAGAGCAAATACCAACACGGGTCCTTTCCAGGGACTTTGTATTCAGGAGTTGGACTGTAGGCAAGACTTCCAGAAAACAATCATAATGTGAAAACTTCAGAAATCTAATAAATACAGACTCTGCTTGATACAAAGATACCCAGAGAACACACTTAGGGGGCTCAGAAACCAAGCAGGAATGGAATGAAGCAGGCCCATGTGAAAATGCCTTTATAGAGCCCTACGTTTTATGGACGCAGATTTCTCATGGAGAGATTCACTGGAGTGTTTAAAGCAAGCAGGCAGTTGCTGGAGGTAATTATTATGGCCTATCCCCACAGTTCATGCCGAAGGTGAGGATCAAGTGGGCAAGTCAAGTCAAGGAGATGGCATCTAGTGGGCACCAAGAAAGTGGTCACCAGACATCTGGAGCACCATACTGAAGGATTACTGGGAGGGAGATGTGGAACTGAAAACTGTTCAGGGGTGTTTGAGGACTGCTTTTTCTATAAGAAAGTCCAATTCATATTTTTAATAGTAGAGCAAAATAAAATTGTAAGCATTCCTGACAAAGTGGTAATAGAATGCAATGATAATAGAAGATACTTGGTAAAGATTTATGTAATATGTAGACAATTAGAGTATTTGATCAAAATACTCTACTTGCTATTTATAGCACAGAAGAAATACCTTGCTACATTAAGACACAAAAATATGTCAAAGTAGTAAAGTTGACATCTGTAGAAATTTTGGAAACGCTACAATTTGAAATGAGTGCATTAAAAAGGAAAGTAGTTTTGTAGTACAAATATGTATGAAGCATGGAATCATGATAAGGGGAGAGTTAAAATATACACGCTATTAATGTACATATTGAGATAATTGTGGTTGAGCCATTGGCACATACATCCATGAAATTGGCCATTAACATTCTGTTTGTTTTATATTTAATTCTATAGGGTCTATTCATTTACAATTAGTATTTAAAAATCCACTAGGACTAATGAGCTAATTGCAAAGAACTTTGAGCAGGGATAAAAGGCAACAAGGGAGAACAAACTACTATTTGTGAAAATCAAAATATCTGAGACTTTAATTACATCCCCAGCTAAAACTGACTTGTAATCTGTGACAGGAACTGGCTGATCAATGCTTTACAAGGAGATTTCTAAACTATGTGTTGCAAATATTCACCCATCAAATCTGAATTACTCAAGAGAAGGAACTTCCTGTTAATTCTGTCTCAATTCAGAAGTTTTCCCATTTTCATTGAAATTAAAGGGATTCTAACTCACCATGTGGTACGATACATGACTGGGTTGTCAGAATTTTCATTTCAGATTTGAAATTGAGCAGTGAAAAAGAACAGATTTGAATTGAACACACTGTCCTAAAGAGGCATTCCCAGAAGAGTGGGGAAAGGAAAAATAAAAGATTTTCATTGTTTCTCTTTTTTTTCTTTTTATTCCTATTTTTCACTGCTAAATATTAATGATACGAAGTATGTTTCCTAATGACATTTTTTTCACAAATACACACAATGTACTTTGATCAAGTTCATCTCTCTCTTACTCTTTCTATCCTTATCCTCTCTTTAAAACATTTTACATGTTTCATTATTCCATTTTCCATACATATCATATACCACTATGGAACTGGGATGAATGTAATGGAGACTCAGACACTTTGTTTTCAGGCCTGAGATTCAGTACTTAACACCTTCTGCAGAGTTGGAATGATGGGCCACATCACCACTCCCAGCTAATTGTGATAAGGTCTCACTAATTTTTTGCCTGAGCTAACTTCAAACTGTGATCTTCCCAAGCTCTACCTCCTAAATAAATGGGATTTGTAGGTGTGGGCCACACCACATCTAGCCTTTGATCCCTTTTGTGAATGTTTCAATCTGATACGTTTTTCTGTTTAATATTTAGCATTTACATTGGAAAATACCAATTATCCATCATGGTATGCCTGTGATTAATTTATTTTCAATTTACTGATATACATACTAAAAGTATGATTATGCATTACATATATGAATAAAAGGACACCTGTGTAAACCATCCTGGAAATTCATCCTTAATAGCTTATGCAGAAAACAATTCATTAGGGTGTTATAAGTAAATTTAATGCTATTTCAATCTATGTGTAAAGTGGAGATTAGCAGTCCACTGTGGGGTATAGACATGTGGAGAAGAGCAAGCCTGGATGTTTCGTTTTTCAGATGCATAGGAGTTCGGAGTTACAAAGTCCAAGGTTGGTGTCATGCCTCCATGAAGTCAAAATATTCCACTGTTCCCATATTTCTCTTTGCCATTCTTACCTATTTTACAGGTGCTGTAAATCATGTTCTCAGTCTAGTGAGGAAGAATAATGACATCATCTGACAGTTAAGTTGACCTATTGTAAAGAGATTTTTTTTCTTTTTTGTCTTTTTCAATATATCACAATTCCAGGGCCACCCAGGGCAAAGTTGGGCACAGAGTCTCTTGCAACCAAACTCAATGTGAAACACAAAATTCCACTAAGGAAAAAGAAGGAGGAGGAGGAGGAAGAGAAAGAGGAGAAGGAAGAGACGGAGGAGGAGGAGGAGGAGGAGGAGGAGGAGGAGGAGGAGGAGGAGGAGGAGGAGGAGGAGGAGGAGGAGGAGGAGGAGGAGGAGGAGGAGGAGGAGGAGGAGGAGGAGGAGGAGAGAAAAATCTTCTGCTGATAATGGTATGGCATGATTTTGCTACGTAGAGCATTTACTGAATCACTACTTTCAAAAATCTTGTTTATTTCCATTTATTTCCATTTCTTAGATTTTATTTTACACTGAGAACATTACGATACATATATCACACTATTCTGTGGCCAGGACATTGCACGTATACATTTTACTTTACTGGTAAAGTTGTAATACTTTCTTTCTTCTTCCTATTTCATCTTTGTTTTTCTCCCTGTAGTACCAAGGATGGAATTCAACAGCTCACACTTGATAGGCAAGCCCTCTACCGCTTGACCCACAACCCCAATCTTTTTCTTTAGCTTTTCATTTGAGGTCTTGCTCAAACTTTGTCCTGGCTATCCTCAGACTGTAACTCTCCTCTCTATGCCTTCTACAGCTGTCGGGAACCAAAAGTTGAGTCTCTCAACATGATTGGCTTGACTATCTCACTGGAACATCTTGAGGCTGTTTACAGAATCCAACCTTCTCACCCTGCCCTAAGCAAACACCCTGCAGCTGCTAAAGACGGACCACCTTTTCACCTTGCCCTAAGCAAACATCCTACAGCTGCTTCGGCCAATGAAAAAGCTTCCTTAACAGCCAATGAAAAAGCTTCCTTATTCCAAGCATATAAATACCCCTGTGTGAAAAATAAAAATTGGCAGCTTGATCAGAACCCATGTCTTGCTGTCATTCTTCGTGTCTCTTGTCCCTTCATTCCTTCTTGCTTAGGTTCATTGCCCTCATTGAAGTCCTGCGGGGCGGGACACACAGCCTTATAACTGGTGATTGTGGTATCAGTTATACACAGAAGTCAGTTGACAGCCCTATGAACAATATTGGCTAAACTCGTAGAAGATCAAGTGATAACAACTTGGTATGATGCCTGTTGGTCAACAGTAGTGACAAGCCCAGAAACCATCTGAAGAATGTAGATCACAAAATAGTTTGTTCTGGAACCAGTCAATATGACCCCTAATAGTCAAATTTCAGGTAATTGGTGTTATCTGAAACAAGACTATTACTATCTCTGTTGCAGAAACTGAATTGGACTTACAATCCCAAAAGCCATGGTAATATCACTTCTAATAAGGACAAATTTAGGTGTGGGAACTCAAAAGCCCTGTGGGGACTGTGAATAGCTGCAGGAGATTTCACTGGTTTTTGAATGATACCTGTGGGAAACCCTGGCTATCTATGTGTGAGTATTTGACCTTCTGCAGTAAGCCTGTCAAAAGACAGGAGGAATCCCTTTATGTACTTATCTGGGTCTATTCTGATTTCTTGTTATCTACTTCTTGGAGCATGCCCTTTGTTTATTTTCTCATAACTCCCTAAAGAAATCCCTGGGCCAATCTGAACTTTTAAAGGGGGAGGTTGAAGGAGAGACCTTTGGTTTAGCCATGCCTACCCCATTCCTCACCCCCATGGTGGTATTAGAATATTAGTTATACAATAGTAAATCATCGCAAATGAGATAGCATTGCATGGACATTTCTTCATCTGTTGCCCTGGAATCTGCTGGATGGAAACCACATTCAGGAATTAAATATGGTTACTTATGAAAAGCAAAGATCAAGAAACAAGATACAGATTTTTTTTTTTAGATTTTATACGTAGAACTGAGGACAATTGGGAATATACCAAAACCTGAATAAAAGCAAACCAGAATAAATCTCTTCTTGTAACCTTGAAAGAGACAAAAACACTAGAAGTAAGGTGCATCCAGACATTGAATTGCATCCCAGAACATGTTAAAAGAAGAAAATCAAGCTGACTATGAAGGGTACAGAGGCTGAAAGGATGATAATATCTTAGACTTCTCTGTGGTCCTAAATACTTTTCATCAGTATTATGAAGGTCCCTAAACCTATCAACTTAGTAGGGTTTCTTCTGTAGAACTATACATTGAATTATAAAACTGATTTGAGATACATATTTGAGAAATATGCCAGAATATCCAGAAGCATTATTTTTTCAGCAAAGTAGACTAAACACAAGTCACCCTCGGGAACTTCTATTTATTTCATGTTATATTTTTGGTAGGGAGCAATTTTCAGGTGTGAACCAAAAGGTAGGAATTAGAGATGTCCATCAAAATTAAGGAAACTTCCCTAGCTATTATATCTTGAAAGAATATTCTACTTCTGTCATTTTACAGGACAACTGTGGCATACACTGTCAGTAAAAAATGGATTGTGAATTTATAGTACATGTCACCTATTCACATTTTTTTATGTACCTGCTGTCTGCAGCTTCTTGAATTGTGTACCATGGGAAGATAACAGAAGAGATTAGGAAGGTATAAAGAGAGTCTGGATTCAAGGACTAAGTCTTCTGGGATCCATTCCAGGTCTTAAAAATCAGCAGCTCTGCAGTTTTGACTCCAGCATTTGTAATTTAAAAATCTGTCAGGGTGCTACTAATGTGTAGCTACATTTAGGATTCTCTAGACTGGATCATCTTAAGATTTCTTTTCAGGTCTTGAATTGCAGTCTCCAACACATTCATCACATATTCAACAAAACAGCTGGCAGTTCTGTCGCTTTCATCTCTCTTTAAAATATAGAATAGTGTGAGAACCTCACAGACTCTCAGATTCAGGCTTTGGAAAAACCTCAAGCCAAAGTCCTCAGAGATACGGTGCTTGGAGAATTCCCAGAAGTATGAGAGAACAAGAGTATTATACTGTTAATGTTTCCTATGTAATTTTCTCCATTGCTCTGTCCCCAATTTTTCTTGTAACAGTGCATTCTTTACCAACTGCAATTGCAGTAGTTTCCCTGCCATGTGATGAAGAATGGTCTAGCTCCCATCAAACTACTCTCATGGGTGAACTAGTGGGCCTAAGGACTATGATGTTTTAATGCTGGGCATAAAGACTACTACACACTTGGAAGGAAATCTTCTTCCAGAAGAGTATCGTGGTGGATGTGATGTATACATGACAGTAAACAGAAGCAAAGTCAGATACTCTCTGGAAGTTTTCAGAACCAACTTACAATGAAACAGACATAGTACCCACTACAGGAATTTTCAGGTTTGGAAGCTGTGAAATAAATTGCAAGAGCATAACATATTCATTGATATATTCGGCTCTCTCTAAAGTAAAGCACTTACTCAGAATTTCCTAACCAGAAAAAAATAGCTCTAATAAATATGGCTAATATTAATATGCTCATCTTCATAATGGGAAAACACACACACACATACACACCACACACAAAGTGTTGTGGTATAGTATCTTCTAAAAAAAAATGACAGTAATTCTGTAATGTGATTCAATAAAAATACAAAATAAGCAGTAGAGATACACAGCAAAAATAACCAAAATATTTTACATGGACAGATGTTAATACGCCATTACTCAGATCAAACTACGGAACAGTTGTTTAAATGTTTCAAAAAATCTGGATGCTTAGTACTATTATAAACAAAATATCAGAGACTTTGGTGGAATTTTTCAGTTTTTCTAAACATAAAAGACAGTTTATTTGGAAGAGAGTATTATTCACAAATAGAGAAGAAAGTCTATTCTAACTAAAGACTGGGAAGATCTTTTAAAGTCTTATTGGCAGTCTGGTCTCATTAAGTTTACCACATGACCTGGCAGTGCTTCCCTTCATCATGTTTAACTGCTCTTAAAGACATAAGGACTTGTTTAGCTCAAATTATAGCAGTCTAAAAGAAAATATCTCTAATTGAGAAATAGCTTCTTAGTGTTTACAATGCATAAAATACTAACAATTCTTGTAGTTTCTCTGCAGATTAATATTCAAACAAGCAACAACATACCGGGCCTATGTCTGGCAAAGATGACTGAACCTTATTTCCTGCCTTCAGAGATAGGGATCATCCAAAGTGAAAAAACACTGGGAGGATCTGAAATTAACCAACAGAACTGCTGTGTCTTGTCTATTCTGTTTGCAACCTCGAGTCACAATACTCATAAAATGACTCCCAAGGAGGCTTAAAATTATAAGGAAGGTTTGACAAAGTAGCTACTGAAACACAGTAGGGAGATTTAAAAAAATCACAAAAGGCTTGCAATAAACACATATGTTCTGTAGGAAAAAAGGTATAAAAACAAAATACTCTGAAATTAGGACAAGTGAAATGAAACCACTTCTAGAGACAAGAGTAGAAGATTGGCTAAGGCAGATTAGTCCCACAAAAAGCTGCAATGTGGTAACTTAGAAGTTCTCACTAGACATATACCTTCAGTCCGTGAACAAATTAAAGATCATTTTTATAAAGGCTATGATTTTTCAGAGGCTAAAGTATATCCCGAATCGCTGACATCAAATAAACTATGCATGTATAGTTGAATCTAGAAAATAAATCCTTTTCAAGTGTCTCTAAATCCTAAAGTAGAATATTCCAGAGAGAAGAGGGAGAAAGTATAAGAATGAATTTGGACATTGGAGCCGCGATGCTCCAACATGAATGCCATTAAAGAAAGGGAAACAATTTCACACACACACACACACACACACACACACACACACACACACACACACACACACATCTTCACAACATGAAAATTGCTCATTAAGTTATATCCCTTTTCATTCTTTCTGTTGTAGGGGACTCTATTCTGTGAGTCAATAATAATTTATAACTCTTCATCAAAGAAAGACATCCTATTTCTATTATAAACAGGCTGCAAAGGGCGTAGGCAATAGGCTCACATGGGGAATTGCGTCACAAAATATATAATGGCTTAACCTCTTTCTTAACAACATAGTTTCAATCAATATTAACACCAATAAGGTATAAAAAATCACATACTCACATGCATTTGGTATATTTTTCTGTTTTATGATTTTTCCTCCCTATATTCCTTACTGTGCTACAAAAAGCAATGGAAAAAAGAAAATGGAACACAGCTTGGTAAATAGAAATGCAATATTACTCACATTTCACTGGGCAGAAAGCACTCACCAGGCACTACCAAGAGGGAAGGAAAGTTAGACAATGTTCTCCCTGGCCGCCTGCTCTTATCCAGCAATAATTCTAGCCCATGGAATAGGAGTAAGAATCTGTCGCATTTAGCTGGCTACCGTCCACATTTACTTTCTAAGTAGCTAGATCTCATGCATGTAATTTTTATTTTGTAACTCAGTGGTAGAATATTTTCCTGATATGTCAAGAATATGGGTTTAAGCCTTAGTACCAGTAAAAAAAATGTGTGTGACTTAAGAATATAGAAACTGAACTTTTTAAAATTATTTCTCGAATTGGATCTATCACTTTTAAATTGAGACCTTTTGGAGAACTAATGTGATTGAAGTTCTTATTGTAACCAAAGAGAAGAATTTGGGGGATTAAATGAGAAATAAAACAGAACTAACCTCACAAAGAAAATTTGAACAAGCAATAGGAGAAAGAGAGCATTTTTTTCCTGGTTAATGTAATGTCTCAGTTGTCTGTGACTTAACATTTTAAAAATATTTATATTCCTTGATTTTTTATTTACACCTTTTATACCCTCTAGTGATTTTACATTTAAAATAATTAAAAAGAACAAATCAACATGCAACCATCTCTGCTAATTGAAACTCTTTTATGTGTAGTGATAAAAGGCAAAGATTAAAAGCAAGATCTAATCAGACAAAAGTCATCCATGAAGAATGAACTGCTTGGTCTTTAATTTTGACATTTCGTAGTTAAATGTTGAACTCTTTGTTTCTAGGTAGAGTTAAATAATATTTTACCCTTTACCCATAATATTCCTATCATATGTCAGACATTGAAATCTATTTATACTGTAAAGCGAAATTAAAAAATCTGATGAATACATGTGAATAAAATATGTATTACCAAAATAATCATTATCACTTTCAAATTATTTGTTGGACTCTAAGATCCAATACATTTGATATTTGATTTGATATTTATTATACATAGTATAATGTATGTAAAATCTGACCCTACTTAAGATAAACACAAATATATATACACATATATGTATATATGTTTAGACACTTATCTATGTATATATTGTATATATATATATATATATATATATATACATAGACATAAACTACAGAGAAAGATAATTATATATTTGTCAGCCTAAAAAATATTCAACTCCAGTGTTGTTTACTAAAGACAATTGCAAAGCTTTATTTGACATTAAGATGTACTCTAACCTCAGTGAACCAAGAAATCAGAATTATAACTTGTATTTCTACCTTCATTCCTATCAGAATGAATTGCTAAAAAGTTTTAATCATCAAAAAGTAATATAGGACATAATCTTGTGTATAACCACTGAACTAGCCTTGAGCAGAAATACTCAAGGACAGCTTCAAGACCCTGAGTTCAAATCCAGGATTAGTCCTCCCTCATCCCCCCAAAATATAACCATTAAAGTACATACAGAATGGTACATTAGGTCTGTACTTAAAGAAATAAACTAATAATACATTATTGTATCTGGAAGTATGCCCTTCTACAGCAGACAGTGAAATTATTACCAGATATTATTGTAGACCCATGTGGTGGACTCATCTTCCACCCACTGACACTACTCGATTTCTGTTTAGAAATAAGCTCTGATGGAGAAGTTTTATATCTAAGAGTATTTCTTCTACATTGTTGTTTCATTTCCATATAATTAATTGATTAAAAGTAAACAATTGACATAAGTTCCTTAATTCTTTTCCCCTAGGAGTCTGAAACTGAAGCAAAACAAAGAGGGGGTATAGTAGGTAGCACCTAATATAGCTTCCAGTGGACCTTCTCCTAAGATTGTACCATTTTGAAATTCCCATTCTTCAGTATAGCTCACTGTAGCTCACTTAGTTTGTTCTAATGAACAAACTAAGGCAAAGAAAAAGTGTGATACAATGATGTGATGCCATTTTTGTAAAGCGGCAACAAACAATTACGTCTTTCAATTTGCCGGTAGACTTGGCATTGCTTTCTTACCAGCTTGTGAGGCAAGCTGTTATATAAAGAACATTCATGCAACAAGCAGCTAAGGGTATCCTCTGGCCAGCCTCGGAATGGAAACCCTCTGTCCAACATGCACAGGGATCTGAATCCAGCTAACCGTGAGCTAGAGATCTTGGAAGTCTTTTCCCTAATTGAGCACTATAAGGACTCCTCTAATGCAAAGATCAAGCTCAGTCTGCTTGAGTTTCTCAGAAGTTACAAGAAATAAATGTGTTTTGAGCCTCTGATGTTGTGAGTGTCTGTTGCACAGCAAGAGATAACTACCATACTTAGTTCCAGAGATGGATCTCAGAGATCAGAGTAGGATTTTTGTGTAGTTATTAATTTCATGTTTTGGGATGTCTTAAGAATGCCTGTATGTCTAGTCTTACCTAAGTCTTTGTTTCTCAATGATTTTCATTCCTCCATATATCTCATTATTACTCCAATATATTAATGAAATCAGGTAGATTTTTATTTCTGGTGATTACAAGCTAAATAACATTTAGTGCTTACCATGTGTTTTAATTTCATACTTTGTTTTTGTCATTATATTATATTTATTTATGTAATTAAAAAATTAATACAATTGATTATTTCCCATTTTATTACCCATGCATATCTGATTTGGTCTTCAGAAGATATTAAGTAAATATTTACCCAGATAGCTTAAAAATTTGTGCAATAGGGGGCTGGGAAGGTGGCTCAGTGGTAGAGCGCTTGCCTTGCATGCATGAGGCCCTGGGTTTGATTCCTCAGCACCACATAAGCAAAAAGAAAAAAAGCCTGAAGTGGCGCTGTGGCTCAAGTGGTAGAGTGCTAGCCTTGAGCTGAAGAGCTGAGGGACAGCGCCCAGGTCCAGAGTTCAGGCCCCACGACCAGATCCAAAAAAAAAAAAAAAAATTTGTGCAATGAACAGGTTTAACTGACGAATTCCGATAGCATCTAAGTTCTTATGTCATATTTTATGAACATATTCTTAAAATATTTTGGGTTCTATTTAACCTGATTGAAACCACACAAGCCAGGTGCTAGTGGCTCATGCCTGTAATCCTAGCTGCTCAGGAGGCTTAGATTTGAGAATCCTGGTTCAAAGCCAGCCCAAGCAAAAAAGATTATAAGACTCTTTTCTCCAGTAAACTACCCAGAAAAAGCTGGAAGTGGTACTGTGGCTCAAGTGGTAGGGCACTAGCCTTGAGCACAAAGAGGTTTATAGCTAGCACCCAGGTCCTGAGTTCAAGCCCAAGACCAGAAAAAGAAAAAAAAACAAACTTCTTACAATGCATGTATGCATCAAACATTTACATGATTGTTTATATCAAATCCATAAAATAAATAAAATCAGATAAATATATCATATCCAAAAATAAAACAATATCCCTGATCTTCTGTGCCTTATATTGTATTTTACATATGAATCTCTGAAAATGTCTGTCCTCATTTTGTCAAATAGAATTAAAATATTGCCTAGAACGTTTTATTATTTTGGAGAAGGTAAGTCAACTATTGACCTTCCAACATTCAAGTCATTTTTGCCTTTCTTAACAGCTGCTTCTCTTTTCAAAAGCTTAGCTACTTCCTTTGATGAAAGGTTCCTATTACCATGCAATATGTATGTAGATTCAAAAAATAAATTAACTTGGAAATCATTGCTGTCTTCTTCGTTTCAAACCTAGGGAAGTAGTTCTGCTGAAGAAGCATTAAATTCTCTTTAATTATATTACAATGTCAGGAGGCAAACCTCTGGGTTGAGGAGAGAGAGCATTTGTCCTTAGAACTGAATAGAATCTGAGGTATGTTCCATTTCAATTCCTGATGCCTGTGGAGCTTGCATTAAATCATAGACTACAGGACAATAGAAACCTCCTTGCACCTACCTTGTCATGTCCACTGAGATACATGTCACAGAAAGATCAAAGAGAACAAAGGAATAAAGTTAATCTCAGCCTATGCAGTCCTCAGAGTTCTTCAAGCTCTGTCTCACTACCAACAAGACTCCCATTGCAGCAAACCCCTAGAGAATAACAGGGAATACTTCACCTTGTTATCTATTCATATGTTGCTCTGTTCTAATTTTGCTAATCAGCAACCACTAAATCTTGGATGATTACTACTCTTCCTTGACATGCTCAAGACACAGCTCACTTTTATTTGACACACTTTAGTGGAAGTGATGAAAATAAACACACAACGAAAGACAAAAAACTTTGAGATGTGAAACACACAAAAATAAACATAAAGGCTCTATTCTAGACTCTAAATTATGAGTGTTGAATCATGGCTGTCTTTGGTCTCTATCCAAATTGGATCTTTCTAATAAGTCCTGTACAGGACTTATTGCAATTCAGCCTTTCATAATTCTTTTCCAGTCCAGTGCCTTTTAAATGTCATCAGTACAACCTCCTACTGATTTGATAGTGCTTATTTGGAGTATTTTCAGGAGACATGATAAAACAGCCTGAACTTACACTTAACCATTAGCTAATTAAGGATACTTGCTTGGCGAACTTTCTTTTAGTTTTACTTTTGGTGTCTCAATATTTTTGTGATATTCAATTTTACATCTTTAGTTTCCTTGGGTCACTCCTACCTGTGCAGCATTAATAGAGAAAAAAATATTCAAATATGACAAAATACATTCAGTAAATAGGAAAAATACAAAATAAAAAGTATTCCAAAAAAACAGTCTTATGGGCTTGGTAGTTCTTTTAATAGACAAGGAAATAAAAGATGATATTTCCAAACACAGGAAAGTTTCTTTAGCTTCAATTGATTTTGGTTTCAGGACATTGCTGCTAGAGCTTTGAGCCAGAAAATCTCCCCCAATGCTAAGTAAATCCATATTTGATAGAAAAATAAAATATCTTACATCAATCTTTGCCTCACTGTATTATTCAAGGAAGGCTATTTGCTCAAACAAATAACTTCCCTATCTCAGTGGCTTAGCAAAGTAAAATTCTATCTTATATTCATGTGACATCCAATAGGAAGGAAGGAAAGGGTAAATGTTCTGCTCTACCATGTCTCTCAGGAATCCAGATTCTGTCTCTTGTGCAACCCCACTGTTTCCTAAAGCCTTGACATGTTCTGTCTTGATTTGCAGCTAAGGGGATAAAGGCAAACAGACAGGGAGGATCACACTACAAGGTTTTAATGAGCCAAGTCTAAACATAATACATATTAGACCCACTCATATTCCCATGCTCCTTCAGCAACTAAAAGGGAGAGAGGTACTTTCTCATAATTCAATCCTGAGCCAAGGAGTGGAATATGGTTTGGGTGAAGAAATATTCTTTGTAGCCCTTCTGCTAATTGTGGGTTGTAAGTTCACGGTCATTTCCAAGACTGAAGAAGACTCACTTCAAAATTTCTCTAATCTGTATATTAAGGTTTTCTTACTTTCAGATTGATGGATTTAATTTTTGCCACAAACTCTTTATCTTTTTTTCTATCACCAGCCAAGTTTCTTGGGACCAATTTATTACTAAATCCTGTCAACAGCTCAGACTTAGGGAGACTTGGATCCTAAAGTATACATTCCAGCACTATTCTTCTCTGAAGTTCAAAAAGAAAGAGGAATCTGAATCACTAATATACAACAGTGTACCATCTCCTTCAGCGAAGTGAAGAATAATTCAGTGCATTTATTCAAACTTCAATTGCCATATATTGAATACAATGACTCTCATTATCAGAATTGCTGATGGCAGAGGGTTAGCTACCATTAGTTAGTAAGAAAAACTGACAAGTTTTGCAAGAAAAACATCAGACACTTTCAAATACAAAATGCTCTTACAAAACATTTTGATCTAGCACAAAAAATATAAGTTGTGGGAAATAAAGGAAGACATTTAAACTCAGCATGCATTAATTTTACACACAAAGAAAAATGCATCAAAATGAGAAGCACATTGAAGTACTAAATTTTCAATTGGCCTTTTTGTATGTGCATGCCAGTACTGAGGCTAGACTCAGAGCCTCCCATTTGAACATGATCTGCTTGCTTCGCTGGCACTCTACCACTGCAGCCATACCTCCAGCCTGGTGTTTTGTTGGTTAATTGGAAATCTTTTTTCTTATGTTAATTTAGCCCTGTTGCTCCTCTTTCTTTTAAAAAAAATTGTATTTATTATCTTAAAGTAGTTGTATAAAAGTTACAATTCAGCATGTCAGTTTATGAGTACAATGCATCTTGATCAATATCATCCCTTTAATCTTAGTTCTCCCTATCCCTCTCAACCCCATCTGTCCTTTCAATACTGCTATTTCCATTTTAACACATATACATTGAATATTATGGCTGTGTTCTCCTTTATCCTTCCTCTCTTCACTTGTCTAACCCTTCTCCTTAACCTCCCCTGTGACACACACACAAGTCCTGACTTCCTAGTATTCATTTTGTTCAGTTGGAAGACAGTTATTCAAAGGGGTTATACCATTTGAATTCTCCCCCATACATACCGTACTTCAGTTAATACATTTGTGTACATGTGCATATGACCCTGTATATGTCTACATATATATTAATAAACTAGATCTAATGTCCACATGTGAAAAAATACATGCATCCTTGGTCTCTCTATGCCTGACTTACTTTACCTAAAGTAATTTTTCTAGGTCTATCCATTTCTTTGCAAATGGTGTAATATCATTATTTCCAATGAATGTGTAAACTTCCATTGTGTATCTATGCCACATTGAAGGACAGCTGGGCTGTTTCAATATTTTGGCTATGGTGAATAGTACAACAATGAACATGGTTGTACAAGAGGATTTAGTATTGCTGGACCATAGGTAGTTGTATGTTTTGTTTTTTGAGGACTTTTCAGCATAGACTGGTTTCAAACTTCAGTCCTTCAAATCTCAGACTCCTATTTAGCTAGGATTACAAGTGTAAGCCACCAGTGCCCTTTTAAAATCTGATACTGAAAGACAACAAAGGAAAAGAAAAAAAATGGTTTTCTAGAGTCAGTATGATCAGGTTTCTCCACTACAGGTAATAAACTACAGATTCAAAAAATATTTCTTCTGCAGGTGAAGGTAAAATGTTCTGAAGGTCAGAAAATTCAAGGCAAAATGGTGTTTGAAAGAAGACCATATACAAGTACTCACTGGACTAGAAGGTACAGAATAAAAAAGAAAAAAAGATGCCCAGTCAGTAACTCTGTTCTCTAGCAGATACAAATGTGTCTTCTCTGCAAAAGGGACTCAAAGGTCTGAAGTTCAAAAAGAAAGAAAAAAGTGAATCACTAATATCTATATCTATATATAGAGAGAGAGATAAAGAAACAGAAAGAGAAAGAGAAAAGAATAATTGAGTTCCTTTATCAAAACACTAAGAATACTAATGGACAATTGATGCAGCTATTGTTATACAGAAAAGGGTGATTTTCTTTTCCTAGAATAGAAAACTTCAGAGAGAAAAGCAAGGATTAGGAAAAGTAAGAATGCAATGCCATAAATTATAACAGTCCTTGTAAAATTAAATTCTGAGCTCATGAGTAGAAAGTATAGTCCTAATCAAAGACTGTGCTCAATTAAAATTTAGGATTCCAAGAACTCTGCCCTAAAAGAGAAATGTGAATTAAACATTATGTCAGACTCTCTCTGACATAAAAGGGGAAGGCTGGCATCAATAAAGAGAAATCTTTTTCCTTACCTTCTACTTATTTTAAGATAAGGATATTTTAATAAATCACGCCTAATTTATGTAGTCAGGTCTGTGTTCTTATGTTATTTCTTCTCTTTTGTTTTATTATTCTCTTAAATATGAGATGGTGAGCATTACAAGCTCTGAAAGAAGAGTTTTTTCCTCCATATTAATTTCGCAGGCACTGAACTAAGAAAATCAGACATCCTGGAAAAGCTTTAATCAACCAGAAAAGTTTTCTCTCTCGAGCACTTATTTATTTTTCTTCTTAATTCTTCCCCCAGTTATCACCGTGTCTTTGATGCCATCTATTATTCTGTCTTTTAATGTCTTTTGTTTTGTAGTTGGTGGTGGTGAGTTTAGGGGCATCATTTTTTTTTATTCTTGGAAAATACTTTTAATTATGGGAATATGTTAATGTTCTACGGGTATGGAGTATTTTGTGGATGAAGTGTGAAGGTGATACTGAGATGTTCTTACAGGCCTGGGGACTTTTGGGAATTTTGAGCATGGGAGACATGTCTAGTTTGCCACAGTATTTCTGCAAGTGCTAGAAAATTTCTGCATCTTCTAGAGGAGGAAGCCTAGACCTCTCCTGATAAAGAAGGAACTTCTATTTTCCCTATCCAGATACCTAAGACTCAGTAAAAAGAAAAGAAAAAAAAGAGATATTTGGAAACATCATCTGGGATTTTAATTTATCTATAAAAAGATGGAGATTTTGTGCCAGTGTTGGTTAAAAGTTTATAACATTCAGGGCTAGTATTTTAAATATATAGGTTTAGTGGCAAATTGGGCACATTTTAAATTGATGGCTTTGTATTGTTGGTCTCTGATGATGGCTGCTACAACCTGTATTAACTTATCTAGTGAATAGATGGGAGAAGTAGAAAGAGAAACATGGATGATATATTCTACGATAAAGTACTCCCTCGGGATCACTCATTAATTCCTGTACTGACCCATTTTAGAGGCTTTGGGGACAGCATTAAAGGGATTTTCATGGATGCCTAAGGGAATGATCTGCCATTCTAATTGGTCCCTGCTAGACTATAAGCTCTGTGAAAATCAAAATTAGGAAGTCTTAATTACATTGACATACTTTACTTGTAAAAATGTGGGTTGAACCATATTTATGGGCATGTGCACTTAAAAAATGAAAATTCTCTGTTGAAAATTTCCTTCTGAGCAAAACAGGAGTTTGAAGGAATGGGAACATAGACAACTTGTAATCACAGGAGTAATATAAATGATGATGCTAGCAAAACAAAAAAGGTCTCTTTTAATCAAGAGACCTTTTCTGTATTTATCAATAATTAGTGGCAAGGAATTCTGAGCAGTTAGAATATCTGAGTGCTCATGTAAGTGTAAGATTTTAAGGTTTAATTTTGCAAGCATTTCTGTGATAGGAAGTTAAATATGATTACTTAAATTATATATTGGTATTAAAATATGGACTTCCACTTTATTTTGTAGATAACCATGCTAACCTTGTTTAAATTAGCTTCCTATTAATGACGTAGTAAAATATCTTTCTAATCTGGGACAAATCTGGTTTTCTCTAGCATGCTGTTATTACTGTTGTCATTGTTGTTGCAGTTGAAATCCCCTCTGGTGGATTTGACCTCAGTACAATTTGAAGCCTGATTTATGCATTTGTCCCCTGAGAGCTCAATGCAGCCCTACTTGCCCTTATCACTGCATTTTAATGCCTAATACAAATCAGGTGCCCAGTCTTTCAAACTGTGCAATTGTATTTAATTTGTTTCAAAATTATAATGTGAAGAGACCATATGAATGTGTAAAGAGGCAATATTTGGTCATCCCCTGACCTTTGTCCTCTTTCAGGTGGCTCAGTGATATCTCTAGCTAATGATTTATCATATTATTAAATATAAGATAAAGTTGATCTCTAGGCTGATGCCACCCTTCTATGCAGCCCACTGCCACCATTTACCTAAGGAGTTAGTATCAAGGCTATATATTGGGCCATAATGCTAGAACCTAAGATTTTCAGTAGTACCATTCCTTCCACACAAGGGAAGGAATGAGAATACCACATTTCCTTATTCTGAGTGGCCTGCATTGGAAATATATTCATTAGCAGGTAGACACTCTCCTGTCCAGTAATTATGGCAATAATTTCTAGTTGTAATGATCGCTATCATGTGTTATACCCTTGGCATTCACGTACAGACAAGACATTTTGCTTTTCCATTAATTGGGAAGCTCACATTCATAATAGGCAATAGAAAGCATCCAAAACATTTATCCTTTTGGTTTTAAATGGAATATGGGGGAAACATAGTAAAAATGTAAAGGCTGCCTTAAATGTCACTTCTATAACAAGAAAAGTTCCTTAAATTACTCATTCAGAATTAACCAAATCTTCCCTTGAAATACACTGGCAATCTTATATCTTTATATTATATTTACTTTACCTAATATTCATGTATAATATTTGTTATATACAGGATTCTCTTCTAAGAGTGTATGGATATTAACACAATCTTCGAATTTTAGTACTAATATTACTTCCAACTTGAAGATGACAGGATGGAAGCTGAGATCTTTAGTTATTTGCTCAAGTCACTGAACTAACATAAGATAGGCAATGTACTCTACCAACTGTGCCTCCAACCATGAAGCTATGCTACATCACATTGTATATGTCTGTAGTACCTAAATTAAAAGGTAAAACCTTCCATAATCAACAAAATTTTAAGCAATTTATGACCATTAACCTAGAACTGTACAAGATACTCAAATGAATCCTATACATAAAAGAGAAACGAAACCCTAAAATTATGAGAAAAAAATATCCCATTAGATGAGCAGATGAGCAAATAAGGATTAGTGAGGAAATGAATAGGAAAATAATGGCAGGAATTAATTGTAACTCTTGAGCAAGAACTATTATGGAGGTACCAAAACATTTGACTTCAATACATGACAGGGCATAGTAACAAAAATAACATGCGACTGGCATAAAAACAGACATGTAGATCAGTGGAATAGAACAGAAGATCCCAAAATAAGCCCACACAGCTACAGTCTTATTTTTTTTTACAAAAGCATCAAAAACTTAAGTTGAAGAAAAATAATCATGTCCACAAATTGTGATGGAAAACCTGAGTATCCACCATCTGCTCCATACAAAATTCCAGCCCAAATGGATCAGTATAATGATGTAAGACCACAAACCGAAACTGAGATAGGGAAAATGCTTGGCTATATATGTACAGGTGATTCTGCTCTGAAAAGAATCCTAATTGCTCAGAAAATAAGAATTGAAAAATTGGGTTTCATCACATTTAAAAGTTTAGGCACAGCAAAGGAAAGAACAGTATCAAACAAAAAGCTTCAGAAGGAGACAAAAATCTTTCCTAGCTATTCATCAGATGAAAGGATTAAAGTCCAGAATGCATAAAGAGCTCCAAATATTAAATACAGAAGTATAGGCCAGGCGCCAGTGGCTCATGACTATAATCCTAGCTACTCAGGAGGCTGAGATCTGAGGAACGCAGCTCAAAGCCAGCCCAGGCAGGAAAGTCTGTGAGACTCTTATCTCCAATAAACCACCAGAAAACCAGAACCGGTGCTGTGGCTCAAGTGGTAGAGCATCAGCCTTGAGCTGAAGAACTGAGGGACAGTGCCCAGGCCCAGAGTTCAGGCCCCATGCCCGACAAAAAAAAAAAAAGACTAGTGATGGTGTGAATATGGGATAGGGGCACAGAAAAGAGACCCTGACAGAAGACTAAAACAAGAACCCTATCATCCCATACAAAATTCAAATCCAAAAGAATCAATTTCATAAGGTAAGACCGTAAACTGAAGCTGATAGAAGAAAACTTGGGGAGTATAAATGAGTGCAGCCCTTGTGAAAATCAGTATTGAGGTTCATTAAAAAACTAAACATAAAACAATCATATTATCTTCATATACCACTCCTGGGGATGGATCAAAAGGAATGAAATCAGTCATACCCAGGCTTGTACCAACACTATCCAAAATATGGAATTAACCTTGGAGCCTGTCAACTGCTGAATAATTAAAAATAATATGGTAACTATTTACAGTGAAGTATTTGTTATTCAAAATGTGAAAGAAGGAATTTCCGTTGTTGGCAAGAAAATGGATGGAACTAGAGATTATCATGTTAAACAAAATAAGCCAGTTTTAGTAAAACAAGTATCCTGTGGTATCTATAATATATATGAAATCATATATGTCTATAATATAATATGAAATATAGTGAATAGCAGAAATGAACTACTGATTCTGTTTTGGGGTGGATATCAGCAGGAAAGGGGAAAAGAGAGGGCATAAAGGGCATCAATATAGTCCAAGTATTTATGCAATCACATGAAAACAGAACAATGAAACCTGCTGAAATTATTTTACGAAAGGAGAAAGGAGAATAGAAGAGGTGGGGGCGAATTTAATTAGGGTACAATTTATACATGTACGGAAAATAAAAATGAAACTGCTAGATATCATAATGAAACTCTTATATACAGCTAATATATGCTAATTTTAGAAGGAGAAATGAAACTACTACATGTGTGCCTGCTCCATCTTTTTCTCCTGCTCCTCCTCCCCTCATCAGCCTCCCTAGGTCACAAACTTAGCTTATTCAGTTCTTTATGTTCAGAACCTTCCTCATGGTCTGGTACTGAAGAATGTATTTAATAAATGTTTGATGAAAGAACAAATAGAAGTCAATAAATAATCACTAGGAACAAATAAATTTTTCTAAGGCCAAAACTGAAAGGAAATTTCCAGATCATTCAAAACAGTGTGGAGATTAGCACCTCCAAGCATGGGTTTCACTTCCTTGATGTTTAACATTGACTATTGTTTGGCAGGTAAGATTTTAGGAGCTGTCATATCCGACTTACAATTCATTCAAGGCTCATTTATTAGGTGTGATGAAACAGGGCTTAAGGCCCTGGCTAATTAACTAAGTGTGCTTTCAATTTCAATCCTTGTTCCCTACAAATATTTGAATTGGCATTTAATGTTTATTTTGAGTTATCACTGGTATTGCTGGGCTTTTGCAACTCAATTAGAAATGCTTTACATTTCCTTCCAGCTTGACCGGAGGAGAAACATTGGTTTCTCAAGAGAGGTAAGCTATTTCAGGTCAAATATTGTATAACTGGAATTAGTTTTCAAGTAAAACCATTCCGTTATGACTTGCTTAAGTCTTCAATAGACACTGCTTTTTACCTTTACCACTGATGTCTTCACCAAGGTCACATTGTTCTTCATTTACTCCTAGATTCACAATGTTAACTTTTGGAGACATTAGACCATCTGCTTAACTGTGGTTTAATTCTGCTGGTTCCAACTCCATAGTTAGAAGCTAGAGCTCTGGCATTAGTCACATAAAAGCTGCATCCGCAATGAGTCCCACAAACAGAAACTAGAGACTTAGTAACATTGAGTGCTGAGGCAAATCAATTAATCTTGGTCTCCATGTGTTTTCTTTGCAGCAAAATAAATAGATGGATGGATGGATAAATAGATAGATAGATAGATAGATAGATAGATAGATAGATAGATAGATAGATAGATAGATAGAGATCTTTTGTAAATATTCCCTAAATCATTAAAAATGTATGCATTGCTTTTAAAAGTTGCTGACTATATCATTATGTAGTATTCTCTTACCTGAATTGTTTCTCTGACAAAAACATAAAATTTTTGGTTTGCACATGTATTTATGCTATTCAAAATTTTCAGAAATGATTTCAAGACATTGTTGGTAAGTTATCCTTGGAAAAGGAAGTTCCTAAGGTACATAGAATTTAATAAGAAATGATAGATATTTAAGGGAGAATTTACATCAAAGGCATAACTCTTATAAATATCCCTTTAGATTTTGCTCTCCTAAATCTACCATTCTAATATAAATGTGTTTTAATTGTTTTCTATGTTCTACCTACTTACACATTGCTTACCATTTTCATATTTATTATTAGAAAATTTCACCTTTGATGTTAGCTTGGCCTCTCTTGTACAACTGGGAATTAATAATAAAGAAATGGTAAACCAATAAGAAGCTTCCCTCTAGGGTGAGGAAAAATACCTCCAGATCAGAAGTTTTATTTGTGTCCCTACAGTTTATGAACAGGTACAAGATCAAGAAATCTGACAGTAGAACATCTTTCCAGTGACAAGATGGTGAGTGATAGACACATGTAAAGTAAGCAATCTTAAAACACTCATCATTCATTAGCCCTATCCCTAACAAGTAATATGTTAGTCACCCAACCACTTAGTCCTTTTCCTCTCCTACCACATACACACAGAAAAATACAGATAGAAAAAGTCATTCAACTGTGGTATATTCTAAATATCTGCAATAGGTTGACAACTTGAAAGAGACTATTTCAAAGCAGAGCAAGAGAGCTATCGCAGGCAATTTAATTTTCTCTTCCATGACTATACCATAATGGAAGGCTCATGAGTTGTATGACAGCTATTTCAGAAATAAAATTTTCTGGCCTTCAAATTTGGACCTGGTCTCTTACTTCCAAAACATCAGTGATTCTCAATTCCAGGTGAGCCTTTAAGTCAGCTGGATGATTTTAATAAACACTACTAGGTCTAACCTTAAGCGATTCCAATGCAGTTGATGTGAGTTAGTACCAGCTACATAAATTATTAACATTTTCATTGGGTAACTTTAACATAAAACTAATATTATAAAGTCATTCACTAGATTATCTTTCTCCCTATTGATAAATGCCAAGTTTTTTTTTTAAGTCTTTCTGCTCCTGAGGTAGTAAGATTTATCCATTCTATGGATAGGATTCTAGTGACAGTAGGAAGATTATATCGTGTTGTCTCCTAATGATAACAATTATAAGCTCCAAGCAGACATACATACATCTATGTCTGTACCTATACTTGCATCACAATAAGATACTTTGAAAACATACTAGTAAGATCCACACTTAGCTCGCTTTTCTCGGGATATCACTCCCGGGTGGCTCAATGCAGCAGTTAAGTGCATGAAAAGATTAAACCACAGAAGGGATTAGGCCGCCCACATCTTCATGTGAGATGCCCTAAAATCTGACCACATTGTGGTAGGGACATTCTATTGAATTTACCACCAAATGTTTTGAAAGGTTAAAAAGCAATAGCACCTGGTTCTGGGGGAAAGTGTTTAGAGTTCAAATTATGATCAGATGATTTAAATTAGTCACTGTATACAAGAAAGGCTACATCATATGCCAATGCAAATCATTTCTATGGACTAAAGTTGATAGAGTGGAACTAAGCAAAAAATTAAACTAGAGCCATCCTGACCAAACCAAAATCACAAGATCAAGTTACTTTACCAGCAATTTATGTAAATGAAATAAGTATCTTTCAGAAGGTAACATAATCCAGAATCTCTGAAAAATATCTCAAGTACAAGAGTATTGTTGAACGTATAATTCAGCATAAAATATGATCCATATTCAAAAGGGAAAAATCAGTCCATAATAGAAAGGGACAACTGGCTGTGGTGGTGTATATTGCTATCTCAGCATTCAAGAAGCTGAGGTACGAGCATCATGGGCTCAAGGTCTTCCTTGCAACATAGCAAGTTCCTGGCTGTTCCTGGGTTCAGGGAATCGAATCCATGGGCCAGAAGTTTCTTGGTATCACCAGAGAAAGAATTTAAGGCTAAACATGGAAGAGACTTAAACAGGAGCAGGTTTTATTGCAAAGCAAAGTGCAAGTCTACCCTCTGTGTGGGAAGGTGGGCAGGTTCTAGAAAGAATAGCTTCTCTGATGGGCCCAACCAGTCAAGTTTGGTGGGCTCCGTGGACATAGAAGTGGCTTGACAGCTGGAGGCCAGAGGTAGCCCAGAAAAGCGGCTTCCTTTATCTACCACTTGTCCCAATCTTTCTTCGGGGGCACTGTCCTGAAACCACTCAAACTTGCAACAAGTTACATGCTGAAAGTTCCTGCTGACCCCCGCCACATAAACCCTGCTACAACCAGGCTCTGCGGGACCTCTCTGATCCCAACCAGGGATTTCACCCCAATACACTTTTATTCACCTTTAACCTCCTCCGGCAAGCTCTTTCCTTGTCTAAAAGCTTACAGTGGGCATCGCTGGAAACTAGGTCTCTGCCATTAATGGGTTTGGTTATATGTTATTCATTTTCTTCCCCACACAGTGGGTGGAAGATTTGTGGCTTTAAATGGCCACATTGTGGCTTTTTATGTTCTGTGGGCTATGAAGGCTAGAACTGTATGTTGTAAGTCTTTCTGTTACTATCAGTAGACTATGGCATGATTATTTTTATCAACACCCAAGTCATTGATCTCACTCATCAAATTTCCTTAAACTCTTCCGAACCCCTATGTCAAGGTCAGTCTGGGATAGTGAGAATGAGGCTTTACATTTTAAAAAATGTGCATACCACATATTAACTGGCAAAGAAGAAGTTTAAAGTAGCTATTATACATATGTTGAAGAGTTACTGGGAAAAGATGGGTCGGAGTTAAAGTATAAGGCATTTGAGAAATCAAATATAGAAATCAAACATCAAAAATTATTCTATATCTGAGGAACAGTTTCTAAGATTAAAAGTTGAAAGACTTTCAGATGCAAATTTTCAGTGAAACTGAAGATAGATAAACAAGAATTGCCAAAATCATATATTAAAAAAAAATAAGGGGCAGGGCACTGGTGGCTCATGCCTATAAGCCTAGCTACTCAGAAGGCTGAGATCTGAGGATCACAGTTAAAAGCCAGCCTGAGCAGGAAGGTCCATGAGACTCTTACCTCTGATTAACCACCAGAAAACCGGAAGTGGCTGAGGGACAGTGCCCAGGCCCAGAGTTCAAGCCCCACACTGACAACAATATAACAACAACAACAACAATAATAATAATAATAACAGCAAGGGAAAGGGTGACACTGTTAAAAAAGAAATGTACTTATTACCTGACTTATGAAACTGCAACCCCTCTGTGTATTTACAATAAAAATATTAATTAATTAAAAATAAGAGAAAAATGCAGAAACATTCATCAACTAATGGGATAATAATATCAAGAATATTAATATAGAAATAACAGGAAACCCAAAAAGAAGAAGAAAAAAGATAGGAAACAGTAAATATTTGAGACACAATGGTTGAACATTCTCAAACATGATGAAAACTAATCAGTAGATGAAAAAATTCAGCTAACAGCAAGTAAAGAATTAATTAGCAAATTAATCATTTAAATTTAGGTGAGTCATAGTTGTTAAGATGAGTGAGTTCATAAATGATCTCTTGCATTTCTTTGGTGTTGTTTTTTAACCTTTCAAATTTGCCTGCTCATTCTGAAATATTTCCTCATTAAGTCAATGACATCACTTTCATTCAGTTGCTCTTAACAAACTTTTGGCAGCCACCTGTAAGTTTCCTATATCACCATAACAAATCGCAAGCTTTGTGGCTTACAGTAACACAAATTTAAAACCTCACATTTTTAGAAGCTGGAGGTCCAACATGGATTAGAATGTATCAGAGTCAAAGTGTCGGCCTAATGGATTATATGGTAAAGGGGAGAATCCATTGGCTGGTCTATGCTAGCTTCTAAAAGCCACTTGTATTCTTTTTTCTTATAACCACATTCTCCATCTTCTAAGCACAATACCTATTTCCCCTGACTTTGCTTTCCTCTAGTCTAATAAACTCTTGTGATTCCATGTCTAGGCCACCAACATAATACAAAATCATCCTTTCTATCTGATGAGCTTTACCTTGGTCATATCAGAAATTCAAAAAAACTTAAGCTTACAGCAAATCCAGGAGATATTCATTCATCTACTTCCCTTACGATTAAGGGACCAAAGTCATTTTAGGGGAAAAGGAGGCAGATAAATTAAGGAAAATGAAGCCTGATGAAGGCATCTCAGAAACAAGTTATTTAGAAACAGAAACACTGTCTTAGCTTCAAAGAGAGAAAACAGGATACATTCCTTCATGAGAGGCATTTCTCATCCCCAAGAAATAACATTTGTTTGGCAGAATGTATCCCTTCTGAGAGAGGTGATTCCCTTAAAGTGGCTAAGGCTGGACCCAAAAGGTAAGCAACCAGAATGGTAAAGAGCCAAGGACTTCGGAAATACACCAACACCAAGGTGACTGAGAACAAAGATAACCTCCTACTTTTTCTATCTCTACATCAGACCCCATGCTTTTACCATATAAACGCCCCTCATGGCAGAGCTTTGTCTCTCCCTTTGAGAGCACGCACACTCTATAGGAGTGTGCCTTCTCCTTGCTGCTGGTCTGTCTGCTGTTTGCTTGCCTGACGGCTTACTTAATAAAGCTCTGCCAAGTTTTCTTAGCATTATGAATTATCCAGAAATTCTGATTCTGCCATTGAAATCAAGGATCCTAAGTGAAGAGTCCCCACTTTTGGAAGGAAACGTCACAAACCCTCACCTGCATCCCGTGACAGTACCCTTAGTCATCTAGCTGACAAACATTCCCCTCGTGTCCTCACTGTCATCTCTTTCCAAGGTTTGAATTGGAGCTCAGAGACCTTTGATTTTACACGTGCTTGTATAAAATTTAAAATACTCCACTTTACCCTGTTTATCTCCTTCAAAGCACTTGGCACACTTTAAAAATCAACATATTGATTTGTTTCCTCTCTCAATCTGGTTCAGTTAGAAAAGTATAAATCTTCCTTCTTACATTTAAAACAGAAGAAAGCATCCTTCTAGTAGATGAAAGATAGAAGAGCAAATATGTGGTGGGGACCTGGAGGAATGAAATGACGGAAGGTTAATATCTACCCTAGGGTGGGAAAAGGAGGGGAGAAAAGGTATCACCAGAGAACAGGAGGGGATCTACTCCTGAAAACCCCAAAGCTAGATCATCTAAAAAACAGGAAGAAGGTCATCATCTTACCTTTCTTTCTAATTATTTTTTAATAGGGAAAGAATCCAAGTGTCCTACAATACAGTAGTGTTTTTTTGAGCCACATGCAGTAAATGAACAGGGGATAGTTTCATATGGTGTGGCTTCTATGGCAGTGCAGACCAGCAAAACTTTTAGAGAGGATAAAGGAGTTTTTTGCTGGCAACTGCAACCAGGCTAATGCTAGAGAGAAGTTTGGATATTGTGGGAGGGAAAACCCTGGGTTTTATGCAGATTGGTTACACAAAAGATAGGCATTAATCGCATATATAAAAGGTCATACCAGCTGACTTCAACTTCTGACCATGTGGCAAATGTCTTTTTAGTTCTGAAGATATCATGATACCCTGTTACTACTTCTTCAGTGTTATTATTGAAAATACTGCCTTATGGACTTCCTGACTCAGATGACCCCACTTAGTCTGCCCCCAACCCATATTTCAGCAACAACAGCTCCACTGGCCCATATTCTGGAAACTGGGTGGAAGCGACATTCTGGTTACTGGATGCTCAAAAGTCCCTTCACCAGGAAGGATAACTTGGTCTTTTTCATAGCAACAACCAAGCCTGAGCACTGAGTTTTTTCTGAGGCTGTTAGCTCTCTCCAGTAAATATGCTTGGGAAAGCTGCCTTTAAAAACATCAGATGTTCTCTGTTTTCCTCTCAGAATCGTATCTATAACAAGTGACCCTGCTGCTCTAAATGCTGTTTTTAGAGTTGCATTTTCTGAGGAGAATCTTGAAAAAAAAAAAGTAGAGGTTTCAGCCCACATGAAGAGACTCCGGTGAATTTATCTTGTTTCCCAATAAAGGCAAAACACAAATGGCAAAACAATTTTGTAATACTGTAGACAAGGATCAAACTGTACCTCCTCCCACCACCAGAACCAAAGCTCTTTACAGCAGGAGCCCCTTGGATGAGCTCAGCTGGGATCTTGGCCTTTAGAACAAATGTTAAATAATTAGCATTGCCATAGCAATGGGAGCTGAGAGCAAGCTGCATTAGCAGATCACCTCCTGAGCCAAGAACACAGCCAGCCCAGAGGCAGAATACAGAGGCTGGGAAGGCAGACATTTGTGGCATGCCTACTACATGCCAGCATTTTAAAATATATTCATTTAATTGAACATGGAACTCAGAAGCCTAACACATCAGCCCCTGCTCTGCTGTTTTAAACTATGATTCTGGAAGAGGTAGTAAACTTTGTACCTTTTATTTGCCTACATGAAAAGTGGGAATAAGAACAGAAACATCTACCGAGGAACCGTGTCTCCAATCTGTGATCCTAGCTACCCAGGAGACCTGGAGGAGAGAGGTTCAAAGCCATCCTTGAGAAGAAAAATTTGCAAAACTCCATCTCCAGTTAATGAGCAAAATGCGGGACTGGCATTTGGTTCAAGTGGTAGAGCACCATCTGAGTTTTTCTTTAGGCTTTCCATTTTAAAAAGATGGTGGCAATTAATCCAGCATTTTGAAGGTATTTGTTGGTGTTGTGGCCAAAAATATATGTGTCTGAAAGCTGTCTTCTAATGTTACTATTGAAGCTGTCTGAGGTCTGAAGCTCTTTTTTGTCTGTAATCTAATTTCACATCTTACAGTCTTATACACATTGACCAGTCATGTGGTACCCAGGCTTAACACACTGATCAAGTTGCTTCGGTGATTTTGTTGGGGGAAGGGAGGGGAATAGCAAGATTCCTTTAAAGATCACTCTAGGGGAGAAAAAAGTGACAGAGGAAGAATTGCATCAATTTCTGTTATTTATGGCAGTGTTTCTGGCCACTAACAAATATAGATACATATGGGTCTCAGAATTGATTAATAAGATTAGCATTATCCTCTTCATAGGAAGATGAAGGAGGTAAATATACATTGGCTACAGCAAGCTAAAATTCTGTCCCTACCTCTGACAGTCAGCAGTCCTGGATACTCATTCCCAGAAGATCTCTTGCCTGTCTCTAGTTGGCCACTTGTATCTTCATGACAATGGAAGCTAGGTTAGCCAGTGTGCCAATGATCATTTTTATTGCTTCTCAGCTCCAAATTTATTCATCACTGCTTGATCAAAGGAACCTATCTGGGCTTTTAAATTATTTCCTCTTTGCCATATAGGGCACTGCTAAGCTTTGCTAAAAAAGAAGATACCAGACAGATGATCCATGGAGAAGGAAAGGGATCTTCCTTCTTCCGCTGTCTCCTACAGTGTGTGTAGCTTCCTTGGTGTCCAGATTCTTCAGCGTGCATAACTTCTCCAGTGACTTGGCTCCTGCAAGTGGACAGCTTTCACAGCCCTTAGTTCCTGCATCATGTGCAACTTCTCTCCTACCTTCTTCCTGCTGCAATGTGCTTTTTCAGTACCAGGACCCTGTAGTACATTTATCTCCTCCAGCAGTGCACAGTGGCCAGAGAGCACTTACTAGCAGCAGCTTCTTCAGATATCTACTCTTTGGTTTGCCTCAAGCAAAGATATTTCTTGGTGAACAGTGTCAGGCCGCTGGAGAAAGTAGGCAGCTGGGGAAAATATCAGGCCGCAGGAGGGAAAACAGACCATGTCCCCTATCAAAAACACCATCTGAGTCAACCATTCTTCCAGTGCGCTCAAACTTGCAAAACAAGCTACATGCCACAAGTCCTTGATCTTTAAAAGTTACACTTTTACCCCGCCTATAAAAGCTCTGCTGCAACTAAACTCAGTGCAACCTCTCTGATCCAACGCCCAGGAGCGTACCCCGATAAACTTTCCTGTCAACCTTTATTTCTCTCTGTGTGGTCCTTTCTTCACCTAAAACCTTACACACAGTTTTCACAGCACTATAGAGGACAGACTTCTATCAGTTTTCGCCATGCAGCACGCAGCGACTTCTCTGCCATCGGAGCCATTCCTTCTCCATTATCCCAAGATATAGAGTGAGTTGTGTGTATGGGAGCTGTTCTTGGATGCTCTTTAATACCACTGTAAAAAATACACACGTATTTTTTATCCTTCTCTTTACTTTACATTACCTATTCCATGTTATTCTAATCCCCTGTCATTTTTTCATGCTCTTTTTCATCGCATCCTACATTCAAATAACTGTATTTCTATTGATTATGTCCTAATCTAGCCATGTGGGTGTAGGCTAAGCACTACCTTAGGAAGAGGAAGAAGGTAATATTTATTGAGCATCTGATGCGTACTAGGCTGGAGTGCTATACATTTCATCCTCATGATCTCAGTTGATCATTACAGGAACTCAATGCTGAGTTCAATACTGACATTATTATGGTAATAGTAATGATACTAGTATGATTACAGTTTAAGACCCTGAGGCTCAGAAAAATAAGTATCTTGCCCAGGATCTTCAACTGTTAAATCACTGAATTTGATATCAGACTCATATTTGTCTAGATTAAAGCCCATGTTGTTATAGCTGGGCATTTTCCAATATTCATTTAAACTATCATTTAGTCATCATCCTCAGAACTAGGAAATATCCTAGATGCTTATTTATTGAATAATGTTCTTTCTGAAATAAAAACTACTTTTAATTATAACAGGTGAAGCTGATGTTTATTAGAAGTTAGGCACTCTTTACCATCAACTTTGTTTTGTTATATCCTGTTAGGAAAAGCATGGGGTGAGCTATCAATCGGCAACCTTCAGAGGTACTGCCACTCTGTTCTCTGTCTTGACTGATCTTTTAACTCCAATTGATTTCTCAAACTTTTCAGTTTCTGCTTGATTTCCTGTCTTCTTGTACCCTTATTCCTTCAAAACATCACAAACTTTATTTTATAATAAAGTTTGGCTTTGGCCCAGTGGGGTGATTTTTCAGATGCAATAACTTGTTTTCTTTCTCTAGTTCTAAAATCATCAGAGGAGCTAGTAGCATGAAAGAAATTTGTGCAATGTATTTTGAGCATCATAAATTACTCATTGGAAAGAAAATGATGGATATGTTTTTCTATTCTCTGAATATATTATGCATTTTTCTCAAGACTCATTTTTAAACAGTTTTCTCTTAGAAAGGGTTCCCTGAACATTTCAGATGGGTGGTCTCTAATTTATCATTTCATGTACCCAGTCTCCCTGAATTGCATAGGACCTGCATGGAACATACCACCAGTCAACATCTGTCAAACAAAAGGTACATTTTTACTTCATCTTCTTTTATTTGTTGTTTTTTTTGGGGGGGGGTCCAGTTGTGGGGCCTGAACTCTGGGCCTGGGCACTGTCCCTCAGCTCTTCAGCTCAAGGCTAGCGCTCTACCACTTGAGCCACAGCGTCACTTCCGGCTTTTTTCTTTTTGCTTATGTGATGCTGAGGAATCGAACCCAGGGCCTCAGGCATGCAAGACAAGCGCTCTACCACTGAGCCACCTTCCCAGCCCATCTTCTTTTATTTGTATATATGATAGCTATATGTATGAGGACACAAAACGTTGCTAAGTGACCTTATATATCTCTTGTCCCATGTCACAGATAAACAAAGCAAAGGAGGAAAGTGCCTTGTATACATACACGCATATGCACACACACACACACACACACACACACACACACACACACACACACACACACACACACACACCAAAAACAAGAGCTAGTCAACAGACCTTTTGACTTACTCTAGTTTTCTCATCATGGTTTTGTCTCTTCTGACAAAGTGAAGTTAAAAAGGCTAATGCATTTTGTTCAAAAGTGAGAATCAACTACTTCTTAAAATTATCTTTAGTCATAAAAAGAGGTTTCAATTCAATGCTTATAGTGCATCCTGAACAGTGTCACCCTTCCATCATTCTCCCTCCTCCTATTTGTATGAACCCCACTCTCCCCTCAAACTTCCTAGTTCAAATTTAACATATGTATATTGCGAATTATGGCCATTTCATTCACATTCCTCTCTCTCTAGTTGCCTGTCACTTCCCATTAAGTCCTATCTCTTTGAGATTAGACAGTTATGTTCAAACATTTTTCCTTGGTTACAAGTATTTTTAAGGTAGTTAAAATAATGTAAAAACCATGTGGTAGCTATATATATATATATATATATATATATACACATATATATACATACACATATATATACATATATATATATATATGCATTAGTTATTCAAATGATTTACATACTTTTTCCCCTTATGCTTTTTGGATAATCAAAGATTGAAAGTTAAATTGTCTTAGTCTAGTAGCAATCATTAATTTTCTTCAAATTTTCAATATTCTTATTATATTCCAAGTATGTTACCCTGCTTGTGTTCTTTTTATATCTCCAAATTCTATTACTTCATTTAAACTTTCTTTAAAACCAGTGTAATTCATATTCCTAACCTATATTATGGACATTACATTAAGAGAAATAGGCCAGACACAAAAAGACAATACTATAGGATTCTACTTACATACAGTTCCCAGAGTGGTCAGATTCACAAAAACAGAAAGCAGAATGACAGGTATCAGGAGCTGAGGACTAGAAAGGATAGAAAATTGGGAATAATTTGGTCAGTAAATAGATCCAGTTTGGTAAAATAAGAGTCCCAGAGTTTGGCTGCTCAGGAACATAAATGTACTTAATACTACTGGGGTTTATGCTTAAAAAAGGAGCTAGAGGTTTAACTTTCATTATGCATATTTTACCCTAATTAAAACAATAACAACAAATTCCACATCCAAGAGTTTTCTGTAATAATTCTGGTCCTGACCACCATCCCTTTCTTTTCTTTGCCCTAAACACTTTTATCCCTCCATTTATTGCCATAATTGCAACTGGCTTCACCAAAGATGAGAGAATCTAAACACAGAGAAAAAAATCTCAATCTCTGTATAATTCTACCATAATCAAGTTGACATATGAGTCTCCACGGACATTTACTAACAGAGTTAAATATCAACCTAAGCCAAAATCTTTGAAAGTTCTACTGCCATAATAGTACTCAGTAATTCCATATTACAACTCCTATTGCAACAACAGAATCCAGTAATTCCATATAACACTGGTTTTGTGCAATCTGGCCAGATGTTGGTAGAAATGATTTGGCTAGACTTATTTGTGCATTCTATCCCCAATTATGCCCAACCCCCAATATATGTTTGTGGAGTTAATATAGTAAGTGTGGGAGTCACAGCATCAATTTGAGAAATGAAATTCACTCCTGCTGTCACATAGGTAGGAGTTGAAAATTTGAGACTGGTATTCCTCCACCTGCTGGTTGAGGTGAATGAGGTAAGGTCAGAGAAGCTACCACCAGCTGTTTCTGTCTGAATTTCCAAGTTGGAAACTGCTGTGACCTTTAGGTCTATCCAGGCATCTGTTTATGACAGTCTGCTAGGAATAGTGGCTTCTCCTCAGTTGCCACATCAATGAATGATTTTCATTGGCACATTTTGCACTTGAGACAATGGGGAAGAACATTCTAAAAGACAGATGTGCTGCTTGTCTTCTGCTACCACTAGAAGAGGAGACATTTAAAGCACACGGCAGTGATGCCTACCAAATAATAGATAATTCTATATAGTCTTCTAGTCTGCATGTAATAAATAGAACTCAGTTTCTCTTTTCCTCTGTGGGAATCTTCCCCTTACATGAAACCATTCATCATCATAGCATCTTGTAAACGCAGAGTTTCTTTATCCTTCATGCCTTCACATGAATCAGCTCTGACACTAGTCATTGATGAAGCCACATGGAATCCTTACCCCAACAGTCATTTCCCACTCTTGTCCCTGATATTTAAGATGAAGATCCTGCAAGACCCAGAACTTCTGACAGACTTCCTCTGCTGTCTGTGGCACATGTCCTAATATTCCCAGAAACTCTGACACTAGAACCTTCTCCACGTTAGGCAGACATTCTGTCATCACTATGCCCACAATAATCAATCCATTGATTGACTTTAGCAATTATTGGTGAAACCACACATGCAAGTCTTCAGATTAATTCTGCAAGTATGACAAATAAATCCTCTCAGTGAGCCCAACACATGCCCAACTGCATCCTAAATAGTCCCAAAGGAAACTACAGTTGCCGAATTCCCATCTAGTGTTTGAGATACAGCAGATTGTAAAGAGAATTTCTCTTCACTCCAGATCTGAGGACACACCAAACTTACCCTGAATAGTATTTCAGAGAGAGAGATCCTCCACTGCCTCCAGGATGCTAGCCACTTTAGGGCCTTGGGCAGCATGCTGCAGTCATCCCATCTCCTTCTCAAGATAGATCTTGAGACTCACTGTTCTCTCCTTCCTGTTTTCATCGTATCACAGTCAGGGCTGCAGAAACACTGGCTGGTTATTACTTTGAGTGTCTCAACTTCTCTCCTAAAATATTTTACACTGCACTACTTACGCAATGTCACTTACTGCTAGGATTTATCAGACCTTCTCCCATCAGGTGCTATATAAAGAAACCTGGCTTCTCTCATCTCTGTGGTGGACAGATCTTTCTCTGACTGAATCTGTACATCTTCTTACTTTTGTCTGACAAGTGGTGTTCATTCTCCAAAATTTATGCATTTCTAAATACTACAGAGAAATCAGCCATTGCCTTTCCGGTTCTACAGATATGTGGCTTCTCAAAACCAATGCACCAAGCGGACTTGGACTTTCCCATTTATTATATATGACTCACTCTTTTCTTTACCATTCCTCGTCTATCATGCCGGTGTTTGAGTGTATCACATGTAAGAAATAACCTAGATAACTACAGTCAGGCATACATTGGCTATTTTTACAAGTTGTGGATATTAGACTTACTCAAGGTCTTACTCAACTAATAACACAAAAACCACTTATGGAATCTCCACTGTCTATTTACTCAAGGAAGCCTGACCTACGTCCTCTTTATCTTTAACTTTATAATTTACCATTCTCCACAGGAGTCTATGAAGCTATTTTAAGTTGCTTATACTCCTCTACATGTTCAATTTGTAAAAAAAAAAGTTCCTTCATCAAATGTCTTTCCCAACCAATAATCCTGTTTATTCCTGGCCATCAAAACTCCAGGTGGTTTAAGTGACATTACTTTTACCTAAATTGAGAGCAAGGCTCATGATGATTGACCAAAGAGAGTCAAGGTAACCCCATGCAACTCTCTCACAGGTCACCCTAGAGAATAAAAGGCCTCGTCTTGGCCAAAAATATATAAGAAGAGTAAATTCCATGACATCTGGAAACATTATATTTCTGAATAAAGAAAAGAAGAGAGAGTGTGAAGGGAGGAGAGGGAGAGGAAGAAAAAGAGGGAGGAGGAGGAGCAGGATAACAGGAAAGGGGAGAGAAGAGAGAGAGAGTAAAGGAGGGCAGGAGGGAAGGAGGCAGAGATAAAAGAGGCACAGAAGAGAAAGACCTTTCCACGTCTTTTCATTCTAGTTCTGAACACTGTTATAGTCACAATGCTGAGGAATCTATGGGAAGTTATACAATGGATGAATGCTCTTTTGAAGACACATTAACTAATTGATTTCACGACTTCTTAAAACAACTTCCAACAACAACTGGTTGTAGGTAGTCAAGAGGCGATTCAATTCCCAAAATAATCCTTTCGTGTTCCCTCTGGAAGAAACCAATTAGAAAAAGACTGAGATGGAATTTAAATTAAATGGATATAGAAAACACACAGGAGATTAGTCACTTGGGTTATTTGATATTTTCTACCATAAGTCAGCTAAATGTACCCTGAAATAAACCAGAAAAAATGTATGAAATTATCAGGGTATCTGTATTAACTTTTTATCTATCTATGTGTGTATACACACACCTTTTCTTTCTTTCTCTTACAAAATACACACACACACACATAATAATAGGAGACGAGGATAGAGGCAATTGTCATGTTTTTTAACCCATCAGACATGTACTTGCAAAAAGTATTTGAAAAACAAAATGGCACAATTTCAATGGCTAGGAGATTTTTCTTAGAATTTAATTAAACTTGCTTTCTTCCCCCAATATTTCAGTCATCTAGAGCTAGTAGTTGATAAAATTATAGAAAACAAGTAACGCTACATCTCACCTGTGAGATCATTAAATGCAGATAATTAGTGATCGTACCTGGCTCAGGATTGTACATGTTTTCTTTTTTTTTACTATCCAGCTGTGCCTACAAGAATTAATTCAAACAAAATAGAAAGTATTTTGTTCCTATTGAAAAAAAAATTATAGGGTATCATTTTTCCCAAGTCTTTTTGCTGAAGGGAGGCTCATGTTGTACAAGCATTCATTACTCTGTGTTTTAATTCTGTCATTTTTTTGCCCTCAAATCACATAATTTTTGTAGGCTCTCTTTGTAGATTCATTCTATGGTGAAGAAAGCATGTAGCCCTCAGACACAGATAGAGGGTTTGGTTTTATATACACAGCAGAGGCAAGTGAGGAGTTAGATGGTACTCTCACTTGGACCTCCTGTTCATGTTCCCAGGCTAGAAGGTTAGAGGTAGAAAGTGTGAGAGACAATTGCAATGCCCTATATATAAAAAAGTCTTACAATTCTTTTTTTAAAATATAAACAGGTCTTTTCAGACGCAGTTTACAATTTTTTTTGTTGGAACTTGTCCTCAGAACCTGGGCACTGTTTCTGAGCTTTTCTGCTCAAGGTTAGAGATATACCTCTTTGAGCCACAGCTCCACTTCCTAAAATAATTTTTTAAAATTGATTTTGCTACAATGGCTTAGAGCTCCAAGATAATCAAATTGGGAGATAGCTGTTAACAATTGTCAAAAATAAACAAGCACAGAAATGAATTTTCATTAGGGATATCAATCTCAGAATTCCTAAGAGCCAATATACCTTTTCTTGGTTAGTATCTGCAGAGATGGCAATCATGGAAGCGCCTCCTCCAAGATCAGTAGGGAACAATGCCCAGGAAAACAGACAGTAATGTAGAGCTATTGCCATCTAGTGGGAAGTAAAAGAGACATCATGTGCTTTTGCATAGGCCTAACAGAAACAAATCTTTTCACAAAGCCAGAAATAATTCACACTTTTTATTCTACTGCATATATAGTAGGGTTAAAACATTTCTGAAAGGATTCATGGATACTGATTTCATATGAGAAAAATTCAAATCTGAAGCCATACTGAAACTTTTATTTATCAAAAAATTTAATATTTATTGAACACAAGCAGACATTGAGCTTAACATGAGGCATATAAAGATGGACTATCATTAGAATTTCTGATTTAAGTTGTGCTTAATTGGGCTGGGAACATTCCTAGGTGGTAGAGTGCTTGCCTAGCAAGCATTAAGCCCTGGGTTCGATTCCTCCGTACTGCATAAACAGAAAGAGCCAAAAGTGGTGCTGTGGCTCAAGTGGTAGAGTGATAGCCTTGAGCAAAAGTTAGCTCAGGGACAGTGCCTAGGGCCTGTTCTAGCCCCATGACTGGCAAGAAAAAAGAACTATGTCCAATTATCTTAGAACTTATGTGTCTACCTGCATACTCTTTTAATTGGCAGATAGACAGATAATCACAGATATAACATGAGCATGTATGTAGAACAGTAATAGATATTCTGCATATTGCAAGTGGTTTATTAAAATAGATGTTATATAAAACGTAATAACCATTCATTCTGAATACTTACATATCTAAATTATATCTCTCAATTAAGCAAAGATCTATATTCAAAGGCTCACTGAAATTACCATGAATATTTTTAACATTGTGATGTTGCAGAATATATTCTAGCATTTTAAACAACACCTTGTACTTTATATTGCAGAAATTTCACAGTACTGTCCTCTTTGATAATTGGTTTGGAACCTGCAAAGTAGTTACCAAGAGATCATTAGATCAGTGGAGAAGGTATTTTAAGAAGTATACTTTCTAACATATGGTATTAATTTCCTAGTTCCACTTGCAGCATGTCTTATTTACATCTATTTAAAAATACAAGTGATTTCCTCTTCCCTGATCTCAGAATTGGATTTGTAATATATTTTTCAACTTTTCTTGATTTCTTATTGGCAAATAGTAGTTTCATATAATTTGAAAATATACTATAATATTTCAATATATACATACATTTTGTTGGAGATTATTTTGTGAATGACTCTAAAGGAATATTTCATTTTCATATGTTCATCAAATGGCATCAAAACTTCCTTAAGGAACTAGTTTGAAGGACCTTAAACAGATCAGAAAATTATCTATCTATCTATCTATCTACCTACCTACCTACCTACCTACCTGCTTATTTATTGTTACTATAAGGGTGATGTACAGAGAGGTTACAGTTACATAAGTCAGATAAAGAGTACATTTCTTTTTTAATTTTATTGTCAAGGTGATGTACAGAGGGGTTACAGTTACATATGAAAGGTCCATTTCTTTTTAAACAATATCACCCCTTCCTTTACTCCCAGTTCATTTCTCCTGTCCCTACCCACAAGTTGCTTCGTTCCTTTTCAGCAGTGTGTAGTATCACTGTTGCCTTAAAATGTAAGAAATGACCATAATGATATAATTTTTGACAATGATGATGTAAACATTTCCAGGCACTTATTTTTCAATGTTCTTTTCCTATTGGAGGGTTAAAAATAAAACAATGTCTTGTTCTCCCTTATTGTTAGATTGTTGCCTTCACCTTGAAAGCAGACAATAAGTAGTGTCTTTATCTTTCCCAGAGATCTGTAAGGTGACATCCTCTTGACAGCCATTTGTCATCAAATAAAGGTCAGCAAATTTGCAGCTTCTGTCACTCTTCCATTTGCTCCATCATTTTGTCCAAAATACAAGTGAACTGTGACTCACAATAAAAAAAAAAAACTAAAACAATACATGGAATGGATTGGTGTGGTCATACCTTGTCCATATAAAATTCTGTGCCATATTATAAAGAGTCTACTCTTCATAATCCACAAATCCCTAAAAGCAAGCATATGTAAAATACACTACAATGCAGTGAGTTTAAATGGGTATGTGAATGTGCAAACTCTTTGAGTTGTAGGATCTATATTCTGCCCTCAAGATGTGGTTTATAGCAAAGTGACACATGGACTGAGCAAGGAAGACCGTGTCATTCACTCATACATGACTAAAGAGAAATGCTTTAGTCTATTAACCAAAAAATAAATAAACATAAATAACAGTGTTAACAGTTCCTTTAAGGGACCTTTCAGGCTTTTCAGATTTGGGAGCTGTTTACTCAGTACCAGGGAATAATGACCACACAGAGACCTTAATAGAAGCTGTTGTTCCTAGAGACATAGATGCATTTGAGCCCGTCTAAGTGTAGCTGGACACTCCCTTACAGCCCTAGATATGTCCTTGGATACTTTGCTTCTGTTTGTGTTCCATAGGCGCTGATTTTAAATCTTCATGAACTATTGAAGCTTTTATTCATTATTGATTCAAGGGAGTACAGCTTCCTCCCCTGAGCTCCCTCCAGGTAGAGAGCAGGCAGCTTTAAAAGTTTACTCCTGTCTAAGTTAGTTTTCTCAAGTTGGAATTTCCTTCAGAGGGAGAGGGAATAGAAGAACTCAATTATCTCCAATAGGTACTTTTGGTTATTACTTTTTAAATATACTGTTTTCTTTCTTTCCATCATTGACAGCCAAAGCGGTCTGTCCCTATTTCTGCTCATTACTCAGCTACCCCCACCTGAATATATCTACCTTGGTACAACTGTCATCTAGAGCCATTTCCAGCTCTCGGTGACTCTGATCTAGTCACAGCTACATCAGATACCCTGCTCAGTCTTTCAGTCTCTTAGTCTCGCAGACCGCTCTGGGAGACTTGGTCTCACCTGTGGCTGTTTTGGACACGTTCCTGTTCCAGTTGACTCTGATCATAGCCTTTCCAAGACGACTCTGTCCATCTGCAGTCCCTTCAGATATTTCCACTCAGGTCTTTCAGCAGCATTTCAACAAGTGTGTGCAGAATGGAATCGCCAGCTTTGTGCTTAGCAGGCAGGGTGCTGCCTATGTGTGGGCCTGCCCTTTTGGCTTCTGTGAACAGCTCTCTGCTCAGCCTCATCCAATCAGTCTAGGCAATCCTGCATCCTGTGCAGTTTGCCATTATGCTGTAACATGAATAATATTAAAGATTCCGTGATTTCTATCTAGAATAAAGTGTGCTGAGCTGGTTGCACTAAGAGCTGGAAGTATCAAGGATTAATTGCCCTGAGAAACATTAACAGCAGTGAGCAGCAGGAGTTAATCCCTAGCTTTCTCTGCTAGGAAAATAATAGAGAGAGCTACTAACATCACACTCAATGTTCAGCACCACTAACACGAGAGCCACAAGCTACTGGCACTCCACGTTCATAGCTGTTAATGCTAACCACTTTGGGTTTTCATGATTTCTATCCTAATTGAGCAAACAGAAAACCCCTAAGTTAGTTGACAACAAGAGTATCTTTGTTAGACACTTCAGCTGGTAGGATCCATGGTTCAGCTATAGGTTTTATGCAGAATTAGAAAGAAGCTGGCAATTCAAAAGCATCAAGGCATCTAACAGCCGCTTGGCTCCAGGAAGAACAAGACTCTGAACACCCTCGATCCCCGTTCATGTGATGGTGCTGCCTCAGACTGGTTCTAGGACTCAAAAAGAAGGGTTGGGGCATCATGACTGCTAGAAAGATGGGTAATGGATACCAAAATTATTTTTGAGTTTGCAAATGAACCACCACATTCTAGAAAGAATCAAGAGCACTTCTTTTAATATGGCAGACTAAAATCAGCAGGATTACTCGTTTCTAGTTTTTAATGACTCCAAGATGCTAGGTGAATCCCATCTCTGAGCCTGAGAGGTTAGTTTGTTAGTAGAGAGCTTGTCTAGTGTACATGAGGTCCTGGTTCAATTTCTAGCACTATAAATAAAATAAAAACAAAAATCCTACCTCTGTTCCTAGCAAAGCATTTCATGAAACTAGAATAATAGAAAGGTGTCACTGGGTTTTTGTAAAAAAAAAGAAAAAAAGGCCATCAAATTGAATGTTTGGCAATACCTTTATTGATACCGAAGTATGACTGTTGTTCTAACTTAATACATCCCCACAAAAGCATGAAAAATCTATTCTATTTCAATGGGAAAATAACTGCATTAGAATATGTCTAAGGCATATAAAAATAGTTGTAGACTCTCTGTCAAGGAAGGAAGATACAGCTCACATATGCTACCTCTTCTTTTTAAGCCTCCTGGCAGGCTATTTAGTTTCTCCCTTTATACAGCCAGAATGAACCTAGTATCTATATAAAAAAGGTACATGGATTGCTACCTAACATTTTTATTATCTTTTAAAAAATTCCTTATCATGAAAAATTGCAACTATACTTAAGTGCCCTCATAAGTCAAAGTCACTTTATCTATTGAACTCTACCTAGACCCATACGTACATACACTACAGATATTTTATTGTGTTTAGACAAAATTAAACCTTCAAGATTCCAAGTACTATTTGTCCAAAGAACAGAAAGCTTTACAAGACTTTTCTTCCAAACACATAGATGTTGAATCATATGTTTACTCACTTGCCTTTGGGACATTCTAGAAGACTTGGTGAATCCATCATCTAAGCCACACTGAACCTCAAACTCCTGTGGCTCTGGATATTGTGTGTATGCTCAGGTGTTTGAACCTTAGTGTTTAGAGTCCAGGCTCCCAGATCTTTTTCCTCCTGGGTGTCCTTCTTGTACTCACTGAGTGTTGCTATAGAGTTGATGTCATGCTCCAAACACTCCATAAATTAGTACATTGCTCCCTTTAAAATCTTGTGGCACATCCTAACTCTTTCACCGTTTTTATCTATTTCTCAACCCTCCCTCGCAGGATACCCTCCATTAATTGAGGCCTCCACAAAAACCATAAAATGTGTTTTTTTTTCCTTCTAGTAATTTTGCTTTGACTCAGCAATTATGCCCAAGGGAAGCAAATCCAAAGTTCTGTTGCCTTTTTGGGACGAGGGGAGAAAAGTACAAAGCAGAAAACATAAATTCTGCCCATTTTTTTTAAAAAAAGTTTATAGCTGGAAAAGCATAGCACAATTTAATATTTCAAAAAATTACCTGTCATATCCGCTTTTCATGATTAAAAACAATGCTTCTATGAATGCACTTTGTGCTTTTACCACAGCGTCTGATATATGTTTTGTTTCTAGCCAGCCAATAATCAGCTCTCCCAGTCACGATGGAAACTTTTTGAAGGTATTTATCATTCAGGAAGAACTCGCCAAGGAAAAGCGAAAATGATTGCTGGCAGTATAGAAGGCACGGAGGGAGAATAGAAAGAGCAAAGAATTTACAATGAGAGGAGTGTCCTTCCAGTTGCTACCTGTTTCACTGGCAAGCCAATTTATAACTCTCTTTTAGATTGCTTATAATATAATAATTATTATAACATTGTTGGTGATGGCAATAGCTGTCATGACATCATTAAAAGTGTCAAATGAATAAATAAATTCATCTACACACCTTTAAAAGCCAAACAGAACAGCATGATGACTTATCACGTTTATAAAATTTATTGTAAAATTTCCTTAAATGTATAATAATGCATAGTAAAAATGAAAGCCTTTATAGCTTAAAAATTGTAAGCTTCTCTGATTCTAAGAGCTGTGTTGCGTTTAGTCAGCATATAACATGTTCATAAGTCTGAACTGGTTGGGTGCAAGAGATGAGCTTTAAGGATCATCGTTTATACCTAGGATAGGAAATGACATTGGCAAAGGAAAGACAGCTTTATCCTCTCGTTGTATGTGTTATACCAAAGTCCTTCTCATTCTACTAGCCTAAATTTTTTAGGTTATTTTTTTATTGTCAAGGTGATGTACAGAGGGGTTACAGTTACATAAGTAAGGTAATAAGTACATTTCTTGTCAAATTTGTTATCCCTTCCCTCGTTTTTCTCCTACTTTCTATCCTCCCCGGCCCTCCCACCAGTTGTACTGATCATTTCCAACATATTGTCTTGTGTATGTCGCTTTTGCATTGATTCCTTCCTTGTCCTTTGTCTCACCATTCTGTTGTTCCCCTTCCCTTCCCTAATTCAGATAAATGCATAAACAATACCAGGGTACCAAAATCAAATACAGTGACAACAAGGGGGAAGACCATACTAAAGAAACAAAAAAAATCACATAATACATTAAAAACAACACCACCAAAGAAAAACCTCTTGTGTCCATGTCTTGGAGTTCATTTTGCTTAGCCTAAAATTTTAAATGTGCTTGTCTGGCTTCCCCTTACATTAATTTTCCAATAGTCAAAGTCACATTTTTGAGAATTTGAGATCAGACAGATTTGAGTTCAAATTCAAGCTCCAATTTGAAACAGTTGTGTCAACTCTAAGCTTCAATATGTAGAGATGGTCATAGTCCCCAAATCAGGATTACTCTAAAAGTTAAGTGATAAAAAATAGTATAAAGCTGTTTTTTTTTAATTTTTGAAAGCTATTAAACAAGTTAAAAAACATAAACAATGTATTTATCTACAAGGTTGAAAGTCTTTTGTTATAATAGATTAATAGAAATGTAATATTTTGAGAATTTAATCTTATTTTTAATCATTTGCCATTGTGTAAATATAAGAGAATAAATATATGCTTATTTTGATAACAAAAAAAAATAGTATAAAGCCTGACACAGGATCCTCACAAACTACACATTGACGAGGAAGGTGATTTCCTCGCTCAGCTTCCTCATTGGATGAAGAAGTGGAAGGCAGAAGCCATGTCCGAGGCTGTCTCATTTCCCCAACAAAATGTGACATGTCTGAAATTTCATCGATGGATGTAGGAAAATGCCTCTTAAGAGAAGGTTGGAAATGGCAATTCACTACAGAAACTGAGTTTTGCGTAAATGATTTTGGTCGTCGATATTGTTTTGCTTTAAAGTTGACAGGCAAACTTGTACTTATTTATTGTGCATGACATGTTTTGAATGTACAAAGTAGAACGATTAAATCCAGCTGGTTAACATACCTCACATAGCTGTCACTTTGGGGGTGAGAACACTTATTTAACCTCTACTTCCCTAGCTTTTTTCAGAAACAGAATATATTGTTATTATCTCTAGGTACTATGTGTCTACAGAAGATCTGAAAACTGATCCCTATGATTTATTTCTTTGACCAAAATCTCCCGAACCTTCACTATCACCATCTTCCCATTGGCAACCATTATGCTATTCTTTCCTTCAATGAGTTCAACTTTCTGATATTTGTCCTGCAAGTGAGATCTTGCGGTATTTATCTTTCAGTGCCTGGACTACTCATATATATAGGGTGGAATATTATTTAGCCATTTAAAGAAAGAAATCCTGATATTTGTAGCAATGTAGATGACCCAGGGAGCAATATATTAAATGAAATAGTCCAGGAGCATCTACATTGCCATAAACATCAGGATTTCCTTCTTTAAATGTCTAAATAATATTTCACAATATATATATGTATATATATGCACACTAAACTTTATTCATCTGCTGGTGAACACGAATGTTGATTTTATATTCAGCCTACTGTACTTCACTACATATGGAGATGCAGGGATTTTTTGTATATGCTGATTTTGTTACATACATGTGCCCACAGAGACAGAATGGGACTGATGGTGGACTTGTTTTTAGTTTTTAAGAAATCTCCATAATTGTTCTTTTCAAAATAGCTACAGTAATTTAAACTACCATCAAAAGTATGCAAGTGTTTTCTTTTCTTCACATCCTGTCCAGCACTTGCTTTCTTTTTTATTTTATTTTATTGTAAAGATTCTGTGCAGAGGGGTTAGTTACATGAGTAAGGTAATGAGTACATTCCTCCTCCAGCATCTTTACCCCCTGTTGCTTTTCTCCTACTATCCTTTCCCTCCTCCCACCTCCTTCACCCCTCCACATCCCAAGTTGTAAATTTCATTTCCAACATAGTGTCTTCTGAGTATCATTGTTGCAATGGGTCATCCTGTGTCCTTATTTCAGCATTTTGTTATTCCCTTCCCCTCCCCAAAGTAGATACATGCATATACAAGATTCAGGGTACCAAAGAGCCACTCTTAACTGATATAAAGTGATAATGCATTGTGGTTTTGATTTCTTTTTTTTCTTTTTTTTTTGTCAATCATGGGGCTTGAACTCTGGGCCTGGGCTCAACTCTTCTGCTCAAAGTGAGCACTCTACCACTTAAGCCACAGAACCACTTCTGGTTTTCTGATAGTTAATTGGCAATAAGAGTCTCATGGACTTTCCTGCCTGGCTTTGAGCCACGCTTTCAACTGCCATCCTCAGATGTCAGCCTCCTGAGTATCTAGGATTACACGTATGATACACCGGCACCTGGCAATGGTTTTTTTCTGATCTTTAGTGATGTTAATCATTTTTCTTATACCTGTGAACCATTTTGTATATCTTCTTTTGAGAAGTATCTGTTGAACTCTTATACCCTTTTCTTTTTTTTATTGTGAAAATACCGTACAGAGGGGTTACAATTACATGGACAAGATAATGAGTACATTCTTATCAAGCATTGTTGCCTCCTCTTTTGTTTCCCCTTCCTATTCCTTCCCATCTCTCCCTTCCTCCATCCCCATCAGAATTGTAAAGTTCGTTTTTCGACAAAACGACTTGTATATCTCATTGTTGCAGTGGGTCCACCTGTATCCCTAACCCTTTTCTTTTATACTTGGCACATCATTGTACATATTTATGAAATACAATTTGATGTTCTGATTCATATAGACATTCATATATACCCTGCTTAATTAATCAGGGTAAATAACATGTCTGACATCTCAAACTTTCATTATTTCTTTGTGGTGTTTACATTCAAAATCCTTCCTCTAGATATTTTGAAATATACATTAGACAACATATCAAGTGTCATGAACCAGACACAGGCAGACAATTCTACATATTCTCATTCATACACAGAATCCCTAAAGATAGGCTGATGTCATAGAAGTTGAGAGTAAACTAGTGAATATCAGCCATACACTGAAGACAGCATGGGGAAGGAGAGAGGTTGGGCAATAGGTACTAGCCTATATAAGAGGATTAATTTCTGGTGTTCTATGACACAGTTATTAGTAGCATATTTGCCCATGTTTCAATAAGTTTTATTGATTTGAGTTCCCTACACATTTTAAAATGAACACCTCTTATTAAGATCTATGGTTTGTAAATAATTTCTCCTATAACCGTTGCTGATTGTTTCTTTGGTTGTATAGTTTTTACTTTGATGCAATCCCATTTCTGTATATTTGTGGGTTTTTCTTCCTGTGATTTTATTATTGCATTTGTGTGTGCAATGTATATGTGTATACATATATATATGTGCTATATATGTTCATATGTATTGCATACACAAATGCAATAATAAAAGAAGAAATCTGGCATGAGGGCATGGCTCCAATGGTAAAGGACCAACTTGACAAGTGTAGCCATGATTACCAACCATAACTCTATACAACCACTTCCTTACCAAATAAAGAAATTTGGTGAAGGATTACAAATAATAACTTATTTTCACTGACTTGAAATAATCATTATAATAACTACTTATAAATTGTATTACTTTACATTTTGATTGACATTTTGATTGCATTTTAAAATAATGACTTTAAGTTACCAGTAGGTAACCTGAGAAATACTGTCATATGTAATTGTGGAAATTTCTATTTCATTAAATGGTGGGTATGATGATAGCATTTTAGAGGAACTTGTGTTCAAAAATCAGCATGGATTATTTCTTCCCTCTCTAGGGTCTAATTTTGTAATAGATTATTTACAGAAATCAGTGAGTAAAATGCTCAGAATGTGGAGGAGCACAACTTCCAGAGTGGTTTCAGAGTGAAGCATCCACTTTATACAAGATTAAACAGCAATCAGGTATCATGAATTTGGATTTCTGAACATTCTGAGAGTGAAGATTTTCTATTTTGAGTTTGAAAAGTCTGAAGAGCCCTGGAGGACACATGATCTTGTCAGTCATCCAGCCACCGCCACCAGCTATCTTGGGAGGAGGTGAATAAACAAAGTTTATTGACAGTCTAGCTATGTAGACAACCTTGTCAGTCCTTTCATCCATGAGGCAACCTTTCTTCCTGTGCACCTAAAGAAAACAATGACATCATTTGGGATGTGGAAGCAGCTGAATCTTTCTCAAATGAAGCAGTGAAAATGTAGCAGCCGTGTAGAAATGCTCATGGTATAATTAAGAATGTATAAGGAAAATGACACAGTTGCTTTATATTTCTTTTTTTTTCTCACGTTAATTTTATTAACAAAAAGTGGAAACTAATTTGAAAAAAGTAAACTCTAAGTCACAGCATTCAGGATGATATTAGACATAGAAAAGTGAACAATGTTAGGCAAAATATAAGCCAGTGAGATGTCTCTCCCATGCACACATTTTATTCATGCTTTTCCTTTTTTTTTTTTTGCTTTTTGGCTACTTTTTATTAGGAAATAGTAATTATACAAAGTACCATGTTTTATTGTACTTGTTTTATTGTAATAATTCCATACATAAATTGTATTCAACCTCTATATTCTTTTACCTTTTATTATTTTCAGGGGATTTTGTATATTTTTTATTGTAAAAATGATGTACAGAGGGGTTACAGTTGCCTGAGTAAGATAATGAGTACATTTCCTACTGAGCATTGTTACCTCTTCCTTTGTTCCATCCCTTCGATCCCCACCTCCCCAACTCCTCCCTCCTACCACCCGAAGTCGTAAAGTTCGTTTTCAACATAGTGTTTTGTACATCTCATTGTTACAATGGGTCAACCTGTATCCTTATTTTAGCATTTTATATTTCTTTTTTTTTAATTGTGAAAATATCTTATAGAGTGGTTACAATTACATGCGCAAGATAATGAGTACATTTCTTACCAAGCATTGTTGCCTCCTCCTTTGTTTCCCTTTCCCATCCCTTCCAATCTCCCCCGCCCCCCCCCCACACCTCCTGTCGGTCCCCCTCCCCCACCCCACCAAAGTTGTAAAGTTTGTTTTTCTTTTTTTTTTTTTTTTTTTTAATTTAATTTTATTTTATTTGAGAACATACTGTACAGAGGGGTTACAATTACATGGGCAGGATAATACATACATTTCTTACCAAGCATTGCAGCCTCCTCCTTTGTTTACCCTTCACCTCCCTTCCCAGCCTCCCCCCTCCCTCCCACCCAATCATACCCCCCTCCCCCCCCCCCACCGACATTGTAAAGCTGGTTTTGACATGACTTTTTGTACTTCTCATTGTTGCAACAGGTCCACCTGAATCCTTAAACGATTTGTTTGTCCCCATCTCCTCCACATGTTATACTGACATCAAATATAGTGAAAGCGGGGGTTACACTGTGGGGGAGGGACATACAAAGCAACAAAGAAATAATCTTATAAATGCGTTAGAAACACATGCATGAAAGAAACAAAAACATTAAAATACATATTTGAGGTTTCGTTTTCCTAACATCACATTATCTGACTTTTTCCGCTTGACTCATACCTATACTAGATATTGCAAATAAGGGAAACCATGGGACCTATGTTTCTTTGGGCCTGGCTTACTTCACTTAATATAATTTTTTCCAAGCCTTTCCATTTCCTAACAAATGGGGAAATGTCATTCTTTCTGATGGAGGCATAGAATTCCATTGTGTATATATACCACATCTTCTTGATCCATTCATCTACTGAGGGGCATCTGGGTTGGTTCCATGTCTTAGCTATGGTAAATAATGCTGCAATAAACATAGTTGTGCTGGTAGCTTTAGTGTGGCCTTGTTTGTGATCATTTGGGTAAATGCCCAAAAGTGGGATTGCTGGGTCATTGGGGAGCTCTATGTGGAGTCTTTTGAGGAACCTCCATACTGCTTTCCAAAGTGGTTGAACAAGTTTACATTCCCACCAACAATGAAGTAAGATTCCTTTCTGCCCACATCCCCTCCAGCATCTGTTGTTGTTAGAGTTCTTGATTTTTGCCGTTCTAACTGGAGTGAGGTGATATCTCAATGTTGTTTTGATTTGCATTTCTTTTATGGCTAGGGATGTTGAACATTTCTTCATGTGTCTATTGGCCATCCTTCTTTCTTCTTCAGAGAAGCTTCTCTTTAAGTCTTTCGCCCACTTACTTATTGGGCAGTTGTTTCTTTGAGGATTTGTTGTTGGGTGGTTTAATTTTTTGAGTTCCAAGTATATTTTGGATATGAGACCCTTGTCCGTTGTATGGCTAGTAAAGATCTTCTCCCAGTCCGTGGGCTTTCTATTGATCTTGCTAGCTATGTCATTTGCCCTGCAGAAGCTCTGCAACCTTATACAATCCCATTTGTCCAGCCTTTCTTTGATTTGTTGTGTTTCCGGGTCTCTATTCAGAAAATTTCGGCCTGAGCCAAGGAGACCCAGGGTTTCTCCTATTCCATCCTGTAATGTTTTCAGAGTGTCTGCTTTGAGTTCAAGGTCTTTGATCCATTTGGAGTTGATTCTGGTGCAGGGTGATATATAAGGATCTAGCTTTAGTTTTCTACATGTAGTTAACCAGTTTTGCCAGCACCATTTACTGAAGAGGCTGTCTGTCTTCCATTCTATTGTTTTAGCTCCCTTATAGAAGATTAGATGGCTATAGGTCTGTAGGTTCATTTCTGGGTTTTCAATTCTATTCCATTGGTCCTGAGGTCTGTTCTTATGCCAATACCAAGCTGTTTTGACTACTATGGCTTTATAGTAGAGTTTGAAATTTGGTATTGATATTCCTCCAGCAGTGTTCTTTCCGTTGAGGAGCGTTTTGCGTTTTTGAATTTTTGGATTGCCTCTTCTATTTCCTTGAAGAATGAGGGTGGAATTTTGATAGGTATTGCGTTGAATTTGTAGATAGCCTTGGGAAGTATTGCCATTTTCACGATGTTAATCTTTCCAATCCAGGAGCATGGGAGGTTTTGCCATTTTTTAAGTTCTGTGTTGATTTCCTTTTTCAAGATTTTAAAGTTTTCATCATAGAGGTCCTTCACTTCTTTAGTTAAGTTAATTCCTAGGTATTTTATTTTTTGTGGGGCTATTACAAATGGAGTTGCTTTCCTAATTTCAGCCACACTTTTCTCATTGTTGGCATACAGAAAAGCCATTGATTTTTGGGGGTTAATTTTATAACCTGCTACTTTGCCAAAGTTTTGAATCAGCTTGAGTAATTTGGGAGTGGAGTCTATGGGATTCTTTAAATACAAGATCATGTCATCTGCAAAGAGGGAGAGTTTTATTTCTTCTTTCCCTATTTGGATCCCCTTTATGTCTGCATCTTGTCTTATTGCTGTAGCTAGGCATTCTAATACTAGATTGAAGAGAAGTGGAGAGAGTGGGCATCCTTGTCTTGTTCCTGAGTTAAGAGGAAATGGCTTTAGTTTTTCACCATTGAGTATAATGCTGGCTGTAGGTTTGTCATATACAGCCTTTATTGTATTGAGGAATGTTCCATGGATTCCTAATTTTTCCAAAACCTTCATCATAAAGGGGTGTTGGATCTTGTCGAATGCTTTTTCTGCGTCTATTGAGATAACCATGTGGTTCTTATTCTTGCTCCTGTTGATGTGATGAATAATATTAATTGATTTGCGTATATTGAACCAGCTTTGCATCCCTGAAATGAATCCTGTTTGATCGTGGTGTATGATTTTTTGGATGAATTGTTGAAGTCGGTTGGCCAAAATTTTGTTGAGAAGTTTTGCATCAATGTTCATCAAAGAAATGGGTCTATAGTTCTCTTTCTTTGATGAGTCCCTGCCTGGTTTTGGGATGAGGGTTATGATGGCTTCATAGAATGTGTTCAGTAGTGAGCTTTCTCTTTCAATTTCATTGAAGAGTTGGAGGAGAATTGGTGTGAGCTCTGCTTTGAAGGCCTTGTAAAATTCCGCTGTAAAACCATCTGGTCCTGGACTTTTCTTAGCTGGGAGGTCTCTTATTGCTGTTTCTATTTCAATGCTTGATATGGGCCTGTTAAGATAGTTTACGTCATCTTGGTTTAGTTTTGGCATGTCAATATTTGCTAGGAAGAGGTCCATTTCTGTCAAGTTCTCAAACTTATTAGCATAAAGTTTTGAGAAGTATTCCCTTATAATGTTCTGAATCTTGCTTGTTTCCGTGGTGATGTTTCCATTCTCATCTCTGAGTTTATTAATTTGGGTGTGTTCTCTTCTTTTTCTGATAAGATTTGCTAAGGGTCTGTCAATTTTGTTAAGTTTTTCGAAGAACCAACTCTTTGTTTTGTTGATTCTTTCTATAGTTTTTTTGGATTCTAATTCATTTAATTCTGATTTAATTTTGATTATTTCTTTCCGTTTACTGGATTGGGGTTTATCTTGCTGCTCTTTTTCAAGGAGGTTTAGATGTGTCATTAAATTGTTAGTTTCAGATCTCTCCAATTTGTTGATGTAGGAGCTCAGAGCTATAAACTTGCCTCTGAGTACTGCCTTTGCTGTGTCCCAGAGGAGCTGGTATTTTGTGTGTTCATTTTTGTTGAATAGCATGAACATTTGAATTTCCTTTCTAATCTCTTCCATGACCCACTCATGATTCAGCAGTGTGTTGTTCAGCCTCCATGTGATGCCGGACTTTCTTTGGTGGCTTTTGGTGTTGAGTTCTAACTTTATTCCCTTGTGGTCAGAGAGAATGCAAGGTATAACTTCAATGTTTCTGAATTTAGACAAGTTTGCTTTGTGGCCTAAAATGTGGTCTATTTTAGAAAACGCTCCATGTGCTGCTGAGAAAAACGTATATTCTGATGCTGCTGGGTGAAATGTTCGGTAAATGTCTGTTAAGTCGAGTTGATCTATGCAGCTGTTTAGATCTGCGGTTTCTCTGTTGAGTTTTTGCCGAGTTGATCTATCTAGTGGGGAGAGTGGTGTGTTAAAATCCCCAACGATTAATGTCTTTGGATCTATATGGGATTTGAGGGAAAGTAGTGAAGTTTGTTTTTCGACATAACGTCTTGTACATCTCATTGTTGCAATGGTCCACCTGTATTCCTATTTAAAAGATTTGTTTTTTTCCTTTCCCCTTTTCTTTCTTTCTTTTTTTTTCTTTTTTTTTGATCGGTCGTGGGGCTTGAACTCTGGGCCTGAGCGCTGTCCCTAAATTCTTCAGCTCAAGCTAGCGCGCTACCACTTGAGCCACAGCACCACTTCTTAACATTTTATATTTCTTATATGACAAATTCTTTCAATGGAATGAAACAAAGAGCTGTGTAATACACTCTACATAGCAGGTTGATCAAGTTTATTTGTGCAGATGAAGAATGTATTGTCACTTGGCAGATGACCAAAAACCATTGCAATCAGTTCAGGCAGGTTTCAGCAAGAATCTCTGACTACCAAATCGCTGCCACCTCCTGCCTAGTAGATGGCTTAGCGGTTTCATAATGTTTATCAAACCCTTATTTCATTTGTTTTAAAGATGTTCACAATTTCTTTCATTTGTCATGTCATCATCTTTAGAATTGTCAGATTTGGGATTATTTTAATTTTTATGATGATAGTTCCAACTAATTCTCAGTTTCTGACATTTTCATTGGCCCACATTAGCTCACCTTAAACCTTAATGAGCTAAGGAAGCAGACGTTAGAGGGTCCACATTGCCAACATCTATTGAGGTTTGCCACGTCCTCACAGTTATGCTGAAGATCCATAGTTTATATATAATTTTCAGGGTTTGCTTGCTATTAACTTTATTGTCTGCAAGTGATGGAAAGACATTTTATTTTATTTATTTATTTACTAACTATGTGGACATTTGGTCTGATATTCTCTTTTCTCAATTCCCTATATGATGTGATGTGCTTCAGTTAGGAAACGTTTGTGTCATTCAAACTTTTAGATAAACTTTGCAAGTTATCTGAGGATTGCCTTTCCAGTGTTTGTTGGTATAAACGTTTGTGTCATTCAAACTTTTAGATAAACTTTGCAAGTTATCTGAGGATTGCCTTTCCAGTGTTTGTTGGTATTCTTGAATGAATAGAAATATTGATTGGGACAGGATTCTTGTAGGAAATGGTAGGAGATTCTTAATCTATGTTGAAATTAGTCAGAGGAATCTGGTGATCACAGAGTCTCTAGATTGGAGTAACATTATTACATAATTTCCAAGTCACTGATGTTTAAACTCTTACATTTAGTCTATTAATGACCTCTGTTATTCTGAGTTTTGATCATAGTCTTGTAATATAAATGCTAATGTACTTCCTTTATAATAACAAAAACCTGCTTGATATCACAAAGTAATGAAATACTTCATAAATAATTAAAACAAGTTATCAGGAAGCATAGGGAAACTCTAGGAAATGTTAAAAATCAGGTCAAAGTTATTAAATATTTCTGGGTTTGCTGTAAAGAATTAATTTCATAATGCTCTTTCTTAGTTTATAGTCCCATCACAATCTCAATATTTTAAATTACACATGAATATATTTGCAAAAAGCTGAAACAATTCAAGGAAGAAAATCAGAATTGGATACTTTAGTGAACAATTTTAAAAGACTAGCTGAAATGAGAATTACATTACCAAACATGCAATATTAGAAATAATGGGTTGTTAGCAAAAGATTTAAATCAGAGATACATGGCAAAATCCAATTGGAAATGGAGTAATAAAAATCAATTTAAAAAATGAAAGCTATATGCCAGGGCTCATACCTATAATCATAGCTACTCAGAAGGCTGAGATCTGAGGATTACAGATCAAAGCAAACTGAGCAGGAAAATCTGTGAGATGCTTATCTCTAATTAACCAACAAAAATCCAGAAGTGGAGCTGTGGCTCAAGTGTAGAACATCAGTCTTGAGCAAAATCCTAAGAGACAGTGTCCAGGTCCTGAGTTCAAGCGCCAGTACTGGTATGAGTAAGTAACAAAATAATATGCATATATGGGAATATGATCATGAAAACCCTTTGTACAATTGATATATAACAAATCAAGTGAAGCAAATAAAAACAATAACAGCAAAATCACGGAAATAACTATCAAGTTTAAGTATCAGTGAGTTAGTCAACTAGAGTATCTTAACATAAATAGAGGGTCATCTGCTGATGACTTAAACAACAGAAATTTATTCTCTCACCATGCAGATGTGTAGGAAATCTGAGATTAAGGTCCTGGCTTGTTGAGTTGTCTGGTAAGGTTATTTCCCAGCATGTGCTTGATCTTTTGTCTTTATCCTTAAAATAGGGAAAGAGGGTCCTGGTGTCTCTTACTCTTCTTTTAAGAGTAGCACTTCTATCAGATTAAGTCTCCCACTCTTATCGCCCCATTTAAACTTAATTATCTTCTTATTATCACTATTTTCAAAGAAAGTTGCATTGGGGATTAGAACTTCAACCTATAAATTAGGGAACAAGGGATACACTTATGTCTGTAGCATCCAGGTTGTGTCAAGAATTAAACATAGGAGTAAAAAGCACATTAAAATGACAAAAGCAAACCAGCTTTGTACACATTACATTAAGTTCAGTAAAGCAGGAGAAAATTTTCAAGTGAAATCATGTCTGTAAATCTAACCATGGTGCTTCATGCTTGTAGTCCCAGATACTTGGGAGGCAAAGGTTTGAGGGTCCCGGTCCCAGGCCAACCTCATAAAAAGCATGAGACCTTATCTGGCAAATGAACAAAAATCAAAAATACTAGGGACATGGCTCAAATAGTAGAGCATCAGACTTAGGCAAAGCCTTGAGCTCAATCCTTAGTACTGAAAACAAAGCAAAACAACACCACAATTTGAGATTCCTTTTCTGTTAAAAGGAATCAAAAATGCCATCATCTTCAGCATCATGTACCTCCCTATTATTGGTGTTTCTCTTTACAGCATACTTGTCAGTATAAAACTGAAAATGCACATCAAGAAATACAGTGCTCTGTCAGTCTTCCTTCTGCTTCTTGCCATATTGTTTTTTTGGTGGTTTTTTTAACAAATAATGTTTTCCCCTGAAATGTAGGGAGAGGTATTGATGAGAGGCAGGTGGCCACGCCTCTGTCTGAACAGAAGGCATGCCCCAGGTAAGGCTATAGTGGTTCAGGCTGTTTAATTTGAGAAACTCTAGACTACAGAGGGATGAAATTATATTTTAGACTGATGCCTGATTCTCCTTGATCTTCCTCTTTATTCCCCCCACAAAGTTTTACTACCAAAACATAATTACATTTCTAAATCCAGTTTTCTCTCTTTCTGGTGGTTCATGGAAATTCCTCTGGGCCTCCTTCCAAGGGCTGACATATATCCGTAGTTCTCAGAACAACTTTTAGGTGTTATCTTTAACTGTCTCTATGAGTATTTTATTGGGGAAGGTACTGATAACATTAGAATACAAACTGCAATTTAATTTCTGCTTAAAACTCTAGTTAAAACTTTCAAACAAAAGGAAAACTCTCTAATGGAATGGCTTTGCCTATTCATTTTTCCTCCTCTAAGTCAAACCAGCACCAGGCTCTTCATTTGCATTGATGTATTGCTCATTTTTGATCTGTATCAGCATGTCAGTTATTGTGCAGTGGTGCCTAGGCTATTAAGTTCACAGGACAGAACAAAAGAATGACCTCAGAGCTATTTCTTAGTTTTGTCACACTCCAGTCCGATAGCCTTCCAGAACTCTCTGACCTTGACATACTTTAATGCCAACGTAAATTTTAATGAGCAATTAATCATTTTTGCTTAGCTCCCCGTTTGCTCTGCACATTAATTTTGTGTCAAGAATTTGTCTTTAGTGACTCCATTTAAAGCCTCATCTCTCTTCTCTCTGTCATTATTTTTGGCCTTGACCCAAATATCAAGCTATCTAATAGCCAAATGGTTGAGATAAGCAACTATATTTTTTTAAAAATCTTCTAAAAACACAAACAATAACAACAAAAGAATCCACTGTTCGGCTTTCATGACATCATACCACTCTCAACGGGCTTGTTTTTATTCTTTTAAATTCAACCAGCCTGGCAAATTGATTGTCATTGTAACATTGTTCCAAAAGGCACACAAGAATCAGATAAACATGAGTGAGAATCTTGTCTACGTCATTTCACTTAAGCTTCTAAAGCCCCACCCTTTAGCATCCTCTTTTACGTGGAAGCACTGTGAGAAAACTTTTCTTATATGTGTCCAGCAATTCAGAATGCTATTTCCTTTCCTGTCCTTTCTTCTCAACACAGGGTTAATGTGTTTTTCTTCTTCATACCTAATTACAAATTACATTCCATTTCTGATCTAACTATGGTTGACAGGATGAGATCGGGTATAAAGCTTGCTGGAACTTCATCCTGTGACCACATGAGAGGAGGACAAAAGAAGGGCCAGAAAGAAGCTAAAGGTGTGGAGGCCCTTATGAAGCCACCATGGTGAATTTATTTAAAATCCAATCCAAATACCCAATGCAGCTGCATAGATGGTTAGGGTTCATGCCAGTATCACTATTTGAAAGTATTCTGTTCAGCAGATGGACTGACAATCGCTAGTGTTTATCACCCTTTCTATAGCCAGTCCCAGTTCTAAGTACAATAGCTATTTAGGTCATGATTGGTGATTAAATATCAGCCTTCCACAGCCCTGTACTTCCTGCTGATAGGTGCCAAGGTGGAAGCCAAGTCGAGAGCTCACCCAGGAAAGGAGAGATTAGCCCCCAGGAGAATGCTACTAAAGTATAAGCAGGATGTGATAGATGTTGTGTAGATGGGATCAATTTTCCACAAGAGAACACAAACTAGGACAGAGGAAGAAAGAAGTGACAAATGCAGAATCACTCCAAAAAGTAGGTACTACATTCATTTGGATCCTACATTCATGACAGCAGGTTAGTTCAAGAACTATCACAGCCAAATACTCCTCAGTTAATTAAGGATTGCAATGAACTTCTTTCTCTGCTTTGTTCAATACTGAGAACTTGAGAGGATCAGGTTAGCAAATGTAGCCAGTCTCTTTACAACGAGCAGATGAATAGAGGCTCATAGACACAGGCAATAAAAATAATGATTACTAATGCATATAAAACTTAATTACAGGGGCTGGGAAGGTGGCTCAGTGGTAGAGTGCTTGCCTCACATGTATGAGGCCCTGAGTTCGATTCCTCAGCACCACATGAGCCAGAAGTGACACTGTGGCTCAAGTAGAAGAGTGCTAGCCTTGAGCTGAAGAGGTGAGGGACAGCGCCCAGGCCCAGAGTTCAAGCCCCACAACTGACCAATAAACAAACAAAATTTTTTTACATTTTTACTAGGGACTGGGGAAAACAATCAAGTGTAGTATAGTCCAAATTTGCTTATTATTTCATATTTGTGGGGCAGACAACAAAGTAACATGAGTGGATTGTGGTTATCATTCTATTTTTTTTTTTTTTGAAGCCTTGGGCTTTGAACTCAGGGCCTGGGCACTGTCCTTGAGGTCTTTTGCTCATGTCCACTTCTGGTTTAGGGGTGGTTAATAATTGGAAATAAGAGTCTCACAGACTTTCCTGCCCAGGCTGGTTTTGAACTATGATTCTTAGAACTCAGTCTTGTGAGTAGGTAAGGATTACAGGCATGAGCCACCAGCTCCAGGCCTGGTTTATGATTTTTTTAAATCACCCATGATTCTGTCACAGTGTCATACCAGTTATAACCTTCCTCAAAATCACTTGAGAATGCATTTTTTTAAAATCAAATAAAATCTGGAACTCTTCTCCAGATGGAATGTAAATCTCTTGGGATGGTCCTGGAAGTGTGGATTTTTAGGAGTCATTGCATATTATCTATTAAGATACAGTAGTTTGAGAACCACTGTCCAATGATGCTTAGGAATTAAATCGCTTTAATTTTTACTGCTCCTTTCCAGACCCTACCCCAAATAAGTATCATTTTTATAGTATTTTAACCATAGTATAAGCATTTATTCTCTGTTCAAATGCTTGAAAAGAATATTCTCATTGCTAGTGTCCTTCATAGTCATTTTAATGGTCACATATTACTTTATTGTGTTATAAGACATAATACATTACTCGATTGATCATTTTCAATTTTTTTTTGTCCCAGATATTCTTTTTGTCTGCTTTGAACTAAGTATGATAAAGTCCCAGAAAATAGGTTTACTGGGTCAATGATTCGGCCTCGATTTTTTAACAACCAAAATCAAATATCTGTACATTATCCATAAAAGTCAGCAGTTTTCACTTCTCACTCATAAAATGAAGCATAAAATCCAAAAACATTTTTAGCTTGAAAGATGTTTGGCTAGGAGTAAGAAGGGTAGGGGGCAGGAAATAACACCTGACTTGAAAAGTGTATCATATAAAAACTTTTGCAGGTGTTGACATATGAAAATAATAAAGTGTGTGCTTTTGGGTATGTAAACTCAGGATAAACCTCAGAGATGGTACCATTTCCTAGAAGTCAATTACAATAGCACTCTTTATTCCACCAAGAGATTATGCCCTGTAGACAATCTGGTTCATGCATTATTCTAACCAGTAACGTGACATTTGATCTTGACCATAACAATCCAGTTTTCAATCTAGAGCAATGGCCATCATCTCTCAATCAAAATGGTCATCTTTGGGTTTTACTATACTTTCCCTTAGATAAAACTACCCAGAAAGCTGGGTTTTACATCCTTCTTATATGCCTGCTATATGGCTTCATTGAACTATTCTAACGTACCCTCGATAAATATGGAATAGCAATCTCTTTTCAGCAGCTGTGTTTCAAATTGTTTCCTCTTATCATTGGCACTTTTTAAGCTAATCATTTGTGCTGCTGAAAAACAAATATCTAGAATATAGTTGTTCCATTTTCTCCTGTGATTGTTCCTTTCTTGTTTCTGAGATTAGAAAGACATTTCTCAAATAAAGATGGAGTAAATATTGATATATATTTCATTCTATTGTTTTTGAGTCTCATGTTAGTTTTTTTTTTTTTGAGTCTCATGTTAGTTTTTAAACAAAAAACATTTTATTTCCCTGTTCACACTAAGCCATATATTCAAAATGTTCTTCTCATGTTATTTTATTTCTTCAATTGACATATAAAAACCTCATTTATTTATAGAATATTATATTGATAATTTCAACATTGAATAATATTTAAATCACTGCAAAATATCAATCAGAGTGAGCATATCTCCTCAGATATTTCAGATAAAAACCAATCAAGACATTCTTTTCTAGCTTTGTAATATATACTATACCATTGTTACCTCTAATGTCATACTCTGTAATAAAATACCAAAACTACCTGCAGCTTCTACGAGATCAGCTTTCACAAATGAGTGAGGTACTGAAGTATTTGTCTTACTCTACATGGCATATTTCACTTCCCATAATAGTCTCTAGTTCCATCTATGGTTTTGATTATGTTGTAATGACATATCACATCATTTTATAGCTGAATCATAGTTCATTGTCTGTACATTCTTGCATGATCTATTTTTCTTCGTATTTTATAATGCTTCTCTGCTATGTTCTCTAGTTGAATATGGTAAAATCTGGATGTCATACTGTACTGTTCCTTCTTATTCTATATTACTTTTTTTTCCTATCACCAGTTAGCTCAAGTCATTTGTCCACCTAAAAATCCTTCTAACTGGTCTCCTGTTACTTTCTCTTCTCTAGTGAGTTTGTCACAGATGTGTTGAGGAAATCGTTTTAAAACTGTAGGTCAAATCATGTTACCTTCTTTCCTAATTTGATAGCCTCAAATTAATCTTGGAATACAAATCTGGATTTATATTTACTCCCAGGGTACATGAGACTAAAAAAGTTAAATGTTCAACTTAAAACACTTGCATAAGGAAATCTTCAGGTACACTTCAGCAGTGAATTCTGCCAAACACTGACAGATGAATTAGTGCCAACTTTAGACACAGTTGTAGTTTTGGTCTTCTGAGAAAGGTTCTCACTATGTAGGTTAGGTTGACCTTGAACTCACTATACTGTCTTCAGATTTGCAATTCTCCTACCTCTCAAATAATAGTATTACAAGTGTGTACTAGCACTCAGGAATAGGAAGGCTCTTAAAAGAGGAAATTCGTCTCAATTTGTTTTGTGAGGCAAGTGACAACTAAATACTAATATCTGATAAGGCCAACAAAAGAAATAAAGATGATATTCATTTTCTTCATGAATATATACATTAAAGCTCTGAGTTGAATACTAGTAAATTGAATGCAATAATAAATTGTTTTCAGAAGTCAGCACATTACAGATATATTGGTTTTATTTCAGCAATAGCAATCTTCTTAAAACAAATTAGGTCATTACCTCCACTAGCTATCGCTTAACAATTTTCAAAAGATCCATATTCACTATCTTGCAGTATATAAACTCTAAGTAACCTCCATTTAACTTTCTAGCATTTTTCTCTCATTTACCTCAGGTTCCAGTAACACTGACCTGGAGGTTGTACAGCATGCTTTGCTTTAGTGTAGCTTCATGCCTATGAGTTTGCTAGGTTGCTCCTTCCATCCTAGCATTCCTGTCAACTCATTTTAGACATAACACAGGCAACCTCACTCAATCTTCAAAGACAGACTTGTGCCCAGTATGTCCCTTGGAAGATGGTGTTAGCTTTCTGTTTACTTCTATATCTCCTGCCAATATTTTAAGAGATCAATTATTTTTCTGATACCTAACACCCAGTGCTAGATATTTATCATCCTCCTTTCTCACATTTTGTTATCAATGCAGTCTAATTTGTTGAAGCTTGATACTAGTGTGTGGTATCCAAATCAGGGGCTAACTGCTATCTTCTTTAGGATGCTGGACTGCTTTAGGATGACAAACTATAAAAACCAGTATGTGAGCTGGATGGGTAAAAGGACCTGTTTTATATCTACATGTACTTGACTCCCTAGTAAAATCTGATCGTACAATGTAATGAAAAAAAAAAATCACTTCCTAATCTGGCTCCTTTTCTCTGAGTTTCCAAACTCTTGTCAATTCTCCAAGTTTAATATCTTCTCTGTTTCTCATTGGACTCACTGAAGGAGAGGCCACTATCTGAATTTATCCCTTTCCTTCATGCATTTCCCTAAATGTGAGTCCTGCAAATAGAAGAATCTTAGACTTTTAACAATATGACCAATGGTGTTGAGCTGCAGTGGCGCCCATCCTTGCTAGTCAGGAGAATGCGATTTTGAAGATTGTCCTTTGAAGCCAGCCTGGGCAGAAAAGTCCACAAGACTCCAGCTTTCAAAAACAACTATGGAAAAAAAAAGCAAGGTTCCAGCAGAGCATGTAAGCTGAGTGAGAGTTCAAGGCCTTCAGTTCAAACCCCGGTACTGACACAAAAATAATCACAATGATGGACTCATATGTGAGACACAGGATAATGAGATTGGGTTTGGAAACAGGAAGTGTGACCTTGCGTGTCTCCTGGTCTGTGCAGACACATGCTTCAGTAACTGGTACTATGCTGTATACAGGTATATTTTCCTAATCCATTAGATGAATTTACTTCATTCCCTTTTCTGGTCTAGTCAAAATCCCTATTGATAAAGACATTCTTTTCCTTAATTGGACTTATTGTACATAATATATTAGAAACAGGTCATTTTTTTAAACAAGTTATTTTCTTAATATGTATTTTTATTGTAAAGATAGTGTACAGAGGGGTAACAGTTAGGTGAGTAACTGTATCAAGCATTGTCATCCCCTCTTTTGTTTTTCCCTTACCATCACTTCCCTCCCCACCTTCCCAACTCCTCTCCCTACCCAAGTTGTGAAGTTCATTTTCAACATAATGTCTTGTATATCTCATTGTTACAATGGCTCAACCTGTATTCTATTTTTTAACCTGTAAAACATCTTGTGTCATTAAGGATATGATTGTAATGGAACCTTATGACCAATTATTCTGGTAAGATCCTAATTAAACTAGTCTGATTATTTCAATCTTATTCCTAAAGGGATGAGAGGAAATAGCTAAATTTTCTCTAAAAATAGCATTAATTAAAATATTTATCTGTTAAAGTATTAGTATTAGATTTTAGACTTTTTGTAAGTCGATCTCCAAGTCTCTGGGCAATAAAGATACATGAGAGAGAATGCAATCAAAATTCATTGTGTATCTTACAAAATTAAAGGAAAGGGTGGGTTGAGAGGAATGGGTGAGAATGTGGAAAAGGATCCTATTGATTAAGATGTACTTCAACGCCACCAGGGTTCCACAGACCAACTCCATCTCAACAACAGCGAAAGAACAATAACAATGTTATTTCTTTCTTTAAAAGATTGATTAATATAACTTTAGCCCCCCCATTCACCACTTCACAATAAAGATATAAAAAATAAAATATTGGTTATAAAAAGATATATTGAATTCACAAACTGCTTAGATGAATAGCAACCTCTATGTACAACTACTTAAAGAAATTTGGTCATGGACCTTAAACTCAGGGCCTGGGGGCACTGTCCCTTAGCTCTTTTGCTCAAGGCTAGTACTCTACCACTTCGAGCCAGTTTCACTTCTGATTTTCTGGTAGTGAATTGGAAATACAAGTCTCATGGACTTTCCTGCCCAGGCTGGCGTTGAACTGTCTGTGCTCAGATCTCAGCCTCCTGAGTAGCTAAGATTATAGGCATGAGCAACCAGTGCCCCACAATAAAATAAATATTTTTTAAAGTAAAGATAAATGACATGGACATGGGCAGGATAAAAAAAGTAAACAGAAAGCTAGCATCCTGTTTATAATGCTACAGAGAAACCTAAGAGGGACATACTGGGCGTACATCTGTTTATGAAGAGTAACTGAGGCCTGTGCTATGTCTAGGGTTTTGTTTTGTATTTTTTTTAAATGTTATCTTAACCTCAACTCTTACGGTATTAAAACTTTTTAATTATAAAAATTCTAATTTGTTTAACTCATTTTAAATAATGCTTTATGCTCAGAATTTCTGCGTACACTTGTATCATACATCTTGTATAATTCTTTTTTTATTGTCAAGGTGATGTGTAGAGGGTTGCAATTATGTAAGTAAGGTAATAAGTACATTTCTTGTCAAATTTGCTACTCCTTCCCTCATTTTTCTCCTACTTTCCTTTCCCCAAGCCCCCAAGTTGTACAGATCATTTCTAACATACTGTCTTGTGAATATCGCTGTTGCACTGGGTCCCCCTTGTCCTTTGTCTCACCGTTCTGTTGTTCCCCTTCCCCTCCCTAGTCACATAAATGTACATACAAGACCAGGGTGCCAAAGTCAACCTCATATAATTCTCACTGCATCCTATGAGATAAATGATTATACTGTCATTTTACAGATGTGCAAACAAATCACAAGATAAAGCTTTATTTTTCTATAAGGTTCAGACAGTTCAAAGTCCAGACAGTTCAACAGGTATCAAGGAAGAAGGGAGTAAGGACAGCTACCCTTTCCATAGTCAGGCATGAGCATTACACGAAACTATTATTCTTTTATTATTCTCAGGACGGGGTGGGGAAGATAAGACTATATGACAACATCTCCAATTTCTTCCTACTTATTAAAACAGTCAAATGAGTAGAGGTGACATACAAATGAAGTGATTTAAATCGCTACAAACCTTTGTTTAGACTATCAATTTTTTTTTCTTGTCTGTTCTTCAGAGTGAGTAGGAATTGTAATTTTTCTGCTGGTTTCTAATCCCCCAATTTTCTTCAGAGTAAGATCACTAGTGTCATGTGCTCTAAAGACGTGTAGTTCTATTTGCAAAGTTGTAATTAGGAAAATGTTTGGTTTGCAAGGCATATTTAAAAACTGCACAAAGAAAATGGCAGCATTAATTTTTCTTTTTGCAGATATGCTTAGAATAGACTCTGTGGGGTGTGTGTGTGTGTTTGTGTGTGTGTGTGTGTGTGTGTGTGTGTGTGTGTGTGTGTGTGTGTGTGTGTGTGTGTGTGATTGTCTCTAATTAAGTGTTTTGCCCACAGAGCACTACTTTGCTCAGAAGAGGTCAGTTCCAATCCTGAATTCATCCTTACAGAGTTAAGCTTAATTATCTTGTAATTGTGTGGGAAACTCAAGCAGAGTTTACTCTTGCAGAAACAGCAGGATGACGCCACATCTCTGCAGGATACAATGGAGGAAGAAAACTTGCTTTAGAAATGTACGAAAGTATGCTGGGGGAAAGAAAGATAGTCAACTATACTGTGTACTAGACTTAAATGTGTTTTATCTTTTTTGACTATTTTTTGAATACATATAAATGTATACTGTCTTAATGTCAATTTTCATGGACATTTTAATAAAAGATCATCATTAAAGCAATGAAGCAAATGAACTTGGGGTTTTAGAGGAATATGCCTGTGGGCAAAATCCCAGGGAGCCATGAGAAATCGACTTTCTCATTTAATTTAAATTTAAAAACATGCTTTATGGGGAAATTCACTATGAGAAAACATCTCATTAACTGAGACATCCAATGGGACTGAATGATGACTCCCTAATGTAGATACAGATTGATTCGATTGTTAGTTTGAGGATTCATAGTGCTATTATTTCTCCCCTTGAATTTAACCAAGTTCATTTCTCCCCTCCCCCTCCCCCAAGTCCTATCCCCAAGGATTATAAGTATAGTCAGCTATAGAGCCCATGTTTGTAATTCTGTTTAGGAAAGTATTTTATAATTTTTTCTTATGCACTAAGACTCCAGCAGTGAGCTGCTAATGGGACACATTACTTTCCTTTTCATTTACTTCACGCCATCCATGGAGAACATGGGCCCTCCACTATGTAGATGATGCTTCCCTCCATTTCCTACTTATCAGCCCTTCCAGAAATATTTATTGAAATACTTAACGTTTCAATCCAAGACATAGTTCACCTTCTTGCTTAATCATTACCAACAGGCAGTTGGTAATATTAAAGCCACTTTAAAGAGAAGGGGATTGAGACTCAAGAACTCTATAAGTCAGTTAGGAAAAGGAAGCAATCTCTCAGTAACACCATAATTCAGCTCCTCAACACTCTTCTTTAATTTGGACCACACTTCACCCCAGAGAAAGAATTCTTCTTTGGAGAACTTCTTCTTGCATGTTAATGTCAGTGATTTTCTTTCATTTTTCCCTCCCATTTACTATTCCAATCCTCCCCTTTGCTACAGCATGAAATTAAATCCATTACTATTAAACCCCTGCTATGTCACTGACCTGCTCTATGTTCTGTGTTTATAAAATGTCTGATGTTTGGAGTAACTTATTAAGGAAATTTCTTTTATTTTCCAAAGTATTATCAACTTTAGTGCTGTATAATATGTAGATTGTATGTAGAGTACACACATTTAATGCAAAAACAATTTCCTATTTTGCATAACTGTTTCCAGAGTTTCTCACTGCCATGCCAGATGACATGAGATCGATAAATTAATGCTCTTGAAATTCAGCTCTGAATACTATAACTTTCTAATTCCAGTACGTTTAATGGCACCAAATTGGTTAATGCCCTATCAGTTTGGATCCACGTTGGTTTTGTTGTTGTTATCTGTAACACTGGGTTTGAACTCAAGGCATCAAGAGAGCCATGCACCCAGGGTTTTTTAAATCCACTTTAGATTGCTGGGATTATATATAAAAAACAGACCTGGCCTTTTTTTCAGTCAGTCGTGAGGCTTGTATTCTGGGCCTGGGCCCTATCCCTCAGCTTTTTAGCTCAAGGCTAGTGCTCTACCACTTGAGCCACAGCACCATTTCCAAGACCTAGCTTTTTTGTTGAGATGAAGTCTTGCTAACTTTTTGCCTGGGCTGGCCTCAAATTGTCCTTGTTTTACCTTGACCATCCAACCAGCTTAGTTTACAGGCATAAGCCATGGTGTCTGGTCTCCAACTTATTTTTTCTCAAGCCTTATTTTGTGCCACTTTTCTTAATATAATATTGATATCTTTACTATAGAAAGAGAAGAGAAAAAATTATACCTGATTCTTTTTTTTTTTTTTTTTGCTAGTAACTGAGAGTCTCACACTTGCTCAGTTAGTACTTCTCTCCTCTCACTTTCTCATGAGCTATTCTTGAGACCTACCTTTTTCTGATTATTTTGGAGAGGGAGTCTTGTGAACTTTCCTGCTCAGGCTAGCCTCCACCTACTATCCTCCGGATCTCAGCCACCTGAGAAGCTAAGGTTACAGATATGGGTCACTAGCATCTAGATTACCTGAGATTTAAAAAAATGTACTGTAAAGAGGCTAGCTATTTTAGTACTGTTTTCTTTTAAATAATCATTCAAATGGCAGTCACTAAGGCTGCTTACGCCATTAGAGAATAACACTGAAATTCCAAATTCTGAAACCTTTATAACGACATTATGAACACTGATTCTCTTCACTATTCTACCACTTTTCAGGTTGCATTATAAATGTTTTGTCTGTCCTCCCAGTTATCCATACTATGAATTCCTTAAAAATAACAACCATGAATTATTTACTTTTATATCTCCAGATTCAAAAGTTCTTAACTTGCTACTCAAATCAGCATGTGGATTAGAATTTTAATCACAAAATAATTGAAGCCACTTTGTCCAAAGCCGACTAAATGTTCTGCATTTTTCACAAAAAATAATACTATAATTAACTCTTAATTCAAATCTCAGAGTAATAATCTTAGTACAAGTGTTGAGCTTTTATAAAATGTCTTCAAATACAAGTTTGAAAATAACAAGAATGGAATCTTAGAGAACCTGAGAATATTAACCTTTCCAGGCGAATGTCCATCCTAAAAATAACAAAAGGATTGATTTGGTGAAAAATCAAGTTTAATAGAATGCAACAGAATGTGTTTAAGTAGAATAATGCCAAGCATCATCATCATCATCGTCATCATCATCAGTTTCTTATTTTATGAGCTTATAGTAATTATATGTGGAAGGGATTTCATTGTTACATATCTACACATGATTACTCTGTATTCCAATCAATGTCAACCCCTCTATCACACTCTCTAGACCTCTCAATCCCAAAATGGCATCCCCAACAGATTTAACTCCACTTACTATATTTTTTAAAAATCCAACAACCAACAGAATAAAACACCCTTCTAGAATATTGAATACTAGGAACTAGTTCAAAGAGCCCCGAATTTGGGATCATATCTAAACTGGAATTATCCTTTTGCAAATGTAAACTTCTCAGTCTTGGAAAACCATTTCTTATCTAAATGATTGATTTCTTATCTCTAAAATGAGACAATTTATATCTTCTGAGCTTCACACTTCTGTTACTATAGGCATGGATGTCATAATCAGGATTTAGGATGATATATTTATCTGCAAGTAGAAAGCTAGCCTAAGTTGATATTTAGAGTCAACTGATTCATTTGTTTAAAAAATAACTTCCTTTGGTTCATTGTTTCCTTTCCATTTGCTCACTAATGTTTTTGGGTTTTATTTGCTTACTTATTTGGGAGAGATATAAATTAGTGAAACTAGCAACCATTACAGCTTTCATGATTTACAATAAAGGCAAGAAAGTGGCTAATGAGCTTTGCTAAAACATTGTACCTTGTATGTTATTTGTCTGGCTGAAGTTAAACAGACACCACAAAAACATTGGCATTTCATTAAAGCTTTGGTGTCAGCAGAATTTTTTCCAAGACTGACCTTTAGCTCCGTCAGTATTATGTAACCCTACCGGTAGTAGTGAAAGGAACAGATTCTGAAAAAATGTTCCAACGATTGATATTTGTCTTCAAGAATTAGGAATGGGCTAGGTGCCAGTGGCTCATACTTGTAATCCTAGCTACTCAGGAGCCTGAGATCCGAGGATCATGTGGTTCCAAGCCAGCTCAGTCAGGAAGTTCTGTTGATCTCTTATCTCCATTTAACCACCAGAAAACCACAAGTGGTGCTGTGGCTCCAAGTGGTAGAGTGAATAGAGAATAGGATTTAATAAGTGGTAGAGTGGATAGAGAATAGGATTTAATAAGCCTATTTTATTTTTACCCCAAAAGATTGGTAAACATATCCTGCTTGTGAATTTGGGAGCTTCAGTGATTTTTAAAATTGTATGTATTTTTGAATTTTATTTTAACATTATTTTAAACTTATATTTTTATTAAATTATTAGGTAGTTATACAATGGAGTTGCCAGTCAACAAAGCAGTTTATGAATACATCACATCTTGATCAACATTACTTCTTTCTCCCCCACTCCTCCTAACCCTACTCTTTCTCATATTTTAATTTTGTAGACTAGGCACTGAATTTTATGATTGTATTCTCCCCCTTTTCCTCCCTTCATTCATCTACCCTTCTCCCTTTGACCCCAACCCTTCACGTTTGAGTATTTATTTCCAATTGTTTATCTTGTTGGACTGTAAGTTAGCTTTCTAAAGAATTATACCACTTAAGTTCTCTTAAATCTACCATAGTTGCTTTACTGACACTTGAAATTTCACATTTACTATTGAACTAGCCTTTAGGTTTTTTAATACACCCCCCAAATCTTTTTTTAAAATTTTTAAAATTTAATTTTATTGTCAAGGTGATGTGCAGAGAGGTTGCAGTTACATATTTAAGGTAGTGAGTACATTTCTCATCAAACATTGTGACCCCTCACCCTCGTTTTTCTTCCACTTTCGCCTCCCCTCCAATCCTTCAAGTTGTAAAGTTCATTTCCAACATAATGTCTTGTGAGTATTGCTGTTGTATTGAGTCATCCTTTGTCCTTTGTCTCACCATTTTATTGTTCCCCTTCCCTTCCCGATTTCAGATAGACATATATAATAATACCAAATTAAATACAATGACAACAGGGGACAAACCATAGGGGAACAAAAGAATGAAAGAAAAAAGAAATAACTTCATACAGTACGATAAAAACAACAGCCCGGAGCAGTGGCTCGCACCTATAATCCTAGCTACCCAGGAAGCTGAGATCTGAGGATCACGGTTCAAAGCCAGCCCAGGCAGGAAAGTTTGTGAGACTCTTATCTCCAATAAAACCACTAGAAAAATTGAAGCGGCACTGTTGCTCAAGTAGTAGAGCACTTGTCTTAGTTGAAGAGCGCAGGGACTGTGCCCAAGTCCAGAGTTCAAGCCCCACAACTGACAAAAAAAGAAACCCTCTTGTGTCCAAATCTTGGAGTTCATGTCACTTAGCATCATCTTATATGGTCATATGTACACAGCTATTGAGCTATTGTGATCCTCTTCGAGGACTACCCTAGACATATACTAATAATTACAGATGAGAGAAATCATGGCATCTATGTTGGGTCTAGCTTACTACACTTAATATGATTTTTTCCAAATCTTTCCATTTCCTTAGGAATGGGGTGATATCATTCTTGCTGATGGAAGTGTAGAATTCCATTGTGTATATATACCACATTTTCTTGATCCATTCATCTACTGATGGGCATCTGGGTTGGTTCCATGTCTTCGCTATAGTAAGTAATGCTGCAATGAGCATGGTTGTGCAGGTAACAACCACCCCCATTAATAAGTGGGCTAAAGACGTAAAGAGATTTCTCTGAAGAGGAAAGAATGGCCAATAGAAGAAGAAATGCTCAACCTCTCTAGCCATAAAAGAAATGCAAATCAAAACAACATTGAAATTCCACCTCACTCCAGTTAGAAGAAATCTATTAACAACAGAGGCTGGTGGGGATGTGGCCAAAAGGGAAAGCTACTAAGCTGTTGGTGGGAGTGTAACTTGTTCAACCACTCTGGAAAGCAGTTGAAGGTTCCTCAAGAGACTAATAGAGCTCCCCTATGACCCAGAAATCCCACTTCTGTGCATTTACCACAAATGATGATTTTTTTTTTTGCATATTTCACTTCTTTGACTAAGTATATCAGGATTGAATTTTTCCATTTCAAGAGTAACCGCTGGCCCTTTTATCCTACCCTTTAACCATGGCCACAGTTTCTTTCTTCATTGCCAGGATCCCTGGCTTTTCCCACATTGGTGTGTGTTTTTAGTTTGCCAGCAATTTGAGCAAAATTTGAATTCAGATTTTGGATCTCACATTTTCATGGTTCCCTTGCTTCTACAAATGACTCCTTAAATACAGCTACTTTTGCACCCTTAACTCTTTCATCTACTTCTCTGGTCAGGAACCTGTGGTTTTTCCATCATCAGAGCATGAGTGGATTAGAGTGACCTACAGGGAAAAAATAAAATAAAATACTGATAAACTTGCAGTTCTTACTTGATAAAGAAGAATTTCAAGATTTAACATATGTCAATTTTCTCCTGCACTTTTGTCTTGTTAAGTTGTTTCTGTATAATGGCTTTAATTTCTGAATTAGCACAGATTCAATCACATGTCAGAACTGAAGTAGCTAATAATCTGACTACTGGCATGTGGACAAATCTTGTTGTCTATCTTGTTCATTGTGTCTTGCATTATCCATGGCATATGTTTCCTGAGAGGTGATAATATGTAGCACAAGGTCCTTCCACAAGTCCTATGCCATGCCTATCCACACACTTCTACACCAGAGTTTCCTGCCTTTACTTTTTCAGACTCTTTTCCTTCTAAGAACCTATTATATGTACAGATCATTTGCTACTCTATGACTGTACAAAAGTATGGAAAGCATAGGGTTTGAAATTTTGCCCACTGGGAAGATCTTTCTCTTGCCACTTTCTTTCAATTGTTGAAATGTCCTCATCTTTAAAATTTTTTCCATTTGTGGAATAGCCATGCACTTTACTAATGTATAGTCAATTTCATTTTCTGTCCACTATCATTCCTTAACCACCTATAAATAAAAAAAAAAAAAAACTGAAGGAGGTAGAGTTGAAAAGAGGTGACAATTCTTGGTCCACAGGCAGCTCTGAAATAAAGATTACTTATTAAATTAGGTAAAAAAAAAATAATCTAAAGTTCCAAGACCTATTATATTATCTCCTCTGTGTTCAGTCATCAACCAGGAATGTCCACAAAGAAGGGCCTGGGTTGAATGCAGCAACAAATTTATCTAGGTTCTGTACCTGGAAATTTGCCCTGCTCTCAGCTAACAAACTCTTTCTTTAAAGGAGATCTGAACTGTTCTCCATATATACAAATTACCAAATATAGAAAAAAGCCCTCCATTCATCCAAGGAGCAAAATAAACTAACAGAGAAAGCTTGCCATAAAAAAAAAAACAAATTCACATATTCCTGGCATTAGTTTCTCTTATATTAAGTATGTTGTATATTGTGTCTCAGTATCAGATCCAATCTATACTGTGAAAATAATAATTACCTTATGGTTATCTGTTGAATAAATGAGTAAAGTTATTATGAGGATTACATTAAATAACACTTGGAAGGAATCTGAAAAGAGTATTTAGCAAACAATAGATATTCAGTAGATACATTAAAGTAAAAAAAAAATGCTTTAATTTTTGTTTTGCAAATGTTGAGACTCTAATCTCCAGGGTTTTTTTTAATTGAAATATTCTAAAAAAATCTCCTTTTAACTTCAGTGTTTAATGCACAATAATTGACACATTACTTCTTCTAAGAACGTGAAAGGTTCACTGTCCATTCTGACATAACAGGTTGAGGAGGTCTGAGAGAACTATGGCTCTCTTAAGTATATCATTTGGTTACAACTCAACATCTTGACATTAGAATTTCTGGCATAAAAATAACATTTATAATTTTCTCTGGAAGAATTTTCTTGGCTAAGGGATCTAATAAAATTCTTCTCACACCTTTTCTATTCACTGACAATTTCCCATATCTGTGCCCACTCACATAGATACAAGAATTACTCTTGATTGATTGACATCAGGTCATTTTAGTTCATTTCCTCTACAATTAACCCTTAATTTAAAGCTATTAAGATTGTTATCATAATTATTCTTGTTCTTGGCATGATTATAATTATTATTCTATACTGCTATTAATACTTAAAGCTATGGTAATAATATTGTTAATAATAAATTTAGACAAATTATTATTTATAATTTTACATTCTTACAGCAATCCTTACATACAAATATCTATGTACATATTTTTGAATAACTCCATGCAAGGATTTTTAGGGTGCTATTTCTTTTTCAAAATTATTAATATTTTTAAGACTAGATATGTGTTGTCAAACCAGGATTTATACCATGTACATAAATTAATAAAAATTTAGCATCTAACAATTTCAAAATAAAAGACCTGAGTATGTTACTAAATTGCAATGGCAATTTTTGTCTTTAAGTAGATAGTTTTGATTACGTAAGTATTTTTTCTCATAAAACTAAATACTTTAATTATTTGTACTTAACATCAGAAATGTAAAACAAGTATACATCAGTCCTAAAGTAGTCAAGGTCACTAAACTAACATGTTTCATTGTAATAAATTTTTGCTCCCTACATAATAGACTGTTATAATATACATACATATATACATGCATATTATATGTATGTTACACATATATATGTTATAACAACATATAGATACACACATACATATATACATATTTTATATATGTGTATGTGTGTATATGTGTACATATATGTATGTATTTGGTCAATGTGACAAACACCATGAAAGAAGCAAGTTAAAAGAAGAAAATCTTGCTTTGGCTCATGTTTCCAGATGTGTCAGCCCATCCTTGGCCAACTTCATTGCTTTTAGGCCTGTGACAAGCCACAAACATTAGAGAGGAGAGATGCTGTCCTAATGACAGCCAGGAAGCAGAGATGAGTGAATCACTGTACTGGTGGGCTTCATTCATCTTCTGCTTTTTATTCTATCTGAGCCCTCAACCTATTGGATGGTGTTGTCCCTTTTGTAATTGTTTCTGGGAACACGTTCACAGAGGTATGTTTTTCTTATCTCCTAGTTCTCTACATGCAATCAAGTTGATGATTAAATTTAAGCATCGCATCAGCTATGTTATCATAGGATGAAAAATGAGCTCCTCATGGGCTTCCTTCTGTCTCCTTGACTAGTGAAAGAGGAGCTCACATGAAGCAAACGAGCCTTATTCATCTTATGCTTCTAGTACTTAGTGTAGAGTCAGTACTCAGCAAGTATTTGTTAGCCAAATAAATACCTTTACCTGTTTTGGATGCTATAACCTCAGGAAACAAAATGACTGAGATAACCCTGGGCACTGACTGTGGCTATCAACGTTAAAACACAGTAGCACTTTCCAGTGGCTGTGAGGCTTGATGGGAACTTTCCAGGATTGACAGACACAAGAACCAGAAACACAGTGGTGCAATGGCCTTGACTACTTACAAAAACTAGATGGAAGACCTGGGGCAAGAATATAAAGGAAAGTTCCTTTGTGTTCCTGTCAGTGAAATTCCTAGATTACATTTGTTAACATTTTCAAATTACTTGCAGCTTTCCAAATCCAATGCATGATCTCTTTACCTTTCTTGCTTTAAGAGAATAATACGTTGGTGTCTCTGACAGTCAACTTCCTGGACTTCTACCCTGTTCGGTTGTCTTACTTGTTCTTGCTTCCTCACTATGGATTTGTTTTTACAGTCTGTTTTATTTATCTTTCAATGCGTTGCTTTCCCCAGGAAATGGTTACTGGTTTTCTTGGTGTTTACATATACACACTTGTACTTTAAAATCATCATCCCACAGAAATGTTCCTATCGCTTCTGTCACTTAAGAGCTGATGATTCCTTAAGTGATATTTTATCATCTAACTCTCGAACTTCATATTTAATGTTGAATTCCCTATTGGGCATCTATTTCACTCCCCCAACACTCAATTTCAACATATATAAAAGCAGAGCTACTGTTTCTCTGTCAAAAACTTGTTTACTCATCTTGTTTCTCCTACATCTCAATGATTTCATATTCTTTTAAGACAAAAAGTCTTAAAACTTATAAGAAAACCTTTGAATATTTGCCCAGACTTAGCCTATTATTTCTAGGACTGATTATTTGTAGTGTTTCAACAGGGCATCTTTTCATTGTTTCTTGTAGTTATTATATTTATTTATGTATTGCATTTATTATTTGTATTTATTTCTTTAACACTGGAGCCATGAACTCAGGATGGTGTGTTCTCATTTGTCTATCTTGCTCATGATTATTGTTCTACACCTTGATCTATGCCTCTTGTCTGGCATTTTGTTAATTAGTTGGAAGTGGGGGACAAAGAATTTTTTCTTAGTGGGGGGAGGCTTTGAATTGCAATCCTCATTCTTTTTATCACAGTGTCCTAAGTAGCTAAGATTATAAAAGTAACCCATTGTTATTCACCTTAATACATCATATGAGTCTAACTTTTCCACATAATACTCGCCCTCTCCTTTCTGTTACTACTATCATTGTCCTACATATAAGAAATCCAAGATTTATTGAAACTTCCCAAGGGACTGGGGGAAAGGGAAGGGGGAGGGGAGGGAAGGGGGTAAGGAGGGTGAGGAGGAACTCAATGGTACCAGAAGGACAGGAGACATATTGGAGGTTCAGTAGTTGCAGACTGGACCACTTGGGGTTTCTTTTTTAACTCTGTTTTACCAAGCAAAGAGAGGTGTTAGGTTAGATACATAAGCAGTGAGGTCATTCGCTAACTAGCTTGTTTTGTCCAGGTATACTACAGGCAGCTTCTCTCTCTAGATAATTATAGCTTCTTCAAGTACCCGTGTACTTGGAAAAGCTAACATTTCCTGGAAATTCTGGTCCTAATCCATTCTCATGGCTTCTTCTTCCTAATCCATTCTCTTGGCAATAGCTGTGGGAATGGAACACAGGGAGTTTTAGTAATATGTGATTTGATGCTGATTCACTATTGTTCTCAAGAACCATTACACATGCTAAGGACATGGAATATTTTCTGTGAAACTACATTTAGTCCATTATCACGTATATCTGCAGCAGCTTTTGTCTCAGAACTTTCCCATTTTAGCAATGTGAATTTTCCTATTTCTAGGATCCTCCAATCCACTTTGTCAGTTATCTTTACCCTCCCAACTGTAGCCTAAGGAAATACATTTTAAACTTAGGAAACAGTCATCAAAAATACTTGAGGCGATCTTTTCTATAGGAGTAAGCTCTTAACTATTTCTACCAGAAATAATTAACTCTTGGTACTGGTGATACTCTTAAATAAATACATTTGACTTCTGATTTTGATTTTCAAGTTGAGGAAGCTTTAGGGGATGGTAAATGGTCATGGGATCTTTATTTCCCAATATCTGGGAATGTTCTAAGACAATTTTTCACTTATTTCCCTGTCTGTTTTGCTAACCAGAGTTTCAAACTTCCTTATTTCTCATTGTCACACTACATCTTTTTGACACTGTAAATGTATGTGATCAGCAGCACAACCATGCACCAGCCATTTGTCAAGTTAATAGTGCCTTTGCCTTGAAAAGAAATGGAAATATTTCTTGTCCATACTTTGTCCCCTTCCGAGACCCCTTTGTTGCTATTGTTTCCCTGGGAAAGTGATCCACTGTGCTAGATCATTCCTTTTGGTTTTTTACCTTTTACTGTCTTTGTAGCTCTTAGCTTTTGACCTTTACTTCTTTCTGATCTCTAACTTCTATTTATTTTTATTTTATTCCAGACCTTCTTAGACATACATTGGTTATGTTTTCTTAATGATGTTTAAGTATCTACTACAGTATTCAAATGTAACAGCATGAAACCTAATTAATTCTTGTGTTCCTAGGATACATTTTCTTCATAATTGATACCATGCTTTATAATGGATATTTTAGATAAAATAGAGGTTATTATAAATAAATCTGGAATGTGTGAGGGAATTATGGTTAAAACTGAAGAACAAAGTTTATAACAATTTAGAATGATTCTATTCATACAAATGCCCTTTTGGGGAGTTTAGGTAAGAAATAATTACTCTCAAGAACCAGTAGCTATAATGAAGAAAGGAAGTCAAGGTTCAAAAGCCAAGCCAATGTGTACCCATCATCAAGTGCTTCAGAACATGAAGCACTTAAATATTATCCATTGTAGGTTAAGAGTTCAGGATTTTAGTGAACAGAAGACATAATCATAGAAGCTTAAACCTGGCATCTAGGAAACAAAACAATTAACAACAAGGGACTGAATAGGGAACTCTACTGTTGGGTGCTGATTACTGGCATTTGGGGGGCTTGGACATAGGAAAGGCATGGGGTTTCTTTGAAAATAAAAAATAGATTATAAATATTACCAAACTAAAGTTATAATAATTAAATGAAATTTTGCCACTGGAAAACTACATTTACAATAACTAATTGAATTTTGTTGGTTGGTTTAAGTTATTACAGGTAAAGGTAACTGGGTTGAAATAACTATGTATATATACACATTTATACACAACATACTTCAGAATTACCTGCACAACATAATACTCTGCTCAGAGTACATCTACAGTCCTTTTTGTTTTATTTCTTCTTTTCTACTCCAATGTCTATGGGCATTTTCCTCTCTCTACTTCCTTCCTAGTAACTCAGTTATGGTCTGAGATTTTCACAATCGTAGATAAATTTTCTTCCCTCTACAGAAATTCCTATCTGCATGAAGTTTACTCACTAAAGGATGAAAGAGACAATAAGCACATGTAGATGGATAGTTATAGATAGATGGTAGATACATGATAAATTGATGATAGGTGATGATAGATAAATAAATGAAAATGAATGGAACACACAAAATACATAAACAAGTAAAATGATGACAATAAAGTACTGTCTTATCAAGGATGGAAGTGGCACTTTAGCTCAAGTGGTAGAGCGCTAGCCTTGAGCTGAAGAGTGAGGGACAGCGTTCATGCCCAGAGTTCAAGCCCCACGACCGACAAAAACAAAAACAAAAAAATCGTTGCAGTGGTAAAGGAAATCAAGGAGATAGGAAACATCAGTTATATTCTTTTTTTTTTTTTTTTTTTTGATCATGGGGCTTGAAATCTGAGCTTGGGTGCTGTCCCTGCACTCTTCAGCTCAAGGCAAGCTCTCTACCACTTTAGCCACAGCCACACTTCAGGTTTTTTGATGGTTAATTGGAGATAAGAGTCTCACAGATTTTCCTGCCCAAGTTGGCTTTGAATCACGATCCTCAGATCTCAGTTTCCTGAGTAGCTAGGATTACAAGTGTGAGCCACCAGTGTCCGGCAGCAGGTATATTCTTTAAGGAAGGTGTTCACGTAAGGTTACCTTGAAGGTAATAACATCTGAACAAAGGCTTGAGTAAAATAAAAATAAATAAATATATAAAAATCCAAGAATGAATCAGAGAAGTGTATTCTAAGGAAACAGAAAGTTAAATCTATAGAGCTACAGTTAGCAAGGGGTCCAAGATGGCTGGAGTCAAAGAACGGAAGAGTAAAAATACCACACTTTGAACAATAGAAGAGGAGCAAGGGATATAGGATCTTGTAGAAAATGACCATGGCTTTTAATTTGAGTGGTATGAAAAATTGTTTTAAATAGTTTCACATTTTAAAAATATCCCTCTGGATACTTTGTGGCAAATGGCATTTCTTGGCTACAAGTAGAAAAAGGAGGCTCAACCAACGGTTGATAAAAACTTAGACTAGGGTGATTGCAGTGAAGATTAGATTCCAAATAGAATGTGAATTTGAAGTAAAGGGGTCTGAATAATTGCGACAATGGGACTCTGTCCAACAAAGGAAATGTAATTTTCTTCTGATTCATATATTATTAGCAGTAAGATGATTTAAGAAGGTATTTTACCCATTACTTCTTTCTCCTTTAAGCCGACTTTTCTCTGCTGTTGGTGGCACCTTGGTTAGCAGTGGAATATTCACCTAGATACCCAAGGTAAACACCTTAGAATGGTGCCATTTGTGCACCTCTCATCTCAATCATGACTAAAGTATACAATTTTTCTCTCCAAAATCTCTTCTTAAGTGCACTGGACCCCCTATGCACAAATTGATTCAGACAACTCCACATTCTTTATAGGAACTAGTTTGGATCAACTGTCTTTAAACTCTTACACAAAATTGTGCTGCTACAGACCAGCTTATCTTACAATCAGGACTCTCTTGTCCTCATGGATCATTTAAATGAAGCAGAAAATAGAACCCCTGTTTCATGCTGGTGAAATTCTTATGCACCATTGTTTTAAAACAGGAAATTTTCATCATATTTTTGCACTCTTAAAACAGTTTGACCTTCATTACAATTTGGCTAGAGCAAAGGAAAAAGGTTACCCAGGCAGTTGGCTTATATATACTGTTTATTAGTAATTTAGAATCACCAAAATCAAACTGGGAAAAGTAAAAGCCTACTAACCCTCTCAATGACAGAGAAGCAAGTCTGTAATAAAGTTTGAAATCGGACTGAGAACTAAAAAATGTGGTTGTGTCTTTATTATAAAAATAAACCAAGGGATGGGTTGCATTACCAAGAACTCAATTCTGTGCAAATTTGCATGCTACAAATACCTTTCTCATCAACTTCTAACCTTCAATGTTTTTAAATCAAATATTTTAATTGCATGTTGGGTCATTAACTCAAAACTGTAAGAATAAGGTATTAAGAAACATTTGACTACTAGAAGCACAAGACAAAACCATGACGTATGATATTTGCTGGTGGAAAGTATAGCTGTCTTCAGGGTATCCATCAGGACACTAAGTTTCTTAGGAGCTCAAGCACTGACTTCTCAGAAAGTTTCTATTTACAATCTTGGCAATGACAAGGCAGTTGGTACACATGGAATATTAATTTAGCAAATATCGATGCCAACTTTATACTCCATGGATCAACTCACCACCTTTTCTTCAACAAAGGAGCAGCTGTTTGGTGTTTAAGTATTCACATAGGAGGAGCGAGAATAATATCAGGCACACTTACAGAAGCATAAAATCATGTATATGTAGGCATAGATTGATGCAGGAACTTGAATCATGAAATCACTCCAAGCAATCATTTAATTTGTTGCTAGTTAATCTCCAATCCTTGCATATGCTGGAGAAATATAATTAAAAACAAAACTTTCCTCGAACAAGAAAAGTTGTCCTCCAAGTTAAAAGAGGAAGAAAATTATTCTATTAATAGATAAGCTTAGGCTAGACTGTAACTACATCACAAGAGGTCACTAAGAAATTGCAAATGGAGAAAGAAATCTGTTTTACACATACAAATAGACACAATCCATTACATACACATTACAAGATAAACTATAACTACTCTTCAAGTAAGATGACTTAACAGCACAATTTATCACAGATAGTTCATCCTAAATTCATTTTGTAGTTAGCTGACCAGCTGTGTTAGCTAACTCTCTTTGTTCGAAGGAAAATTAAATTTCTGCTATCTTTATGACACACAATAGTTTTGCAACTTGAAGCCAGACATCTGACAAAATTAGGCTCCTATCCTACTGAGAAGGAAGGATGTTATCTTCCTTGATAATTACATTTCTAAAGATGGTCCCCAGGTTATTGAAATGCAGTTCCCATGTGATAAAGCTGGCAAGGGACTTAGTTAGCTCTTAAAAGATTTATATGTACCTCAAATAGACAGAGAAAGAAATAGCAAGTTGTTTAAAGAAAGGAAGTACTAAAAGTGGAGAACTGTCATTTCTATTTTCAATTTAAAAAACCTAAGCATTGTACATGCATTCTGGAAAAATCTGATCCGTTGTGCTCAATACATATTTATTATTGGTACTTGTGACATGATTAAGAAGATGAATATCTCCCAAATTTTTAGAAAGAAAATAAGCAAAAACACCATAGTCTCTAAAACAAACTATAAAAAATTAATGACACAGCAGAAAAGTACTCATAGGCTTGTATAATGACACAATGGAGGACAAAGTGGGTTTCTAACATTAATTATATTATCTTTAAGTACTTGTACATAGGAGTTGTCATTTAACCAAACTTTGTGTGTCTTGATCAATGTCACCCATTTCATTTATGACGTTGGGATGCCAAGCAAGGCTGACTTGTCTGAAACCTGTCACTTACCTTTAGTGACCTTGAAATATTTCTGATCCTTGCCATCTCTATTTCTTAACCTGTAATGGTTACTATATATTTCATCTGCTACAGCACAACATTGATTACAAGTAGCTCAAGTGGTACAACACCAGTTATGATCAAAAATGCCAAATGAGACTATGAGACCTGAGTTCAAGCCCAGTAGTGGCATAAAAGGAAAAAAATAGAGTGGGAGGAGAAACATGTATGTTTCTAAATGAATAAAATAGCTTCATAGCGAAGTCTTAGTGACTAAGTGACATATGTAAACAGTGTAGCGGAGGACCTGGTACATAAGAGATGCTCAACATATGCTCTTAACCATTGTTGAGAATGATAAAAAAAATAGTTTCCTTATTACAACAAAAATTACCAGGCTGACAAAATGAAGAGTCAGAAAGGTTTTGGTCTTTCTATATAAAATATTCATTCTTAAGTCTATTTACAATGAGATATGAAAAGAAAAATATGATGAAAATGGACAGTTTTAAAATAATTAACAGAAAAGCCAAGTAGGAGAAGTAAGTCAGGAATGTTGTTGAAAGAACAAATTGTTGTTCACAGCTACATATTTTGACACATTTAACTTTCTGAAATCTTTTCAAATAGTTACCTACTTGTTGGGGTTTATTTTGCTCAATTTTAATTCAGAATTAGCCATTGTATTGGATTTTAAGAAATGATTTTGATATATTTAGCAATCTTCTCAAGGAGAATAGGCAAGGAGATTTATGCCTGTAATCCTAGCTACTCAGGGGACTGAGATCTGAGGATTGCGGTTCAAATCCAGCTCAGGCAGACTCTTCTATCCAAAATTAGCACCAAAAAGCCAAAAGTGGAGCATTGGCTCAAGTAGTTGAGTGGTAGCCTTGAGCACAAAAGCTCAGGGACAGCTCCTAAGCCCTGAGTTAAAGATAGGGTCTTGCTAGCTTTGCCTGGGCTGACTTTGAACTTGGGATCTTCCTGTCTTCCTCCTAAGCATCTGGGGTTGTATATGTAAAACCCACTCCCTGTCTATTTTTGGTTTTTGGAAATGTTTTCTCTCTCTCTCTCTCTCTCTCTCTCTCTCTCTCTCTCTCTCTCTCTCTCTCTCTCTATATATATATATATATATATATATATATATATATATATATATATATATCCTTGAACCTTACTATATTTTTCCTTTCACCCCCCCCCCAAGGACTGGATGTGACCAAAGAACAAGGAACTTGGAAAGGTTAAGAAATGAAGAAATGCCTGTTGTGTGAATTTTTGTGGTAAAAGATAACTAAGTAGTTTTTAGATCAGGGATTGCTATTTTAAAAAATTTGTGTCTTAAACCACATCAAAATGCCTTCCCTTATATTTTCAATTTGTGAAAGTTTTATCTGACATAATCTGCTGAAATAATTACCATCTGTTTTATTTGAACTTTTATAACCATAAATATTAGTCAAATACTTTCATCATTTATTCTATGATGTAAAATCTCAAAAAAATTAGTTGTATTTGCATCTTATCTTCCCCTATACCACAGCCCTGGAGATTACACAATTTACATTTCAATCTATTTGCCATGCTCTATCTCATCTATATCTATAAATTCATATTGTTTGTTCATTTTACTGTATTGTTTTCCTTCTGAGATATTATTTGTAATGATTTTCTCTTTCTCTTACAATCTCACATCATCTTTCAGACTGAAAGTTGTACTTTGGGTACCCTTACTAGTGAGCTATATTGGCACTTTATAGAGAAGTCGAATCCCAAGGCAAAGATATAAAAATACAAGTCAATATCCTGCCAAAGTTTGCTTGTGAGACAAAGAATTTAATGATGCAGCAAAGAAAGTATATAACACACACAAATAATGATGATTTGTCCTCTATGGAAGTTTTATCATTTTAGTCAAAACAGGACAATTTAAAAGTAAGCTCTGAGAGATATCACTTAGCATCTAAACTTTACAATATGTCAACTTCCTAAATATGTAAAATTCCAGGATTAATATTTCAGATTATTTTAGTTCAATTGTTTCTTTGGAATAGAAAATACAATTAAAATAGCAATTGTGTGATCGTAAACTGACTCAAAGAAATAAACATTTCCCTCAGAAACTTAGGAATAATAAAACCTTGAATATTGCATTAATTCTTTTCTAGTCAGCTCACAATTCACCTTTACTGAAGCAAATTAGATTTTGAAAGTACTAAGGATGCTTTGAAACAAAAGGTTATTTCTTTGTATGGCAATATCAACTATTCCGCATTATTTTCTTGTAATTTTAATTTAATAGTAAATACTGCCAGGGAATTTCTACAGATATCTGGTCAATATTGGTCTGTTGACATGCAATGTACTGTTTAAATAATGAAGAGTTTCAATAAATGTCCAATAGTTACATTTAAATTAAAAAAGTTTCAGCTATATAAGTCATATTTAACCAATAGAACAAGAGTAGGCACTCTTTTAACTAGAGCAGAATGTCATCTTATTTTGAGTACTTAAGCTAAAGTGAAGCTAAAACTTACCCTCTGTTCTTAAACAAAAAGAAGTGCCCACTGGTTTGGATGGCTGTCTTCTTGGCTGAGAAATTGCAATAGTCAGATGTTTTCTAAGTATTAGGGAAAAGAAGAGGGGTGAAAGAAGACTAGCCCACCAGATAAAAAAAAATTCTTCAATCCACATTCACAAACTACAGTTTTCCTGTGGCAGTTTTAGGCTTTCTTATGATGAAGTTAAGGTTTTCAAAGAAGTTCAGAAGTCTTAGGATGCTGAGAATACTGTTTAATGGTATGCATTCAAATTCAAACCATAGGTGAGGAATCCTTCCTCCATGGAAATTAATGAAGTTATTCAAACAAATAGGAAAATATTGGCTGTACTGGGGTTGAAATGTATTCATCAATAGCCTTCAAAGCTTTGAAACTCTGAAAATAGAAATAAACTTTAAATTATTTTCTATTTAAAAAAAATTATTGTAAAGGTGATATACAGAGGGATTATAGTTACATAGGTCAGGGACCTCTTGCCTCTTTTTCTTCCATTTTTTTTCCCTCCCAACCACTCTCCCTGACAAGTTGTATAGTTCATTTCTACTGAGTATCAGTGATGAATTAGTTCACCTTTTGTCTCACTATTTCTGTGTTTTCCCTAACCCTCCCCCAAATAGATAAACTTACATATAAGACAAAAAATAAGGATATAAAAAGCAGCGACAAAAGGGGAAAAACAAAATAAAACACAAACAAACAAACAAAGAAAAAACTTACTTCCATTTCTTGGAGTTCATTTAGATAAACACTTTATACGATCATGTGCACATAGCTATTGAGCCCTTCTTATCCTCTCCTAAGAATATCCTCCTTTGGTCTCACTGTGTGAATGCTTAGAATCCTGTTTAATGTGTCATGTCCAAGTGTAATTTTTTTTATCTTTTATCATCCATTGTGTTTACTAGTAGATTTATAGGCACATTCTAATTACTACAAATGAGGGAAAACATGCAACCTGTTTTTTGGATCTGGCTTACTTCACTTAACATAATTTACTCCATGTCTTTCCATTTCCTTATGAATAGGGAAATATCCTTTCTGATGGAAGCATAGAATTGCATTCTGTATATATACCATATTTTTGTAATAAATTCATCCACTGAGGGGCATCCAGGTTGATTCCAAAGCTTTGTTGTGGTAAAAAAAAAAAAAAAAAGAATACTGCAATGAACATGGCTGTGCTGGTAGATTTAGTGTGGCCTGGTTTGTGGTCAATTGGATTAATGCCCATGAGTGGGATTGCTGGGTCATAGGGAAGCTCTATGTTAGTATTTTGAGGAACCTCGATACTGCTTTCCAGATTGGTTGAACAATTTTACATTCCCACCAACAGTATAATAGGATTCTTTTTTGCCACATCCCCACCAGCATCTGTTATTTTTCTTGATAATGGCCATTCTAACGGGTGAAGTGACATCTCAGTGTTGTTCTTATTTATGTTTTTATTATGGCCAGAGATGTTGAATATCTCTTCATGTGTCTATTGGCCATTGTTACTTCTTTTTCTGAGAAGTCTTTCTTTAACTCTTTAGTCCAGTTATTAATTGGGTTGTTGTTTCTTTGAGGATTTATTTTTTTGGGGGGTGGTTAATTTTTTTATTTATATTTTTAGATATGACGTGCTTGTCTAATGTGTAGCTAGTAAAGATCTTCTCTCATTCTGTGCGTTATTTACTTTGCGAGCTGTATCTTTGGCCATACAGAAACTCTTCAGTTTGATGCAATCTCCTTTATCCAGTCTTCTTTGATCCAGTCTTTCTTGTTGTAATTCTGGATCTTTACTTAAGAAATAAAGATCTTGTGCCTAGGAGCCTAGAAGCCCTAGTGTTTCCCCTGTCCCTTTCTGTAATATTTTCAGTGTATCTGATCTTACATTTGGGTCTTTGATCCTTTTAGAATTAATTCTAGTACAAGGTGATATATAAGGATCCAATTTCAGTTTTCTCCACATGGATAGCCAATTCTGCCAGACAATTTTGTTTGAAGAAGCTGTCTTCAAACAACAGACCTATGGGTCTATTGGTTCATTTCTGGATCTTCTATTGCATTCCATCAGTCCTCAGGCCTATTCTTGTGCCAGTATAAAGCTGTTTTTATTATTATCACTTTATAATAGAGTTTTAAGTTTGGTATTAATATTCCTCCAGCACTGTTCTTCCTGCCTGCTAAGGATTGTTACTGTTATTTAAGGTCTTCTCTTATTCCATATGAATTTTTGGATTAATTCCTGTGTATCATTGAAGAAAGTTGTTGGGATTTGATGGGTATTACAGTAAATTTGTAGATTAGAAGCTTTGGGGAGTATTGCTATTTTAAAGATGCTAATCCTTTCAATCCCAAGCATGGAAGATTTTTCCATTTCCTTAAATCTACTTTAATTTCTTTTTTCAGATTTTTAATATTTTTATCGTAGTGGTCCATTACACCTTTGGATAAGTTAATTTCTAGGTATTTTTTGTGAGGCTATTACAAATGGAGTTACTTTCCTGATTTCAATCTTGCTCTTCTTATGTTGGCACACAGAAAAGCTAATGATTTTTTTGTGGGTTAATTTTATACCCTGCTACTTTGCCAAAGGTTTGGATCAGCTCAAATAACTTGAGAGGGGAATCTATGTCATCTGCGGGAGGTATAGTTTTACTTCTTTCTTCTCTGTTTGTATCCCCTTTGTATTCTCTTTATATTTTTGTCTTGCCTTGCTCTTGCATGGAATTCCAGTACTATATTGAAGAGGAGTGAAGACAGCAGCTTCTATTTCTTTATTGAAGCTTTATTTTAGGTCTTCTTGATTTGTTTATCTGTGCCTTCTCTCATATCCTTTAGCTGAGTATTGTTTCATTTGATTCCCTTTCTTTCTCTTAGAATTCATTTAGCTGTCTGTTGGTGGACTCCATGAATTCCTCTAATAATATTTGGTTAGTCTCTTTATGCTCACAAATTGCCCTGTGTAGACTTTCTATCGTTTCATCAACAGTGTTTCTAAAGCATTTTAAGTACTGGCTTCTAAGTCATTCATGTCTGTTCTATTGCCTGGTTATTTTCTATGGGAATTGAGCTTCCTTTACTTATCATTATTCTTCTTTCTATGGTTTGTTCTACCCATTTGGAAGCAAAAGCACTCAAATCTGAAACTACAACAGGACATGATAGAAATTCAAAACCCAACACAGAGCCTTATAATTGCATAGATATTAAATCAGAGGTTTAAAATCAGAGGTGGGTATTCCCTTATTTAAATATGCCTTCAATTTTGTTTGGGGAGGGATCTTGAGGTGCAGAAAAAGAAAAAATATATACATGTATACATATATATGTATATATAGACAGAGAGAGAGAGAGAGAGAGAGAGAGAGAGAGAGAGAGAGAGAGCATCAGTGAGTGAATATGTTGTAAGAGTCAGGATAAACCAAACAAAACAAAAAGGATCACAGGATGACCCAACTAGGCAGAATAAAATGGAAACAAATGCAATCAAACAGACAGATAAACAATAGGAAACAGAAGAATAAAGAAAAGAAAGAAAAAGACCAGAAAAAAGAAAATAAATAAAGAAATAGAAAAATAAAGAGAAATAAAGGAAGGAGAAAAAATTTAAAGGAAAAAAACCCTGAAAACTAAAAATTAAAAATTGAACAATCAAAAATATAGCCAGAATTACATATGCATACAACTAAGAAACAGTTTGAGCAAACACCATAGACTTATATCTAAGACTAAACAAAACATCTTCTAATCCCTCCTCTTTGAATTCCTTCTTGAATCATCAGTCTATCTCTTCACCTAGCTCTAATTTTCTTTGTTAAAATTGCTAATTGAAATTTGTTTCATTTTTGACGTGATTGCACTGGTTTTCATAAATGGCTACATACAGAATCAAGAATGTCTCTCACCTGTAATTCTAGCAATTCAGAAGATCTGAGATTATAGTTCAAAACCAACCCAGGCAGGAAAGTTCATGAGACCTTTACCTTTAATTAAGCACCAAAAATGCTGGAAATGGAACTGTGGTTCAAGCAGTATAGTGCTAGCCTTGAGTCAAAGAACTCAGTGAGTATTCTCAGGCCCTGAGTTCAAGCTTCAGGACTGGAAAAAAAAGAAGAGAAAAGAAAGAAAGAAGGAAAGAAAGAAAGAAAGAAAGAAAGAAAGAAAGAAAGAAAGAAAGAAAGAAAGAAAGAAAGAAAGAAAGAAAGAAAGAAAGAAAGAAAGAAAGAAAGAAAGAAAGAAAGAAAAGAAAGAAAGATCCTCTAAGATTCATTAATGTGTTTGCCTGTCTTTAGTCAGGTATATGCTGTACTTGATTAGTGAGAAAATTATTGCTCTCCTAGGGTTAAGTACGGTAGAAATGTATTGCAGCAATAATTGGAATTGAGACCACTTAATTTTCTGCAACAATTATTTTTGCTTCTGTAGAAACTTTTGGGGATCAGACTAAACCTTTTTCTGTATCATCATCCAAAGAAATAATGAATCATTAAATCATAAATCATGTCCATTTATTAAATCATGTCCATTTGTTTCCTAAAATTCCTCTCAGTATCACACCTCTTTCTCCATCTCCACGGTAAAAACCATCAGGATATCACTATCCATTATCAGACTTCTTACAACTACCTTTTAAGTGCTTTTCTGATTTGCCCTTTCTTGTTCTCCCTGTTCCAATTATACTTATCCTACTGTTCAGTCTAACCATATGACTCCTTTAATTAAAATTCTCCTTTTGTCATGCATGGCATGCTGGATCAAGGCCAAAATTTTTTGGCATAACCTACAGGAATGTACATAATCTCACTGTCTTCCATCCTCATCTCCTTCTAAGTAAAGGAAGGAAACTTTAGACAGAGAACCAGAGATCTGGGTCTATCAAAGTATTTCAATTTACCTGAGCATCTTCATCATGATGAATTCTCCTTCATGATATTCCCTCTGGTGAGTATATTCTCCTAAATCTGAAAACAGCTCTCTTTATTCTTCTTTGAATCATCTTAGACAGAGATGACTTCCTGTAGGAAAACTTTCCAGACATCTGCTAAAATATCTAATAAGAATATGCCTTCTTATTGCCTACAACATACTAATTCATTTAGAACTTACAATTACCCTAGGGAGAAAAATCTATTTTTATGTTCCTTTTAAAGATGAGGAAACTGAAGGACAGAGAAAACTGGACAGAGATGAAGACATGTAATTAACACAGAAAGGTTGTACATGTTATGAACTATATAATTTTCATCCAACACTTCTCTTTGTTTGATCACCACCCTATGCTTTTCTGATTTTTTATCTCAGCACATAGAAGCATCTTGGAGCAATACACTTTATGAATGTATCTTCTAGAAGATCCTTCAGGGCAGGGACAATGTGTCTTTTTTATTACTGCTACTGGCAGGAATCAATGTGACCATAAAAAATAGTATTTGAATAAATGTAAAATATAGCTTATGAAATATTTGAATTTTAGGCTGGGTTCTGGTTTCTCATGCCTGTAATCCTAGTTACTCAGAAGACCGAGATCTGAGGATCATGGTTTAAAGCCTTCCCAGGCAGGGAAGTCTGTGAGACTATTATATCCAATCAACTGCCAAAAAGCTAAAAGTGAAGCCATGGCTCAAGTGGTAAAATGGTAGCCTTGAGCACAAAAGCTCAGGAACAGTTTCCAGGCCCTGAGTTCAAGCCCCAGGACCAGTAAAAACTAAATAATTGAATAAATAATATTTGACTTTTTCTTTCCCTTACTTTGTGTTTATTAATTATACTGGAGTACATAAGACTTTCAAGTCAATCCATCTAGTATAGTACCTGAGAATACTGCCTGCTTGATATTCTGTAAGACGATTTAGTGAGGGAAAGATCCAAATAACTGATTTAAATGAGGTATTCCAAAAGATTCTCTCTTTGGTTATTGCAAAATTATATTTAAATGTGACCAATATGTTTTCCATTTCTTTTTTTCTCTTTTTTTTTATTGTGAGAATACCGTACAGAGGAGTTAACAATTACATGGGCAAGATAACAAGTACATTTCTTATCAAGCACTATTACCTCCTCTTTGTTTCCCCTTCCCATCCCTTCCCATACTCTCCCCACCTCCCCCCACCTGATCCCCCCCTACCAAAGTTGTAAAGTTCTTATTAGACCAATTAGGTCAATAATTCTCAGAGAGCCACTCTCCCCCTGTCTCTAGCTCTAGCTCTATCTTCTTTTCTCTGTTTCTCATATTGCTTACTAATATTCATGTACTAGTGTAGTACACCATCTACTTTTCAACAATTCCAGCTAGCAGTCATGAGATCATGCAGCTCTTTCCAGCCACATGGAGTGTAAGTGTACTAGGAAGTTCTTTAGTAATGTTTTAAAGAAAATGACTTGAAATAAAATTAATTATTTTTACAGTTGATCATTACTGATCAACAATTTGAGACTGATATATTGAACAAGACATTTGTGTTTCTTCTCTACTTTCCATGTGAGCCCTAATAGCACTTCTTACTCTATATTTGTTAACCTAGTGCTTTGTATTCAAATATGCTGAGACTCAGTCAAAATAACTTCCAAATAATTACTCGAATAGGTTCCAAACTATTTTTTCCAGGAAGCAGTTCCCATGACTCATCTCTCCCTTAAACCTTTTAATAGATCTTTAATACTTAAATGTAAATCCTACTTTTCCCAGAACACAGATTAATCCTTTCCTCCCAGAGTAATTACTTTAACAGCTCAAAAGTTTCCTAATTAGGATGATAAATTACACAGAAATTCTAATATTTCTAGTTCTAAATCTGCACTATCAAGTCACATGAATCCTTCTGAGATTTATATTGCTTCATCCTTGAATACTTTATATCTCTACCATGTATTTTTGGCATATTTAGATATGTTTAATTTTTATAAAAACATATCATGCTCTGCACTCATTGTCTTTTCACATCACCTATATACCACCCTAACTTCTTACCACACATAGCTGCTGGACATTTTCAAATTTCACAACAGGTTCCACTATCTTCTATAACTCTTTCTTACTCCCAACTTGCGTACTTCTCCTTGTACTGTCATAGTTTTTAATACTCCCAGTACCTACAACGAAGCTAAGAATCGTTTGTTGAAGATAAGAAAGCAGGAAAACTGGTAGACAAGAAATAGGAAGAAAAAAGAAAAGAAGGAAGGAAGAAATAAAGGAAGGAAGGAAGGAGGAATGAAAGAGGGAAGAACTTATTTAATACATTAGAGATGATTAATAAATTTTGACAATTATGTATATAGTCTTCCTTCTAATCTAATAACATTCATCACAAAGGTTATTTTTTATCAATTTCTAGCCTAAAATATATTTTCTGATTGATATTTAGTCTCATTCTCAGAATCCTATAAAAAACTTATGCCATCAATTCTATTCTACGATGGCATTAATTCTATTTTACTGACAAAGGAAGAGCAATGTTCTAGACCTCCGTCATTCTCCTCCCCCAATACTGAAAACTGAAATCAAGATCTTTCTGTGATAGCAAGTGTTTTGTTACTTAAGTCATTTTCTCTGTCTTTTTGATTGAAGTTTGTTTTTCAATGAGGTTTCACACTACCTTTGCCCAAATTATCCTTGGACTGTGATCCTTCTATCTCCACCTCCCAGATAATTGGGACCATAACATGTGCCATGACACCAGTTCTCCCAGACCTTCTAATTGCTTTTAAACTGAACTCTCCATCACTAATTACTTAAGATCAATGAATATCTAGGATGTAGCTACAAATTTATTTTAACATTCCAATATATGACAACTGATTACCAAGTCACAGGTTTTGTTGTGTTTTTTTTTTCAATTTGTATTATCACAGACAATTCACTCGTAGACTTTTTCAGTTTAATCTCATGTCTCACAGATGGTTAAGTTTGTTTCACAGGTTTGTGCATTTCAGGTTAAAGGATGGCTATCTGATATCAGAGATGAGCTCTGCATCTGTATTGTATAATAGTAACTGAAACGAAAGATGGTCAAAATGAGACTGAAACTTTCTAGGACACTGGGCTCATTAGTTTTGCACTTCCTCTATTCTTCTTAAAGATTAATTCTCTGTCTTCCTCTGCCCTGCACTTTCCCTGGGAGACTGACATTAATGAACTTCATTTACTGACTTTCCTGTCCAAAAATTTCCAGTTGGGTTAAGACTGTGTAGGAGCATGCAGGCAATCTGAATACAAAAAGAAGCTAGGTTTTCTTTATTGCTCCTTTTTTAAAATTTGACCTCATGATTTTATTGTCTTCATAAAAAAAGTTGGAACTTAGAACTGTATCACTTGCCTCTTTCCCTTTTTTATTGTGAAAATACCATACTGAGGGGGTTACAATTACATGGGCAAGGTAATGAGTACATTTCTTACCAAGCATTTTTGCTTCCTCCTTTGTTTCCCCTTATCATCCCTTCCCATCCCCACCCCCAAAGTTGTAAAGTTTGTTTTTGACATAATGACTTGTACATCTCATTGTTGCAATGGGTCCACCTGTATCCCTATTTAAATGATTCATTTTTTCTCTTCCCCTCCACAAATTATACCAACATCAAATACAGTGAAAGCAGGGGTTATACCATGGGGGAGGGACATACAAAGCAACAAAGAAATATATTAGAAACAATTGCAAGAAAGAAAAAAAACATTTGAATCCTTATCTTGGGTTTCATTTCACCTAACATCAACTTATCCGACCGTTTCTGTTTGTCCCAGACATATACTAGTTATTGCAAATAAGGGAAACCATGGGACCTATGTTTCTTTGAGCCTGGCTTACTTCACTTAATATAATTTTTTTAATTTTATTTAATTTTATTTGTGAACATACTGTACAGAGGGGTTACAATTACAAGGGCAGGATAATGCGTACATTTCTTACCAAGCATTGCAGCCTCCTCCTTTGGTTTACCCTTCACATCCCTTCCCAGCCTCCCCCCTCCCCCCCCAATCCCAATCCTTCTCCTTCCCCCCACTTCCCCCGCCCCCGACGTTGTAAAGCTCGTTTTGGACATGACAACTTGTACTTCTCATTGTTGCAACAGGTCCACCTGTATCCTTAAACAACTGGTTTTTCCCCATCTCCTCCACAAGTTATACTGACATCAAATATAGTGAAAGCAGGGGTTATACTGTGGGGGAGGGACATACAAAGCAACAAAGAGATAATCTTATAAATGCATTAGAAACACATGCATGAAAGAAAAAACATTAAAATACATATCTAAGGGTTCATTTTCCTGACATCACATTATCTGACCTTTTCCACTTGACTCATACATATACTAGATATTGCAGATAAGGGAAACCATGGGACCTATGTTTCTTTGGGCCTGGCTTACTTCACTTAATATAATTTTTTCCAAGTTTTTCCATTTCCTAACAAATGGGGCAATGTCATTCTTTCTGATGGAGGCATAGAATTCCATTGTGTATATATACCACATTTTCTTGATCCATTCATCTACTGAGGGGCATCTGGGTTGGTTCCATATCTTAGCTATGGTAAATAATGCTGCAATAAACATAGTTGTGCTGGTAGCTTAAGTGTGGTCTTGTTTGTGATCATTTGGGTAAATGCCCAAAAGTGGAATTGCTGGGTCATAGGGGAGCTCTATGTGGAGTCTTTTGAGGAACCTCCATACTACTTTCCAAAGTGGTTGAACAAGTTTACACTCCCACCAACAATGCAGTAAGGTTCCCTTCTGTCCACATCCCCTCCAGCATCTGCTGTTATTAGAGTTCTTGATTATAGCCATTCTAACTGGGGTGAGGTGGTATCTCAATGTTGTTTTGATTTGCATTTCTTTTATGGCTAGGGAGGTTGAGCATTTCTTCATGTGTCTATTGGCCATTCTTATTTCCTCTTCAGAGAAGTTTCTCTTTAAGTTCTCTTTAGCCCACTTATTTGTTGGGCAGTTGTTTCTTTGAGGATTTGTTGTTGGGGGATTTAATTTTTTTGAGTTCCAGGTATATTTTAGATATGAGACCCTTGTCCGTTTTATAGCTAGTTAAGATCTTCTCCCAATCCGTGGGCTTTCTATTGATCTTGCTAGCTATGACCTTTGCCATGCAGAAGCTTTGCAATTTCATGTAATCCCATTTGTCCAACCTTCCTTTGATTTGTTGTGTTTCTGGGTTTCTATTAAGAAAATTTTGGCCTGTGCCAAGGAGACCTAGGGTTTCTCCTATTCCATCCTGTAATGTTTTCAGGGTGTCTGCTTTGACTCCAAGGTCTTTGACCCATTTGGAGTTGATTCTGGTGCAGGGTGATATATAATGATCTAGCTTTAATTTTCTACAAGTGATTAACCAATTTTTCCAGCACCATTTACTGAAGAGGCTGTCTTTCTTCCATTCTATTTTTTTAGCTCCCTTATCGAAGATTACGTGGCTATAGGTCTGTAGGTTCATTTCTGGGTTTTCAATTCTATTCCATTGGTCCTGAGGTCTGTTCCTGCTTGCCAGTACCAGTTTTGATTACTATTTCAAACTCTTTCTCTTTTTATCTCCACCCAGTTCAAAATGTTTGCATCTCTTAATAGCTAGCTATCATTCTCTTAGATCTGCAGTTGGGCTCAACACATTCAAGTTGCAGCACAATCTTTGCAGTCTTAGCTTTTTTCCGGAAAATTGGTTAAGTTGACGGCCATAGCCACTCTGCTTCCTGAAATAACGCCGCTTTCCTTGGGCATCGAGAGAATCCTTGCCCTTCTTGTACTGTGCTACTTTGTGAGGTTGGTGCTTGCCTCACTTACAGAAAGTAACAGAATGTTAACCATGATGGCAGGAAGCCCTCAGCAGCGGCCTCATTGCTCCTTTTCTGGTTCCTTCCATGACTTTTTCTGGCGGTGACTCTCTCTTTATAAAGGCTCTAACTGTAGCCCTTTCTCCATTGTTTTCCCTCTCGCTAGGTGAGATGATTCATTCCAAGTGATTTTAAGACTGATTATTGTTTTCTCTTCCTCATTCATTCTTTCTTTCCTTAGCTTCACTGAGTATATGTGACTACTTCTTTAAACTCTCTTTGTTTTGAATAGTTGGTGATCCCTGCTAGGTTCCTGAGTGAAACAAACATGAAGTCTTAAAACTTATATTTGCAAGATCTGTAGCACTGGAAGTCTATTAATTGAGGTTTTTATATGGTGGCAAACAACACAACATTATTTTACTCAAAAGATCTGAAATATTTTAGTCAAAAGACTCATGAGGGCAGGGGATACAGCTCAGTGGTACAGCACTTACATAGCATTTACCATGCCTCGGGTTGGAATCTCAGCACTACAAAACTATTTTTTAAAACAAAATGACTTCAATCAATCACATTTTATTAATTTTATATAAGGAGAAATCTGCAGGTAGATAGCTATTGATTAATTTGAGAGTCCACAATATTGGCTCTGACAGATCTTCGCTTAGCCTTTACTTGAGGATCATGTGACTTATTCCATCTATTACATCCTCATTCGGTATGAAAAAAGAGGAGATGAGAGGTCATAGCAGCTGTGCCTATCTTTCTTTGTTAGAATTTAAAGAATTCAGTCTGTTCACAGAAAATGTACATCTAGAATCTGTAATGCGCCAAACCGTAGCCCTCTAAAATTCTTTTTGTAGGTACCTCAGAATGAAGATGTTCTTAGAGACAGGTCAATGAAAGAAACAATAAGGCTAAAGGAAACAATATGAGTGGTCTTAATCCAATCTCCCTTGTGCCCTTATGAGATAGCTAAATTAGATACCGGGGATGTACATGCATAGAGGAAAGACAGTATGAGTATGAGAGCAAGACAAGAAGATATACTTCTGCACACTCTAGAGAGAAGCCTCAGACACCGACCCTGCTGCTATTAAAAGCTTAGACTTCGAGCTTCCAGACTATGAAAGAATGATGTTTATGGAGCTACTGCTGTGGTACTCTACTTTGTTGTGGCAGCTGTAGCATTTAATGCACCATTTGATTGGCCAGAAGGATAGCATCTGATTGGTCAGAATTATTCTCAGCTATAAGGAAGGCTAGGGTAATATTTAGATTTCTATCTCTTTACACATGTGACCTCAAGAAGGAAGTTGGGACTAAGTAATCACACCACATTATTTCCTTCAGAAAAAAATGCCCTTATGGTAGCAATTTCATTTCAAATTCTCCCCATAGGGGTACGTTGTAACACAGCCCTTGTTTTGCTGAAGGCTTAAAGTTTCAAAGGACACATTTCTTCAGGCATAACAATACAGGGAGGAAGATGAGCATTTATAAAAGAAGCTCATAAACAGGATTTGGTGCGGTGTTTGCTATTCAGACAATAGCGTTGTATTATCTCCAAATTTTCTCTCACAAAAATAAGTTAATGAGCTTCCTGTAGAATCAGATGAGAACCTAAAGCCATGGGATCATTAAGAATTAAAACGACAGAGGATGTGGTGGTGATTCTATGAAAAAGTGAAAAAATGTGTCATGATTTGCAAGTGAGGAGAAGGAGAAGGACAAAGAAGCTACATCAGCAGCAGGAAAGTATGCGACCAACATGGCACCATGTGAAACAGGTTGTCACTGTCCATTGAAAAACCACTGGTAGTAGAACAGTGGACAGAATAATGCTAGAAATGCCACTATATGCCTCAACAATCCCAGTATATGCCTATACTCACCAGAAGAGTGAGTATAAGTAAAAAACTTAGAGAAAGATTTGAGCTTCAGCGTACTGACAAACAGAATAATTAGCAGAATAATATCTGCATCCTGATCCTTGGGACCTCTGAAAAGGTGAAATTATGTAGAAAAAGAATTAAGGTTGCAGGTAGAACTAAGTTTGCTACTCAGTTGAATTTAAGATAGGAGATTGTCTTGGATTGCTCAAGTGGGCTCAATGTAATGATAACTTCCTTTAAGAAGACAAAAGAGAAAAATCAGAGAGAAGTGACATGAGAACTCAATCTGCTTTGCTGGTTTTGAAGATGAAGAAATAGGCTATAAACCCATAAATGCATCCTATCTCTAGTAGCTGGAAAAGGTCAGAAAATAGATTCAGCTACATAGCCTCCAGAAAGGAAAGTAAATCTGTCAAAACTCTGATTTAAATCCAGTGGGACCATGTCAAGTTTCTGACCCTCAGAGATGTAACATAGTAATATTCAGTTGTTTCATGATAGTCTTTTAACGTGTGATAGCAGAAAAATAAAGTCAACTTACATATCTTAAGGGATGAAAATAACAAAATACTACAATTTTTTCTCCATTTTTTTGGGGGGGGTCCGGTTGTGGGGCCTGAACTCTGGGCCTGGGCACTGTCCCTCAGCTCTTCAGCTCAAGGCTAGTGCTCTACCACTTGAGCCACAGTGCCACTTCAGGCTTTTTTTTTATTTTTTCTGCTTATGTGGTGCTGAGGAATCGAACCCAGGACCTCATTCATGCAAGGCAAGTGCTCTACCACTGAGCCACCTTCCCAGCCCTACAATTTTTTCTATGTCTATATCTTCTTCTTTCCATTTGTACACACCAAACTCTTCCATAAGTCACAGCACTCACTAGGTCTTGGTTGCACTGTTGGTCCTTTCCCCAATTTCAGGCGTATCAGTGATAATAATTATGGCCTCTCCCTAAGCATTCATCACCTTCCCTTGATGATTCTCTAAATCACACCCACAGATTCATAACTATTCCCTTCATTAATTTCCCTTTATGTAAGTCTATGCTTTCAAATCTTTTTTATCTTTAAATAGTATACAAAGGGGTTTCAGTTCAACCTGTTAATTCATGTGCAAAATGTATCTTGATCAGTGTCACCACTTCCTCTTTATTTCAGTCTAAGTAGGCCAGTTATTTTCTCCAGAGGCCCAGAGACTTAATATTGCTGACCATTTCTTCAGAAAGTGGTCAGCAACTAATTCTAACAACACATCCACAGGCTCTGGACCTCTACTTTTCTGATGACAATATACACAATTCTCTTGAGAAAAATCAAAGCTTCCCTAATTTTTACATAGAAAACACCTCTGGGTTTCCTATTAGGAGCCACCATATGTAAAGTTGGTAACTTAGCATAGAAGCAGATGAATGAAGAGAAAAGTCTATTTACAGATGCCCAAGCATTGGAGAAAATATCCTTTCTGAAAACAAAGGAGGATTTCAAATAATAAATGCTATTGCAAGTTTTTTTTAATTAGTAAGGTCTCGGCAGCTATTATAGAAGAAAAAATGTAAGTTTAAATGAATTAATTCAGTTTACTTGTGATATATTTGCCTCATAAGTTGAAAGTTATTTTATGCTTGTGCAAATACAATTATAATCTCATTTTCCTTTAAGAAATCTGTAAAGGCATTCATTTGTCATTGCTATTCATAATCTCTGATTCCAAAGGTGAAGGTCATTTTGGTACACCTACTGTTCAGATGTCTACTAAAAACACTTGTCAGTTGAAGCCAATTATGAGTATATATACATATATGTGTATATAAATGTGTGTGTAACATGACCAAGTAAGATTTATTAGAGGCTTAACAAAGTCTGATTCAATATTTGAAAATCAATTCATCTAATCCACCATCATCAACAAAAATAAAAACAATTAATACTGCAAAGACATTTAACGAAATCCAAAAAACTCCAGGACAATAGGAATTGAGAGACATTTCCATGACTTGGTAAAGGATTTTTTAGGAATAAAAGAATAAAATTGCTTTTGTTTTTAGGGGATTGTTTTGTTTTATAAATGATGTAATTTTCTATGTACAAAATCTCCAAGAATCACCAACCAAAACATAGCATAAATTATACAGAAAGTATATCAGATACAAAGTTTATACAAAAAAAGTCCATTGTTTTTTTATATAACAACATTAAATTGGAATTCAGCATTAAAAATGTGATACCATTTATATTAGCATTAAAGCATAAAGCATTTAGGAATGAATTTAATGAAGTACATAGATCAATAGGTCAGAACTCAGAATAGTCACACAGCACTAAAGAAGAGAAGTATACTACTAGAGCTACTAGAAAGCTAAAACAATTAAAAATTGAGGTGGTTTTAGTGAAAAATGTAGATAAAACAATAGAACACAACAGGGAGCCCATAAATTGAACAATATGAATATATCCAACTGATCTTTGACAGAATTGTTAAAACAATGCAGTGGAGAAAAGTTAATCTTTTCAACAAGTAGTTCTTGAACAATTACATATGCACATGCAAAAAAAAATTAAACACCATCATGAATTTTGATGGAGCATTGAATAAAAATAGCTAATAATAATATCACATACATCTAGTAGCTTTTTGTATTTATAGTTAATCAGTTTATAACATTATCAGTTTCAGAATCAAAGTGGTTTCAAGCCTTAAAAAGATGAAAGAAGTTTGTGGAATAACTAGGGACCCGTGATAGCTGCCTTATATCTCTAATAAATGCTAAATCTTTGATAGTAGGAAAATTAATAATATCCAATAACATTTCATCATCCACAGAATGAACATAAAGATACTGCTTTCTCTTTTGGATGTAATCATGGCATTATAACTAAATAATGCATCTGAAGTAATATCACAACATAAAGATTCTCTTTTATTAGGTAAATTTCAATAAACAAGGATTCAAATTTAAGATTCAATAAAACTAGAAAATATTACCAGTGATACATCTATCACTCTAGCACAGACAAACAGAACATAAATCATCATTTGCCATATCTCTCTTGATAAACATGACTGGGTAAAGCTCTTGCTTTCTTTTTTACAAAATAATATTGTTCCTCTTGGAAAACTTTAGATTTTTATGAAGTGTGAGGAGACTGTCATTTAGAAATGTTTATTTCTTTTTTAAGCCATCTTCACGAACGGAGAGCATTTCCCTCCTTCTTACATTGGGTCTGGCTATGTGATTGACTTCAGAAAATAGAATCTTAGCAAGCATGAGAGCCAAAGGCTTGAGAAGTATCTGTGATATACTGGGCTGGTCTTCTCAACCATGGCATCACCATGCCAACATGAGCTGACTAGCCCACTGATCCAAGTGAATTGAGAGACATTGACTCAGATCCTCATGCCTGGATCTTGAAGCAGAACACAACATCAGTTCAATCTGTGTCAGCCAACCCATAGATCTCAGCCCAGCCTGTTCATCAGAACAGCTGAAGCTGAACCACAGATTTGAGATAAGTAAATGATTTAGGTCACTGAGATACTGTAGTTCTATTTTATCTATTTGTCATTGCTCTTGGGTGATAGCTACTGAATACATCATGAACCTTATTTAAGTAAGTCCAGAGTCAAGTTGGAAGCACAGATGTGCTTTTAAGTAGTCTGTATATGTGGGCTTTCATTTTATAAAGTCACAAATTTTTAGCCTATTTACATTTCTATTTGTCAGTATTTTACATATTGATTTATAACATACTCCCCTTTACTACTTTAAGTTGCTTATAAGGCTTTAAGAATGAAAAAGTGCTCACAGCAATGGATTTAGCACTTACAATATGCAACAAATTATAAATTGAAATCAAAATGTCTTCTCTGTTCCACTCTTGAGACTATTATAATCTTGTAAAGGAGATAAACACCTAACAATAGATATAACACCATTATATAATAGATGTAATGGCATGATGGCAATCATTGTAACAGAGCACAATATGCAGGTGAATGTGGATAATATTCTTGACAAATATAGGAAGGAATTGTTAACTATGCCAAGGTGTAGTTAAGTTGGGACACTCACACCAAATAACCCTGAATATACTAATATTTGTACTTTAGTGTTGACAAATAAGAATGTTACCAAACATGAAATCAGATGAGGTATGTCAGATTACATGGAATAATATGGTATACCTATAATACATGTTATAAAGCAAAAAGGAGCAAAAATATTTCTACTATGCACAGTGATTAGATTATCATATAAGAAGGTGAAAATGGGAATTCTAGTAGAAATGGAAACTAAATATATGTGGAAAAATCTGATTTTTTCTTTTAATGCAAGCAGTGAAAATGTACATGTATAATGATATAAAAAGTAATTGAGATAATGAGTGCAGACTTGATTTTAGCTATACCATTGTGTCATTGAGATTAAAGGATTAGACCTGAAAATACTTTTTCTATAATTCCCAGAATTTAGTATTTCAAATCAAGCACAACATATTGAATTTTATCCTTGGCTTTTGCCCAAAGTTTCAAAATGTTCTTAAGTTTGGTCTGAGTAAAGAAAAAAAACAGAATTTCCCCCCAGATTCTTTCTCACTTGGTCTTTGAAATTCTCAGTCATAATATTATTTGACAATAAAAAGAACAATCAGGCTTAGTTATAAATCAAAGTTTATAAATGGAGTGGAGTAGATTCTTCTTGGCAACTGTGGTCTCTTTCAATGACACTATCAGTATTGTATTTCTAGAGAGTAGTGCTGAGAATACAGGTCTTCATATTTTATCACTCAATATCTCTCTGCATATCAGTATCTGTTGTGTTAAGAATACTTTCAACACAATTAGTTGTAATTACATTACATTTGCTTGGACCCCTTTGACTCCCAAAGAAAGGACTTTATGAGTATCTAGCTAAAACCTAAAACAGCAGGGCAAAGGATGAACTAATGCAACATTGATACTCACTTGACACTATGTTGGAAATGAGCTTTACAACTTGGGATGGGGGGAGTAGGGATGGGGTAAGAGGGAGAAAATGAGGGATGGGGTAACAGTGTTTAGAAACAAATGTACTCTGCTGGGCACCAGGAGCTCACACCTGTAATCCTAGCTACTCAGGAGGCTGAGATCTGAGGATTGTGGTTCAAAGCCAGCCGGGTCAGGTAAGTCCATGAAACTCTTATCTCCAATAAACCACCAGAAAACCGAAAGTGGCGCTGTAGCTCAAGTGGTAGAGCACTATCCTTGGGCTGAAGAGCTGAGGGACAGCGCCCAGGCCCAGAGTTCAAGCCCCATGAGCGACCAAAAAAAAAAAAAAAAGTACTTACTACTTATGTAACTGTAACCCCCTGCTCATCACCTTTTCAAAAAAGACTTAAAAAATAAAAATAAATTCTGGTGTCAGGGGATGATTTGGGAGGGGATCAAACCAGAGAAGAGCAGGTTTCACAGACAAAATTTACTCACAACCTGCATCAAGTCCATATAAAACCACACCCAATTTGAAAGCCAGGATAAGCGGAGACAGAGGAGCAAACTCAAGAGCAAGACAGGGAATTAAAGAGAGGCACAATGAGATTCCAGAATAATTTCTGAAAAGACTGTGACAGCCACTGCTAATGAAGTGTAAGTAGATTTAGGGTAGGTGTACGAAAGCTTTTGACACTATAGCTGAAAGTACAAATATCTCTATATGATCTAAAACAGACTTTATAGATTTTGTAAGGCAACCATGACCCAAAGCACTCTTCTTACCACCCTGGCCTTGAAAACATGCTATGATATCACTTCCAATCAAGTGAGATGCAGAAAAAACAGATCTGCCTTAAAACAACCACTTCAATTGCCTCAAGTCTTAGGATTACAGGGGAATTTGGGGGAGGGCAGCAGCAGTGCCCAATACCATTGTGGATTCATCAGAAAAGCAGAGGAACTACCTTTGCAATTAACTCTTTCTAAAAATGAGTTATCTGGTTCCTCTTTTTAAGAAATAAATAAAAGTTGCATGAGACACAGAGGATTTCAAAATGAAAAGTGAAAGCCTTTCTTCTCCAACCAATGCCTTCTCACAGGTAGTAATTATTAGTATTTACTGTCAGCTTCTTCTAAAACTAAATATATAGATCACTTCTTTTTCTTTACACAGAGCAGAATCCTACTATACAGCATGCTCTTTGTATTACTTTTCCATTTAATACATCTTATAAATCCTTCCCTCTCCCATTCCATATATACCTTATTCCCTTCAATAAAATATTTTTCACTCCCCATTGATTAAAGTCCTGATTGCACGCAGTTCTGTCTTTTAATACCTTTTGATTTTTCATAGATGATTATAGATCTTTTTTTTCTTAGCTCACAATATCAAAAGGATATTGAACACATATATCTTGGCACAGTTTGGTGAGAGTGTCTATGACATGTTTATAGGTATTTTAGTGGTATCATTCCTGAAATAAAATGTCCAGACAATTCTAACTCATTTGTGCATTGCTAAATGGACACTACAGTGCTATTTTTCTATTTGCTTGGCACCAAAAAGACTGCTGTATAATTTTATTCTCCCAGGTCAATATATAATCAAACCTTTCATTTAGTTTTTGTCAAAATGATCAATAAGAAATGAGGTGCTAGCGTTTTCTTTATGTCTGAAAGGCTCTTTTCATATGGCTTTTGGTTATCTGCTTGTCTTTGTTTGTAAATTCTATCCATTTCTAAGTTTTATGTTTGATCCAGACAAATTCAGTTCATTCAGAAATTAGATACATTGGCGGGGAAGGCAGTGCTGTTACCTCTGTGTTGATGTGTTGTGAAAGAATTTTAGAGGAAATCTAGGTCAGAGAAAGGGCCCATCGGCAGGTACGCCCACCCCCCCTTACCCCCAGAGCTACACGTAGCGCATCCTACAGTTTGCAGAGCTAGTTCCTCCAGCTCTGTGGTGATGAGCAGAGCCTGAAGTAGAAGCTGGAGAAATTCTGCCTGCGTAGCTATGGCGTTGCAAAATCCACTTCTATTGTCTCTGAACTAAGAACTAATGACTCAATACCAATTCATACACCACCTCAGGGATGAAATGGCCTTTCACAGAAACGGTCAACATGCCTGAGAAAATGCTATGAATGCCTAAGAGAAAGGTCAAGGATAGGAAAGGCCCTGTTAGAGGCTGAATTCCTAACAAACCACAAGAAAAAAAAAGCCACTGCCAAAACTAATTTACTCACGTAAATAAATTCACCACTAAGTGATGGTTGGAAAACAATTGTCTTCATCTCTATTAAACATCTACTCTGTTAAAAATCACCTTTATCCCACTTTCCTTCACTAATTATTAGAAAACAGGAAGGACCTTCAAAGAAGTGTAAGAACTTGCTAGTATAAAATGTGTGTTTCTTAAAAGTATATTGACCCAGAAAAGTACTGACAAAGATAGAAAGAAGGCAGGCACTGAATAACAGAGTCATAGTCATTGAAGAGGCAGAGCAATCTCAACCATAACAAGCTTTACCTTATAAATGTACTTTCTATGCCTATCCATATGATGTGTATACATAATTAAATCCCATGAGAAATCTATAAAAATGCAGCATTTCCCCAAAACTATAACAGATTAGAGCACATATTATAAATCCTCATTGGACTAAAATATGTAATTTTAGGAAGAAAAAAGGAGCTTGTTTTTCTTCAGAAAGTATTTCTTCCCTTCATTTTTTAGAATCTGTTTATCCAATCATCATTTATGTAAGCTCCTGAATACTCAGAGCTTCTTTGCACCTTGATGGCACCCCAGTAATGAAGGAACCCAAGAAAGAGTGTGACACAGTAATACGAGACAATGATCCTGAAGTCAGTGTCCCTTCTGAACGAATGGCACACTGTTCAAGTTTATAGCTATTTTCACGTGTTGATAGGCCATGGAGTTGTACCCATGGAGTTGTGCCAGGGAGAAGTCATACAAGAAGCTGAATCAAGACATCCTAGCATGGCCTAGCAGGCAGAGACAGGGTCCTTGAGCAAGGGGCAAAGAAAGATGATGGTAAGTGAAGTAAGCCAGGCTGAAAGAAACATAGGTCCCATGGTTTCCCTTATTTGCAATAACTAGTATATGTCTGAGTCAAGCAGAAAAGGTCAGATAAGATGATGCTAAGTGAAATGAACCCCAAGATAAGGACAAAAGTGTTTTTTACTTTCTTGCTATTGTTTCTAATGTATTTATAAGGTACCATGTGATTTTTTTGTTGCTTTGTATGTCCCTCCCTCACGGCATAACCCCTGTTTTCACTGTATTTGATGTTGGTATAATTTGGGGAGCAGAAGGGAATAAACAAATTGTTTAAATAGGGATACATGTTGACCCATTGCAACAATGAGATGTACAAGACACTATTTCGAAAAACAAACTTTACAATTTAGGTGTGGCGGGGGGATGTAGTTGTGGAGATGGGGAGGAAAGGGATGGTAGGGGAAAAACAAAGGAGGAGGCAACAATGCTTGATAAGAAATGTACTCATGGGGAGTTCCGGGAAGATGGCGGAGGAGAAGCTGGAATCTGAACAAGCTCTTGCATAGAAAGCAGTTTTAAAGTTCCAGTGAACAGTCCTAAGCCAGAGAATCACACCAAGTGTGCCATCACAGGACAGAGAGTTAGTCAAGAGAGAGGAAGCCAAGGAGACACATCTGAGCGCTTGCCAGCAGCTGCCGCTGCGGCGGCAGGGTCGCGGCAGCGACCACCGCCGCGGGGTCATACCTGAGACACAGAGAGTCCGGGACGAAGGAGCCAGACGCAGCGGAAGAGCGGATTCTACTCAACACCAGCAAGAACCGACAAGGAGCGGACATCTTCATCCTGCAGTTTGCAGACCAGAGATGACCCAGGATCCAAGACTCGGCATGAGTAGAAGCCCGATTTCCTCACTCCTTCTCAGGGAGCAGAGGAGGGAAGGCCACCTCTCCCCCACCAGCACTGGTGATCACCATCTTGGATACCAACAAAGCTCGGAGGAGCTCTTAGCTCCAGCTCAGGCCTTGGAATAAAACGAGTCAATTAGCAGGTCACAAGAACTTAACAGCAAAGTGACCTCACAGACTCAGTTCCATCCAGGGAAAAGTCACCCAGCTCAGGCGCCAGCCATTGGAGTGGCTTTCCTCACTGGGTAACCAGAGTCAGAGGCTGCCCCTCCCTCTAGCAGCCACCACAATCAATTGAAAAACAGAAACCCTGAGAATGGCTCCAGGCTGGGCGCTGTGAGTTTTTTCACAAAATAGCCCCAGGGAAAAGCTACTGTTTGTTGAAAGGTCTCAACTCTACCCAGAACCTAGCCTCATCACTGCATCCCCCTCTTTTGTGATTCTCAAAGCAGATCACCCTCCCAGTAAACTAACCTGGGAGGGGGATCTCAAAATCTTGGGTAAAGCAGAGCATTTTTCTGCCTGTTCCAACAAACTGACTTAAGAAACCAATCAAGCCACAGGACCTCAAGCTGACCAGAGACTCCAACAAGAGGCTGGTTACAGACAAAAGGGAGATACAGGATTCTTCCCACCCCTCCCAAAAAAAAAAAAATCAAAGAACTTTTTTTTTTCTTCTTCTTCTTCTTTTCTTTTTTTTTTTGATACCTTATATATATATACAAAAATTTTTTCCTTTTCTAAAACTTTTATTAATCTTTAATTTTTGCCCCTTCTGAAAAAATAATTGTTTTCTCCTCTTATATTGTTTTTTTTCTCCTCTTATAATTTTTATTTTAGGAATACGTGAATGTGCGTTTACCGTTCTTTTCTTGTCTTCTTTCTCTTTTTCTTTCTTTCTTAATTATCTTTTTGTTTTTTGTCTAGCGCTACTGAACTTCTAATCTTTTCTGCTCCCTTTCCTATGCTTTCCACCTTTTCCTCTCTTTTGTTCTTCCTTATGTGACTTAACTCTTGTCTTGCAATCCTCAGATAAACCCATAGTTAACTAGTAGACCCTATCCCCCATTGTGTACACACTTAATCCACAAATTTATTACTCAATTCAAAACCTCTGAGACTTAAATTCATTAATAGCAGTACTACCTCTTTATACCTATATAATATTTTAAGCATTTTTTTAAAGTTTTTCACATCTCCTCTATGTCCCTCCCTTTCTCTCAATATATTCACATTCCTCTCTAAATAGATGGTCTCTTAATATCTATAATAACATTAATTTTTACGTTTCTATTTTTTTTCTGGTCTCTTTTCATTCCCCTTTCCCTTTCTTCTTTTTCTCTCTCTCTCTACTTGCATCCTACCCAACCTATTTCCTGCATTGTGATTAGGACATAGTTAACTCTCCCTGTGCCTCCCCACACCAATCTATTCCTATTTTTTACCCACATCTCTCCCTAACCCTAATAATTTCTGGTTTTCCAAATTCTTCTCTTTGGTTCAAAGTCAATTAACATATAGTTGTTTGATGTCGAATAGATGTATCTGTTGAACTAGATTGTATCTGTAGACTATTGACTGTACAAATGCAAACTTTGGTTGATGGCTGCCTTAAGATAGTGTTCTAGCACAAAACTGGTGCTATCTTCATCTTAAATGGGCAGAGTAAGCCGGAAAAACACAAGAAAAATGGCAAATTCGGGTATCTCAATTCCCAATCTTGATAATCAGGGGTTAGAACAGATAATGAATAATCCAGAGGAGAGTTCCCAAATAGCTCTACAAACACTGCTGGCAAACATGATAAATGAGAAGTTTGACAACGTACAAAGGACTCTGTATGAGCGTGATAGGGAGAGAGAGGAGGCATCCCAGAAGTTTATACAGGAATATCATAGGCGTGAGGAAGCTACTCAAAAACTGATACAGGATTTGTGTGAACAACTTGAGAATACTCAAAGAGAAAGGGAGGAATGGCGTGAGCAGGCTGAGAACACTCAAAGAGAACTGCAGGAATCCCACGAACGGGAGGAAACTAATCAAAGAGTAATACAGGAATTGAGAGACCAGGTAGAGAACACACAAAGATCACTAAAGGCATTCATGGAATCCATTAACAAAGAGCTGAAGGAAGTCAGGGAGACCACAAAGGGAATGCTGAATGGAACCCAACAGAAGGAATGGGAGTCCAAAGAAACCATAACCAATCAACTAAGTGATTTGAGAACAAACACTGAACACCAAATTAAGGAAGTAAAGAAATTCATACAAGACCTAAAACAGAGCTTCAACAAAGAACTTGAAGCCATCAAAGCTGACCAATTAGAAAGAAAAGAGATAAAAAACAAAGTAGAGAGTCTTGACAGCAGATTAGACCATGCAGAAGATCGAATCTCAGGGATTGAAGACAGCCTAGATATTATAGAGAAAGAACATACAACCATCCAAGACAAGTCCAAGAAGTATGATAGATCTATCCAACACCTGGAAGACACCATCAGAAGGCCTAATCTAAGGATAATGGGTGTAGAGGAGCACCTAGAAACAGAAGTTAATGGTCTAGGAAATTTGTTTAACAGGATCCTAGCAGAGAACTTCCCAAACATGCAAAAAGATAGGCCTATTCAGATACAAGAAGCTTTTAGAACCCCAGATAGACCAGACCAGAATAGGACATCCCACCGTCACATTATAATCCACACAGGATCAACTCAGACCAAGGAAAAGATCCTTAAAGCTGTCAAGGAGAAAAGGGTAATCACCTATAAAGGGAAACCAATTAGAATCACCTCAGATTTCTCAGTAGAGATGCCATGCCCTAAAAACAAACAACTATCAACCAAGAATACTGTACCCAGCTAAACTCTCCTTCATAACTGAAGGCCAAATAAAAACCTTCCATAGCAAAGAAAAATTGAAACAATACATCTCCACCAAACCAGCCCTACAAAAGATTCTTAAAGATGTCCTACACATAGAAAACCAACAAGACCGCAATAAAGGCCAAGAAACTGCACCCAAACTGAGAATCCAAGAACCATAGGAAGAACCCAGTTTTCGCAGCCCCCAAGAAGGTAGATAACATGGCAGGAACTCCCAAATACCTCTCAGTCCTATCTCTTAACGGTAACGGACTGAACTCTCCAATTAAGCGACATAGACTTTCTACTTGGATTAAAAAACAAGACCCTTCTATCTGCTGCCTGCAGGAGTCACATCTTGCCCGTAAAAACAAACACATTTTCAATGTTAAAGGCTGGAACAAAATCTACCAAGCAAACGGACCCCACAAACAGGCGGGAGTTGCAATCCTAATATCAGATAAAATAGACTTCAAATTAAAACTCGTGAGAAGAGATAAAGAAGGTCGCTACATACTAATTAAAGGATCTCTCCTTCAGGAGGATATTACAATTCTAAATATCTATTCGCCAAACAATGGAGCACCCAAATTTATCCAAGAAACACTACTTTCCCTCAAATCCCATATAGGTCCAAAGACATTAATTGTTGGGGATTTTAACACACCACTCTCCCCACTAGATAGATCAACTCGGCAAAAACTCAACAGAGAAACCGCAGATCTAAACAGCTGCATAGATCAACTAGACTTAACAGCCATCTACCGAACATTTCACCCAGCAGCATCAGAATACACGTTTTTCTCAGCAGCACATGGAACGTTTTCTAAAATAGACCACATTTTAGGCCACAAAGCAAACTTGTCTAAATTCAGAAACATTGAAGTTATACCTTGCATTCTCTCTGACCACAAGGGAATAAAATTAGAACTCAACACCAAAAGCCACCAAAGAAAGTCCGGTATCACATGGAGGCTGAACAACACACTGCTGAATCATGAGTGGGTCATGGAAGAGATTAGAAAGGAAATTCAAATGTTCATGCTATTCAACAAAAATGAACACACAAAATACCAGCTCCTCTGGGACACAGCAAAGGCAGTACTCAGAGGCAAGTTTATAGCTCTGAGCTCCTACATCAACAAATTGGAGAGATCTGAAACTAGCAATTTAATGACACATCTAAACCTCCTTGAAAAAGAGCAGCAAGATAAACCCCAATCCAGTAGACCTAAAGAAATAATCAAAATTAAATCAGAATTAAATGAATTAGAATCCAAAAAAACTATAGAAAGAATCAACAAAACAAAGAGTTGGTCCTTCGAAAAACTTAACAAAATTGACAGACCCTTAGCAAATCTTATCAGAAAAAGAAGAGAACACACCCAAATTAATAAACTCAGAGATGAGAATGGAAACATCACCACGGAAACAACCAAGATTCAGAACATTATAAGGGAATACTTCTCAAAACTTTATGCTAATAAGTTTGAGAACTTGACAGAAATGGACCTCTTCCTAGCAAATATTGACATACCAAAACTAAACCAAGATGAGGTAAATTATCTTAACAGGCCCATATCAAGCATTGAAATAGAAACAGCAATAAGAGACCTCCCAGCTAAGAAAAGTCCAGGACCAGATGGTTTTACAGCGGAATTTTACAAGGCCTTCAAAGCAGAGCTCACACCAATTCTCCTCCAACTCTTCAATGAAATTGAAAGAGAAAGCTCACTACCGAACACATTCTATGAAGCCATCATAACCCTCATCCCAAAACCAGGCAGGGACTCATCAAAGAAAGAGAACTATTGACCCATTTCTTTGATGAACATTGATGCAAAACTTCTCAACAAAATTTTGGCCAACCGACTTCAACAATTCATCCAAAAAATCATACACCACGATCAAACAGGATTCATTTCAGGGATGCAAAGCTGGTTCAATATACGCAAATCAATTAATATTATTCATCACATCAACAGGAGCAAGAATAAGAACCACATGGTTATCTCAATAGACGCAGAAAAAGCATTCGACAAGATCCAACACCCCTTCCTGATGAAGGTTTTGGAAAAATTAGGAATCCATGGAACATTCCTCAATACAATAAAGGCTGTATATGACAAACCTACAGCCAGCATTATACTCAATGGTGAAAAACTAAAGCCATTTCCCCTTAACTCAGGAACAAGACAAGGATGCCCACTCTCTCCACTTCTCTTCAATCTAGTATTAGAATGCCTAGCTACAGCAATAAGACAAGATGCAGACATAAAGGGGATCCAAATAGGGAAAGAAGAAATAAAACTCTTCCTCTTTGCAGATGACATGATCTTATATTTAAAGAATCCCATAGACTCCACTCCCAAATTACTCAAGCTGATTCAAAACTTTGGCAAAGTAGTAGGTTATAAAATTAACCCCCAAAAATCAATGGCTTTTCTGTATGCCAACAATGAGAAAAGTGTGGCTGAAATTAGGAAAGCAACTCCATTTGTAATAGCCCCACAAAAAATAAAATACCTAGGAATTAACTTAACTAAAGAAGTGAAGGACCTCTATGATGAAAACTTTAAAATCTTGAAAAAGGAAATCAACACAGAACTTAAAAAATGGCAAAACCTCCCATGCTCCTGGATTGGAAAGATTAACATCGTGAAAATGGCAATACTTCCCAAGGCTATCTACAAATTCAACGCAATGCCTATCAAAATTCCACCCTCATTCTTCAAGGAAATAGAAGAGGCAATCCAAAAATTCATATGGAACAATAAAAGACCCCGAATAGCAAAAACGCTCCTCAACGGAAAGAACACTGCTGGAGGAATATCAATACCAAATTTCAAACTCTACTATAAAGCCATAGTAATCAAAACAGCTTGGTATTGGCATAAGAACAGACCTCAGGACCAATGGAATAGAATTGAAAACCCAGAAATGAACCTACAGACCTATAGCCATCTAATCTTCGATAAGAGAGCTAAAACAATAGAATGGAACAAAGACAGCCTCTTCAGTAAATGGTGTTGGCAAAATTGGTTAACTACATGTAGAAAACTAAAGCTAGATCCTTATATATCACCCTGCACCAGAATCAACTCCAAATGGATCAAAGACCTCGAAGTCAAAGCAGACACTCTGAAAACATTACAGGATGGAATAGGAGAAACCCTAGGTCTTCTTGGCTCAGGCCGAAATTTTCTGAATAGAGACCCGGAAACACAACAAATCAAAGAAAGGTTGGACAAATGGGATTGCATGAGATTGCAGAGCTTCTTCAGGGCAAATGACATAGCTAGCAAGATCAATAGAAAGCCCACGGACTGGGAGAAGATCTTTACTAGCCATACAATGGACAAGGGTCTCATATCTAAAATATACTTGGAACTCAAAAAATTAAACCACCCAACAACAAATCCTCAAAGAAACAACTGCCCAATAAGTAAGTGGGCGAAAGACTTAAAGAGAAGCTTCTCTGAAGAAGAAAGAAGGATGGCCAATAGACACATGAAGAAATGTTCAACATCCCTAGCCATAAAAGAAATGCAAATCAAAACAACATTGAGATATCACCTCACTCCAGTTAGAACAGCAAAAATCAAGAACTCTAACAACAACAGATGCTGGAGGGGATGTGGACAGAAAGGAACCTTACTTCATTGTTGGTGGGAATGTAAACTTGTTCAACCACTTTGGAAAGCAGTATGGAGGTTCCTCAAAAGACTCCACATAGAGCTCCCTAACGACCCAGCAATCCCACTTTTGGGCATTTACCCAAATGATCACAAACAAGGCCACACTAAAGCTACCAGCACAACTATGTTTATTGCAGCATTATTTACCATAGCTAAGACATGGAACCAACCCAGATGCCCCTCAGTAGATGAATGGATCAAGAAGATGTGGTATATATACACAATGGAATTCTATGCCTCCATCAGAAAGAATGACATTGCCCCATTTGTTAGGAAATGGAAAGGCTTGGAAAAAATTATATTAAGTGAAGTAAGCCAGGCCCAAAGAAACATAGGTCCCATGGTTTCCCTTATTTGCAATATCTAGTATAGGTATGAGTCAAGCGGAAAAAGTCAGATAATGTGATGTTAGGAAAACAAAACCTCAAATATGTATTTTAATGTTTTTGTTTCTTTCATGCATGTGTTTCTAATGCATTTATAAGATTATTTCTTTGTTGCTTTGTATGTCCCTCCCCCACAGTGTAACCCCTGCTTTCACTATATTTGATGTCAGTATAACATGTGGAGGAGACGGGGACAAACAAATCGTTTAAGGATTCAGGTGGACCTGTTGCAACAATGAGAAGTACAAAATGTCATGTCAAAACCAGCTTTACAATGTCGGTGAGGGGGGGGGGGGAGGGGGGGTATGATTGGGTGGGAGGGAGGGGGGAGGCTGGGAAGGGAGGTGAAGGGTAAACAAAGGAGGAGGATGCAATGCTTGGTAAGAAATGTATGCATTATCCTGCCCATGTAATTGTAACCCCTCTGTACAGTATGTTCTCAAATAAAATAAAATAAAATTTAAAAAAAAAAAAAAAAAAAAGAAATGCAAATCAAAACAACATTGAGATATCACCTCACTCCAGTTAGAACAGCAAAAATCAAGAACTCTAACAACAACAGATGCTGGAGGCGATGTGGGCAGAAAGGAACCTTACTTCATTGTTGGTGGGAATGTAAACTTGTTCAACCACTTTGGAAAGCAGTATGGAGGTTCCTCAAAAGACTTCACATAGAACTCCCCTATGACCCAGCAATCCCACTTTTGGGCATTTACCCTAATGTTTACAAAAAAGACCACACTAAAGCTACCAGCACAACTATGTTTATTGCAGCATTATTTACCATAGCTAAGATATGGAACCAACCCAGATGCCCCTCAGTAGATGAATGGATCAAGAAAACGTGGTATATATACACAATGGAATTCTATGCCTCCATCAGAAAGAATGACATTTCCCCATTTGTTAGGAAATGGAAAGGCTTGGAAAAAATTATATTAAGTGAAGTAAGCCAGCCCCAAAGAAACATAGGTCCCATGGTTTCACTTATTTGCAGTATCTAGTATATGTATGAGTCAAGCGGAAAAGGTCAGATAATATGATGTTAGGAAAACGAACCCTTAAATATGTATTTTAATGTTTTTGTTTCTTTCATACATGTGTTTCTAATGCATTTATAAGATTATTTCTTTGTTGCTTTGTATGTCCCTCCCCCACAGTGTAACCCCCGCTTTCACTATATTTGATGTCAGTATAACATGTGGAGGAGATGGGGACAAACAAGTCGTTTAAGGATTCAGGTGGACCTGTTGCAACAATGAGAAGTACAAAATGTCATGTCAAAACCAGCTTTACAATGTCGATGTGGGGGGTAGGGGGGAGGCTGGGAAGGGAGGTGGTGAAGGGTAAACAAAGGAGGAGGCTGCAATGCTTGGTAAGAAATGTATGCATTATCCTGCCCATGTAATTGTAACCCCTCTGTACAGTATGTTCTCAAATAAAATAAAATTAAATTAAAAAAAAAAAAAAAAAAAAGAAATGTACTCATGGAAGTGGCGCTGTAGCTCAAGTAGTAGAGCACTAGCCTTGAGCTGAAGAACTGAGGGACAGCATTCAGGCCCAGAGTTCAAGCCCCATGACCAACAAAAAAAAAAAAAAGAAAGAAAGAAATGTACTCATTACCTTGCTCATGTGATTGTATCCCCTCTGAACAGTTTTTTCACAATAAAAAACTTATTAAGAAAGCAAGCAAGCAAGCAAGGAAAAAAGAAAGAAGGAAGAAGAAAGAAAGAAAGAAAGAAAGAAAGAAAGAAAGAAAGAAAGAAAGAAAGAAAGAAAGAAAGAAAGAAAGAAAGAAAGAAAGGAAGGAAGGAAGGAAGGAAGGAAGGAAGGAAGGAAGGAAGGAAGGAAGGAAGGAGAGGAAGGAGGGAAGGAGGGAAGGAAAAAGAGAAGAAAGAAAGAAAGAAAGAAAGAAAGAAAGAAAGAAAGAAAGAAAGAAAGAAAGAAAGAAAGAAAGAAAGAAAGAAAGAAAGAAAGAAAGAAAGAAAGGAAGAAAGAAAGAAAGAAAGAAAGAAGGATGGATGATGTGTGTCGGGTGACAGCAGGCCACTTCTGCTGAGAATCCCACTTAATATATGCTTAAGAGCCTGAAGCAATGATGATGGAGTCAAAGAAAGGTAGGATACTGCACTAGCAAGTGTGGAATGTAAACCAGTGGAAAAAAAGCTGTTATTTATTACCCAACTACCAGGATGCACTAAAGAAATTCATGTACATGTATACATTTATTTATAGCGGAAATATATAATAAAATTTCAAAAAACTATGGTTTCTATAATGCCTAAAAATTTATAGAGTTTTGGTTAATGTTATATTGTAAGGAAGAGACACTATTACCAATTGTATCCAATCTACACAGATATGTATTAAAATATATAGGCAGAGATACAAAAAGTATACCAACACATTAATGTTCATATTCATTACAGCAGAATTGTGTTGTGTGCTATGGCATTGTTACATTTCTTGGATATGAGAAAATAATAACATGGAGAGAATGAATGTGAAAATTTAAAGCAGTGACTCCCTTCTTGCTTCCCAAACCATTCCCAACAAGCTTTATTGTCCCATTTCCACACATGTACACCAAGTATTTTGATCACATTCACATTCCTTCTTTTTTCCTAGATATCCTTCCAGTTTATTTTCATACCCTCTCCAAACACACATATGCACACACTATTTTATTGCACTTCTTCAAGATGGCACATACCTTCTTTAAAAATAGTGTTTCCTTTCCTCCTCTTCCTTACCTTTTCTCTCTAAATTCTACCTAATCAACACAGTGTTATTAATATATTAAAGTATATCTACATTTTATGCATCACATGTATTTTCTGCTTGGCTATTTATGTGACATTATAGTAAGCTATCATTTTTAAAGCAAATCTGAATCTGATCTGGTACATGAAGTGTCTTTATTTTTAATCAGTCTTGGGGCTTGAACTCTGGGCCTGGGTACTATCCCTGAGCTCTTCTGCTCAAGGTAAGTGCTCTACCACTTGAGCCACAGTACCACTTCCAGTTTTCTGGTTGCTTATTGGAGATAAGAGTCTCAAGGACTTTCCTTCCCAGGCTGGCTTTGAACCACAATTCTCAGATCTCAGCCTCCAGAGTAGCTAGGTTTACAGGCATGAGCCACCAGCACCCAACACATGAAGTGTTTTGGTTACTACTTTTCCTAGATCACATGACACTGATGGAAAGAGTATTTTTTAAAGCATTTGCTAGTACAGTTTATCAGATCAAATTACTCACTAAAACAAGACAACTTATATTGGGTCTTCAAGTTTTGTTTTCTTAATATCCTTCACATCCATTTCTTTCTCTTCCACTCTCTAGTCTTCTACTGTGTTACTCACTTGTAATCATCTCTGTAATGTGATCTGATGGCAGAGGAGACTTTTGTTGACAGAAATATCACTTAACTTATACTTTAGTGTTTAGCCTATGCCCTTAATAGCTAATTTTTGTTATCTACTATGTGGTTCAGAATTACTTTTTTTGTTAGTCTTGGGGCTTGAACACAGGGCCTAGGTACTATCGCTGAGCATTTGGGCTCAAGGCTAGTGCTCTACTACTTTGAGCTCCACTGCTGGTTTTTTTTGATGATTAACTGAAGATAAGAGTCTCATGGACTTTCCTGCCCAGGATGGCTTTGAACCAGGATCTTTAGATCTCAGCCTTTGGAGTTGCTAGGATTATAAGCATGAGCCACCAGCACCTGATTAGAATTACATTTTATAATTATTTGTATTTCTTTTGTTTCTTTTCTGTTATCTGTAAGAACTTACATAAAGGAATTGCTATTCAACAAAGCAGTTTATGAAGACAGACGTGTTAATCAATGTCACCCCTGTCAACTGTCTCACCTCAACCCATGCTGCCCTCATTTTCTTATCTTTTTGTAGGATATACATTGAATTCTTGGCTGTGTTCTCCCTCTCTTCTCTTTCATTCTCCTCTCCTTCTTTCCTTGACTCCATCCCACCTCCTTCAAGTATCTGTTTCCTAGTATTTATTTTGTTGAACTTTGCCCTTCCTATTTGAGTTCACTCTTCAATCTACCATAGTTCAGTTAATATATTTGCATACAGTTGCATGTCACATAATACACCTACTTCTATGTCCATAAATTAATCCAATAGAAAGAATCATTATATCATTTGCAAAGAAATTAAAGGGCCTGGAAAAAAATTATGCTAAGTGAATTAAGTCAGGTCTAGAGAGACAAAAGTTGTTTTTCCTCATCAGTGAAAACTAGAATTCATTTATAAACATATAAGCAGAGAAGACTATCAAACATGCAAATCTGATCTTTTCAAATAGGTCCTAAGAATCCTTTACTAGATATCTTTTGGCTGTAAGTGACAATTCAAATTTCTTATTTTACCAATCAAACTTTTCATGACCTGACTCTTCCCACCTCTTACACTTATCTGATGTTATGATTACTCTAATTATATACTTAATCACTATATTTATCAGATGTTAATTAAGTATCTGTAGAAGTATTTTAAATGATATCTTTAAGCTACACATTTTAATCACAGCTATTTCATTCTCAAGCCTTTTAGCCTAGTCCTTGCTAACTGGAACTTGCTCTCATAGACAACCTCAAGTTGACTAACCTCAATATAGAATCATTTTTCCAAGATGTGACTTAAGCATCGTTTGCTCTGAGAAGTTTCCCCTTTGTCATTTGAGTTAAAGCTCTCATCTTCCACCTTCATGCTCCTATAATAATGTATAACCATGTCTATCTTAATGTCCCTTGTTGTATTTTTTCTGATGGCTTGTGGAACTCTAAAAGATGTGGGTAAAATGAAGATAATTTCAATTGTGTGATTCATCTTTTAGTTTTCAACAGGAATTATAAATAAGTGCACATATAACTAACATAAAATCTGCAAGAAATAGTTTCTTAAATGCACCACAAAAATTACACTTCCTATAATTACATGTGGTAGGATCTTTCTTATTACAATCCAAAGCCTTTTTTTCTTTTTTTTAATTGTGAAAATTCCATAGAGAGCAATTACAATTACATGAGCAAGATAATGAGTACATTTCTTATCAAGCATTGTTGCCTCCTCCTTTGTTTCCCCTTCCCATCCCTTCCCATCTCCCACACGCCCTGCGACAAAGTTGTAAAGTTCGTTTTTCGACATAACATCTTGTATAACTCGTTGTTGCAATGGGTCCATCTCTATTGCTATTTAAACAATTGGTTTTTTTCCCTTCCCCTCCACAAATTATACCAATATCAAATACTGTGAAAACAGGGGTTATACCATGGGAGAGGGACATACAAAGCAACAAAGAAATATCGTATAAATGTCGCAAGAAAGAAAAACCATTTAAGTCCTTATCTTGGGGTTCATCTCACTTAACGTCATCTTATCTGACCTTTTCTGCTTGTCTCAATATATACTAGTTATTGCAAACAAGGTAAACCATGGGACCTATGTTTCTTTGGGCCTGGCTTACTTCACATAATATAATTTTTTCCAAGTCTTTCCATTTCCTAACAAATGAGGCAATGTCATTCTTTCTGATGGAGGCATAGAATTCCATTGTGTATATATACCACATTTTCTTGATCCATTTATCTACTGAGGGACATCTGGGCTGGTTCCATATCTTAGCTATGGTAAATAAGGCTGCAATAAACATAGTTGTGCTGGTAGCTTTAGCATGGTCTTGATTGTGATCATTTGGGTAAATGCTCCAAAGCCTTTTTTCTATCCCTGAAATATGAGATAGCAAAACCTATAGAGTAGCAATTTTTATACTATGTTTTGCACCAGATTTGCCTACCTTTTCACCCAGGAAATCTGTTATCAGGACTAGTGTCATTTGAGAAACTGCATTTTGACAGGTGATCCTAACATACATAGACATGGCAAACAGAACTGTAAAGAATGCTTTGGGAATTTTCTATTTGTTTAGCCATAATTAAGTGTTATTGAATAGACAGACATGCAGATCTATTTTTTCTCTTTTTTGAATATTTTACTTACCTTTAGGTAGCTGTACAAAGGAGTTGGTATTCAACAAGGCAGGTTATGTATACAGTGTGTAACCATCAATGTCACCCTTTCTATGTTCTCACCCACCTCTTCCAACCCACCCCTTCCCTCATTTTTCTTAATTTTATAGGATATGTATTGATTTTTTGACACTTAACAAAGCAGTTTGTGTACACAATGCCTCTCGATCAGTGTCATTCCTTTAACATTTTCATTCCCCACCCTTTTGGCCCACCGCTTCCCTTATTTTTCTTAATTTTGTGGTATATACAATGAATTCTTGACTGTACTGTCACCTTGTCCACTCTAAAGTTCAAAAATTCTTGTCCTGATGCTCCAGGAATAAAACCATCTCATTCAACCTCTCCTTCCATACATCTCACTTATAATAATAATGCTGGTCTGGGATACTTTTGTGTCTCATTTTAGTCTTCAGTGGCATCAGCTGTGGATCAAACCACCTCTCCTGGGTGACCATCTGGGACTCTGCTGCTCTCTTGCATAGATATATAGCATAAGATGTTTTCCAAGGAGTTTTCAAGATAGCTCCAGGTGTCTAAAGGAAAAGGACCCTATGAATTTTGAAGCTCTTTCTATCTAAACATATAGTACCTTGTACAACATACATTGCAGAAAGACCAGCATTAATTTATATAACTGACACCAAGTAATATTATCTGTCTAGAACAGCAGTATAATATCTAAAGGGAAAGTCTTTTCTTCAAAAGTAAAAATCAATCATAAAGAAGTGTATATACAAGATGCAGGGCACCGACATCAAATACAGTGAAAATGGGGGTTATACTGTGGGGGAGGAACATACAAAGAAACAAAAAAAAATCACATGGTACCTTATCAATATATTAGGAACAATAGCAAGAAAGAAAAAAACCACTTTGTCCCTACCTTGGGGTTCATTTCACTTAACATCATCTTATCTGGTCATATGTACATAGCTTTTGACCTTTTCTGCTTGGGGAGGGGAAGAGAAAAAACAAAATGCTTAAACAGAGATACAGGTTGACCCATTGTAACAATGAAATGTACAAGACACTATGTTGAAAAACGAACTTTACATCTTAGGCAAAGGAGGTGGGGGGGGAGGGTAGTTGTGGAGGTGGGAGCAAAGGGAAGGTAGGGGAAAAACAAAGGAGGAGGTAACAAATGTTTGATAGGAAATGTACTCACTACCTTGCTCATGTAACGGTAACCCCTCTGTACAGTATTTTAACAATAAAACATATTTTTAAAAAAATCAATCATACTCCATTTTTGACAATTTTTGTAAATTTAAAATATTATTAAAAGAAACTCAAATAATTTTTGGTATTCAACTTGCATATTAACAAACTATTTTCAATCTCATCATTCTTATTATAACACTTCAGAGTACTTGTAAATCTATTATGCAAAAAAGTAGCCCTTGTGTTTCACTTGGAACTATAAATTGCTTTATTTAACTACAGAAGAAAAATGGTAAGGAATAATAATTACTGTCAAAGACACATTCTGATGAGAGATATATTTCTCCTACAAATGCATGCATTATGTTTGTGAATGAATAGCCTAATGTCAAAAATCACAACTGACTCCAAATAATAGAGAAGACTTACTAACACCAAAAGTCCATATCATATGTGCATAACCAGTTCTCTGGTTTGAAATCTATTCACTGTTTGATGAGAAAAGGATAAGCATGTAATTTTACTTGGACAGATTAAGAAGGTGGCTGGCTTTCTTTGGACTTCTTATGATAATAAATGGAGTTAGGTCTACATTACTGTTCTGGATGTTTGAATTCCTGATGCTACTAGTTTTTCAATAGGGGATTTTAGTAGCAACCCTAGGCATCAAGGGCTGGGTCCAATTCTAAGCCCAACAAAGCCTTCCATCTAAAAGTTGCCCAGGGAATAAAGATTTTAGTAATAACAATAGTAAGCATGATTATGAACCTAGCATGGTGCTAGATATATTTTCTACAAACTCAATTAATCTGTCCTTATGAAATAGGTACTTTGTTGTTCTCATTTTATAACTAGAAAGGAATAGTCAGAGAACCTAACAGCCTTGTCAAAGCTCACAAGTCAGAAAGTAGAGAAACCATGATTACATGTTGATCTATCCAATTCCAGCTCCTGATGTCAGAGACTGGGTGATGAGTTCAGCTTTGCTCTGCAACACCCCAACCAATGACCTTATAGCAGGCAATCAACCTGTCTTCTCACGACTGTAAGCGAGTGGACATTACTAGTGTTAGTAGGTTATTAGTGAACATACTTGTCATTAGGGTTTTCTAACCGTGCTTCCCTTTAGAATTAAATTTACTATGCTTTTGCTAATTTTGATTGAAAAACTTCCTTTGGCCTCTGATTCATGCAGAATTTCAGAAACAATCCATCTCCTTAATAATGTTTGTATATCTTTATTTTTCATAGTTCACTAAAGGTCACTAGAATCCTCTAGTAACGTTGTTTCATGTAGATGAACTACTAAAGGATAGTAACACAAACTGTTGTAAAACTACAATGTAATGATATACATGAAAGGTAAATCATGATGCCTGGTATGTAGAAGCACTGTAAGTTCTTGTACAGCAAACTAAAGCTTTCCAATACGAATGCCTTGCTTATCTCTCTCCTTATTCTTCCAGAAGTATGCCTTAAATTAATTCACCCAGTGACTTTTAATGGACTTGAAATTATTTTCAAGAAGTTAAATGCTATCACACTTGTGACAGTTCATTCAGGAAAAGAATTTGATCTGTAAAACGTCACAATCACTGGAAATCGAAGCTTGTAAAGCTCTATAAATTCACATGCATCAGCCCATCTGGACAATGAACTATCAAGCCAATAGGTCCAGATTTATGCACACTTTTTGGAACTAATGCTGAAACCATAATTTCAAGTATTTAAACATATCCTTACCTTTAAAAACCTGAAGTATGCAGGTGCGACTGAAGTGCACTAATGACTGTCATTGTAGCTTGAACTTATATTAATCAAAACACCCTCATTGTTTGCAGATAGACTTTGTAGAAACAGCTTTGCAAAGTTTTGCTTACGCGCTCTGGCATTTGGAAGCAGCATAATTTATTTGCACAGCATCTTTTATGCAAACTATATCCATTCCCCAAATGTTCTCTTGAATTAAATAAGGCAAGAGTGTAGACAGAATAAATTAAAGGAAAATCATAGCATGCAAATATTGCAGAAGGAATTAATTAAAATCTGCCCAGAATTTGGCCAGAAAAGGAAAGGGAGAAACTAAGTATATTCAAGAGCAGGGAAAAAAAACTTTAGATGGTATTTGGGACCAAAGGAATTTTGAAAAAGATAGTGAATAGCTGAAATGTATCATTATGGGGGCAGCAATTGGCTATTTTACTAAGAAAGAGATTGAACAGAATTCCTAGTTAAATGTGACTTAAATGGTAGATAGGTTTATACTTAATATAGAACAGAATCTTCTTCTAAGAAATTATCACAAATTGCATTCAGCTAGGATGTAGTTGTGGCACATTATGATAGGAAGAATTTTAATGAAGGAGGTTTTTAAGTCTCCTGTGACATATTCAACTTAATTTCAGAAGTGCAATCACAATAATGGAGTAAAGAACAATGCACTGAGCCTACTTGATGATTTCTCCTATACACTTCTGAGTAAAGTTAAAATAGTTAGGTATTCTTCCAAAATGATACTAGCATTTTTACTACTACTAAGATATTAGCAAATCAGGTGTGTGGGATTACCAGGCCTTCTAGTTAACTTTGGGCTGAAGATGCTCCTGTCTATATTAGGCCTAGGAAAAAAATTTCTTTTAAAAATCAACTACTGTTCAATTTATAGTTTAAATGTAGAAAACTTTAAGTAAATAGCTGACTAGAGGACTATGAAATAAGAGGTACAGTATAGCAAAGTTCCTGGAGAACACAGGGAAGGAATTCTTCCTTGTGGTCTGGGAAGAATCAGGAAAGATTACACAGATTTCTAGAACACTCACAAATTGAGTCCTAGGAAACTAACAAGAACCTAATCCTGGCAAAGCCAGGAATGAAAAGAGGAATGGAGGCCCCCAGTAATTGCCAGTATGGGAATGAAACTGGAAGGCATGTAGTGTTCACGGGAGTAGGTGAACCTCACTGCAGGGAGACAAGCAAAGCCTCAGCACGGAACGGGCTACAGAGGATCTATGGTAAACTGGCGATCATGGCTTCTTTCCCATCTGCTCACCAGCTCCAGCTCGACAGTACATTGTAGGAATACAATCTTTTGTATAAATTACAGAAGATTATAGTATAGTTTTTAGTGTAAGAATTAACTGAAACTTTTAGAAATTGTACCATAAATTCCAAGTAAGCATTTCTTGGACAAATTCTAATTCACTGGACTGATACATTGCAGCCTTTTCCTCTCTCTCTCTCTGTGTGTGTGTGTGTGTGTGTGTGTGTGTGTGTGTGTGTGTGTGTGTGTGTGTTTGCATGTGAGTTACACCCAAATTGAATTCATCCTAACTCATATTGCATTTCATGTTCTATATCTATGAACTGGCTATTTGACTCTATATTAATGTTAACATATTTTTATAGTTTTCTTTTTATCTTAAAATGAAGAAAATGTTCCAAACTCATCAATATAATACTCTTTTAAAATTTTAATTTATATACAAGATTTTTCATATTTATGTGCATAAACACCTTATAGGATATTTGTTAAACATTTAAATTCCTGAACATTTCTCTTATACCACTGCTTCAGAATCCTAGAACCAAGGAATCCACATTTTCAGGAACTTGCAGGGGAATTTTTCAGGAAATTCTGGGGTTGGCAGTGACCTATGTAATCCCATCATAACAGTCTGTCCATCTTTTCTTCTACTGCATACATTGAACATGACCTGAAGCACAGACGAATCAAAGTCCAGAAAGTTGGGATAACCAGCATCTACTTGACTATACAGACCTAAGTCTGTCTCCTTGCCTTACTTCTTTTAGTCTGACAGTGATGTGTTAGAAAAAAATCAACAGTGCCAAGCCCTTTAGTTTGTTACATGTGCCATGGGCTAACTCTAGCTTAGAAGCTATCAATCTTAAATCTCTAAAGCATATGTTCATAATTACCAGAAAGAGAAACAAGAAACCACTACACTGAATTTATCCGTTATTAACTTACTATTAATTTATAAGCCTATTACTTTTTTATCAATACCTTTGTAGACTGTGAGTCCACTTCCTGCAAAGTCCTCTCCTCATCAAACTCAATATGTTCTTTTTAGACCTGACCCAAATGACATAGCCTCACTGATAAATCTCTCCTTTTCATTGCCCTCTGCTCTGGTTTCCATAACATTTTGCTAATCTGGCTATGACAACACATTTCATCGCAATTATATTCATCTCAGTACTTCTCTCATTAATAGCTATTGAGACTACTGGGTTGGAATGGTAGATTCAGTAGCCTTTCACAGACACCAAATAATGAGCAACATTTTAAATATATCTTGAGTCTGCCAAAGGAGAGGGGCCTAGAGGGGGAAGCCACAGACAATCAACCTAGGCCAACTATGGCTGAGTTAATCATCGAAAATATACAATTACATGGAATCCAATTTAGAAATTCTAAACTTGCCCAATTACAACATGCTACATTCTGTATTCCATTGTTTTAATTGGTGAGATATAGTGCATTGTAGCATCTAGGTCATTTGCAATATAGGAAATTTTTGTTACCAGAAAGATATTGAACTAGTAAAAGAATTCTATTAAAACTCGTATAAGCCAGGCACGGTGGCTCAATTCTGTATATCTATCTACTGAAAGAGAGGTGGAGGTTGAGGGATTGTAGTTAGAGACCATACCAAGCATAAAAATTTGTGAGAATCCATATTAAGCAATGGCTGGACAACCCCTGTGAACAGAGGAGCAGAAGTAGGAGGACCACAAACCAGACCAGCCAGACCACAGAGGAAGATCCTACCTCAAAATAGAAAAAAAAAAAAAAAAACCTGTGGATTACAGTAGAGCACCTACCTAGAATGTATAAGGCCTTAAGCTTAATTTGCTATTTTCAGAACTACAAAAAAACCCTTATTTAATATATTAAAAATAGTAATTCATACCACAAAGAGTATGAATCTTGGGATCAGATACCCTTAGATTCATATGCTAAGTTTTCCACTGTGTAGAAAATTATTACAAATCCTCTGTTACTTAATCTGGAAAATGGAAATTATTTCTTAAGGTGAAGAGCTCATTAGATAAAGAAATGTAAATAAGCGCACGTGAAAATGTCCAGCATCTTGGCTAACTGACAATAATCTCTTGTGAGTTGGAGTATAGTTATATTGAACCATTGCACCAGGCATTAGCCATTCCATTCAACAGCCCAGAAAAACTCAGGCATGAAGACAGTATATGTTCACTTATAGAGCCCAGCTTTACACTGGCAACTTTAGCAACAGAGTTAAACGGGCATGCTAGGATGTGTACTATACAAGCACAACTTTCCAACTTCAAAATTTATAAGAAGGCCTAATTTACCCAGGAGCTTTTTAAGTTGAACTTAAGAAAACACAAAGTAGAAATGATCTGCTTCTGAAAAATTAGAGGCTTACAATCAGCCAGTCCATGCAGGACATCATTAGAACATGCACCTGTGGAAAGGTCACCATATCAAAGATGTAGACAAGCAGGCAGACCATGTAGGGCCCCACAGTACCTCATGGCTTCATAAAGGTTCAGTCTGCCCTCTGACTTTGCAGTTCCAGAAAGTTTAACTTCATGTGCCAAAAGGTAATGGGTCTCTCAGGACTTGGTTTAACAACTAAATTCTCAAGAGATAGTAGGTAAGGTAGACAGTAGAGCACTTAGCATGGCGCAATAAACATACAAGAAATCCAGGACACTCTTTTCCTTGGCATTATGTGCCAACTATTTAGGTGGTTTGGAAACAGATGTGTTGTCAAAGGGTTGCTCAGAATCAATGAATCAGAACAAAGGAATGGGATGCTCTTGAGGAATATTCCAGGAAAAAAAGATATAGAACAGCTAATGCTGCCTCCAGTCCTACAATCCCATTCATTTCCTCTATCTGGAACAAAATTCCTTTCTCTCTAGACTCTCATACCAGGCTCCTCTCTGCTTAACAGGAATGTGTGCCCTGGTGCTAACCCAGTGACAACTTCCTCTTACTATGACTCGGTCACTTTAATAAAGCTCTGACATTGTCCATAACTCCATCATTTATTTTACTAGTTTGTAAGCTATGTAAGTTCTGTTTCATATAACTGAAGTATTGGGTACCATGTGCTGAGTCCAATAGGTTACCCTTACACAGAAGATGATTTTATCACACTATGAGTATGTAATGCACCTTATCATGGCTCCTCTAGAAATGATAGCACCAGTGTTTACTGATCTCAGGCACAGACATACTCATTGTAGATTCCAGAAGTAGCAACTCTTGACTCTGTCAGGTGACCTCATAGCAAATGCCACAGTCATTTTTCAAGGGTACTTCTTGTTGTGAGGGGTGGTTTCTGTTCACCTTTCCTAGATGATTTATGGAAATATTTAAACGTGTTTCAGCAAGTTAAACATGTCAGCACATGTCAAAACACTTAAATTATAATGAGAGTCAATGACCTTAGCACAAACACATTGTCAATACTAAAGACCTCTTGCGATGATTAACATCCTCCATGAATTGAGTCTCTTTGAAATGACTTTTCTCCAGTCTCTTAAATAAGTTACTAGTATGCATATTTCCTAACCAAAGTGTTCATAGCATTAACTTTATGGAATTGAAGAGTTTTAAAGGCTAGAATTTATTTGATCTTTGTCATAGGATTTTGTTTCTAAGAAGCACTTAATAAAAGGAACTTCTTGTTTCAATTAATAAAAAATGATATATAGTATAATGTTGCATAAATCTGGTAAAATTTAAATAATGAGTAAATTTCAGAAAAGGAAGTTTATGATCAACCTGGATATTTGGTACAGAACAGAAACTCATGTAAGCTAGATAGAACTTTACACATGTCATTACAGAACAAAGTTTTCATTTGGAAAAGATTTTCATTGATTTTAATTTGAGCTTATGGTGAATTTAATAGTATGTTAGGACTCCACCGAATATAAATTTATTCCACAACATATAATCTTTTTGAAATATTGCTCACAGATTTGTATATTTCATTTTATTTGATTGCATATTAGATGCCATATTTTAATTATTGTCAATTTCAAATTATTCATCCTCAATAATAAAATAATTTTTTAAAAAAACATCCCATCTGGACATAAAGTCTCTATGACATAACTTTAAATAATTTGCCAAATAATTGGTTTGCTCTGCACTAGTGATTACACCTATAATCCAAGCTACACAGAAAGCTGAGATTTGATAATCATAGTTCAAAATAAGCCAGGGTAGGAATATCTGTAAGATTCCAATTAACTACCCAAAAAATGGAAGTGGAGTTGTGAAGTTGTGGATCATGTAATAAAGTATCAGCCTGGACAGAGTCCAGGCCCTGAGTTAAAACTGTAGTATCAACACGTAAAAAGTGCCCTTTCTTTCCCTTTATCCTTCTTTCTTTCCTTCTCTTTCTCTTTCTTTCTTTCTTTCTTTCTTTCTTTCTTTCTTTCTTTCTTTCTTTCTTTCTTTCTTTCTTTCTTTCTTTCTTTCTTTCTTCCTTCCTTCTTTCCTTCCTTCCTTCCTTCCTTCCTTGCTTGCTTCCTTGCTTCCTTCCTCCCTTCCTTCCTTGCTTCCTCTCTTTCTTTCTTTCTTAAATTGTATTTTATTTTGTTGTAAACGTGCTGTACAGAGGGGTTACAGTTACATAAGTAAGGTAATGAGTACATTTCTTGTTGAACATTGTTGCCCACTCCTTTGTTTTTCTCCCAATATCCATGCTCCTTATTCCCCCTCCCCAAGTTGTAAAGTTCATTTCCAACCTAGTGTCTTGTGAGTATCACCGTTGTGTTGGTTTATTTATTTATTTTGAGAGAGAGAGTGAGAGACAGAGACAGAGACTGAGACAAAGAGACAGAGACAGTATCATTACATAATTCTGGGTGAGTCAACTCATGATTCTTCTGCCTCAGCTTCTCTGGTACTGGGATTAGAACTGTGTACCACTATACCCAGTTAACGAGCTTTTGATAGGTTTCCAATTCCAAAACTACTGGGTTAACAATTTCCATCAGCTCATTCATATAGTCAGTAACCAGGTATTTATGGAGCACAATGCACTGAATTCTGGGAACATAGTATGAGTGAAAACATATAAGAAGCCATCTCTAGTCCAGGTAACTCATAAAGACCCAGCCTGTATTCCATCCTTTTTTGTCTGTGTTCTATTACAACAGAACTCCTTCTGCTATCTTTAAGAATGCATATTTTAACTGGTAGTTCTCCACCTAACTCTTTGGATATGTTTTCTCCCATCAGTAGTTCTCAGATTTATTACAAAAGCCACTGTAGAAACCTCTTTCATTATTAAATGATACATTTCTCATCAGGAATATATTGTTTCCTATATTTAAAACTTGTTGAGTGAAGCAAAATGGAGAGTTTTGAAAATAAATTTATGCCAGTTTTTAAAAAGTTAAGTATTAAAATGATGCTATTTAAAAATGCTGATGGAGCACCCATGAGCACAAGGTTAACAGAGGATATTAAGAGTGATCCTTAATTGGGAGAGAGGACAATTATTTTCAACTGATAGGTTCAAAGATACCTCCAGGTGTGCTGCCTACTCTGGTGTGTGTGACCCATACACATGGCCAATGGAATGGTCAATGAGGTTGTAGAAAAGAGGCAATCAGAGGGTCACAAGAATTATCCATGAGCTAGCAAGGTGAACCCATCAATCACTGCAAAGTGTATGGCTCTTGCCCTAGATTCTAACACTGGCTTCATTTGTGTTGCTCAAGCTGCTGAAACACACATATGTGTGACCACGTTGCTCAATGAACTCAATTTCAAGGAGGTGATACCCCTCTTAAAGACAGAGATCATGCTTTTACCCAGCTCAGAGTTGTCTATGTTCTTCAAAAGTGTATATACTAATGAATAAAATATTTTTCTAAATATCTAATGTAAATAGCACCTATTGTGAAGGTAAATTCAATAAAACATTACTATCCAGCTGTAATACAACTGCTGACTCATATTCTTGCTAATATTCTCTTTTGAGGCACATTTGCTTCTATAGGCTACATGGTTCCCTAATAGAATTCATCTCATACAGTGATAGAATGAAGAATGACATTAAAAGGAGCTTTGTAGATTGTCTATGAGATAAGCAGCTAGTGCACTTCAAGAGAAAAATAAATGGGGAAACATTTCACAAAAAGTTTCTAAAAGGTCCTTCACAATTGAAACAGGATATATGTTGTCGTTTTTTAAAATACAAAGTGTAGTTGATAATTTGGTTTATAAATTATAACCTTTTTCTTTATCGTGTCCTACATTTATTCCTCTCTTTTTTTATACTGATTCCCTATTTTCCAGGTATATACTATACATAAACATGGTAGCATTGTCTAAAAAAGAAAGGGAAAAAAAGAGGACAAGAAAGGAGGGAAAGATGAAGGAAAGAGGGAGGGAGGAAAGAGAGAAGAATGGTGGGAAGGGAAAGGAAAAGGGGAGGAGGGGAGAAGAGGAGGAAAGAAGGGAAGGAAAGCAAAGAAGCAGGAAGGAAAGAAGGAAAGTTATTATGGCTTTTAATATAAAGATTTAATGATACATTTCATACATCGCTATAGAGTGGCCATGTTAACCACCTCATGAAATTTAACCACTCCTGCAGAAAGAGAACAAAGAGAAACCAACCAGAGCATATTGATGATGGCTTCTTGGGCAATAGTTTTAAAGCCTCTGTAGGGGTTGCTAAATATTCATGTGTTGAATAACTCAGGATATGACCTTATTTGGAACTAGAGCCCTTGTAGATGTAATTAAGTAAGATGAGGTCATTCTGGAGCCACACAGGCCTTTGATCTAATATTACTCCTGTCCTTATAAAAATAGAAAACTCAGGAACGGCCACAGAGGGCAGTCCATGCAAAGAAGGCAGGGACTAGAGTGATACTTTGAATGGCAAAAATCCCCAGGCTGAAGGCAAGACACAGATGCTCTCACAGCCTTCAGAAGGAGTCACGCCTTGCATAGATAGCCTCCAGAGCCATACAACAATTAAGCCATCTAGTCGATTGCATCTTGCTGTTCCAGCTCTGGAAAGCTAGCATATCTTTTCATTGTTGTTGTTATCACTGACTGGAAACAATGATGATGGAAACAATGGTGCTGATAGTGTCTGTCTTGTCAGGACAGATCTGACCCTATCCTCACCCCCAACACACACACACACACACACACACACACACACACACAAACACACACACACACTGAAACTAGGACATGCTTGAGTGGGCCTTTGACTGAGGCTTTGAAAATCACTTAGCACAGAAATGAACTCTGTCTGATCTTGCTTGCATATGATCACAGGGAACAGAAACCCAGTTACCATTGCTGCTCCTCAGAGAACGGATATTTACCTTCAGGAATAGACAGGAAAGGCAGCAATAATACACTAATGTAAGGGCCACTGACAAGTTTGAGGACAGGGATAAAGGCTTATTTCTATTTCCTACAGTTTCTAGCGCAATACTGTACAACTACTTCTTGGTATTTAGTCCCTGACAAGAACAACCTTTCCCAATAATGAATCTTGTTAAAAAAAATTTGAATACAAACATAAACTACTTTTTTTTCTATTTGTAAATATCAGTAACAATAGGTAGATAGGTAGAAAATCCACTCAATGAATTTTCTATTTTCTGAGAAACTATTTTTTGGATGGTGGCCTCAAAAACAAGTCTTTACTGCTACCTAGTGGCACAAAAGGATTATAGCACACTAGAACTTAAATAATAGATACCACCTAATCACTGGCCTTATAAAAGTATAATTGAGAAATACAGTTTTTTCTTAATTCTTCAAAGGAAGGGTTACAACTATAATTAGAAAAATACAGCAAACACTTCCATACCACCTGAAGTGTTTACTTACATATTTATAAACTAATTCTAATTTCCATATATGATAGAAAATGAATCTTTTCTCCCTGGGCCTGATTTAACTTCACTTAACATGACTTTTCCTAGCTCCTTCCATTTCTTTGCAAGTGATGCAATATTGTTCTTTTTAGTGGATGAATAAAATTGTATAGTGCATATATATCACATTTTCTTAAGCCATTCATCCATTGAGGGACATAATGACTAATTCAATACTTTGTCTATAGTGAATAAAACTGTAATGAATGTGGCTGTATGTGTGGCATTACTGTATCTGAGTTTGAAATTTTTTGGATAAATGCTCATGAATCAGGGTGTGTCATAGGGATTACTATGTTTAGATTTTTGAGGGACTTTTGTATTGCTTTCCAGAGAGGTTGAACAAGTTTACCTTTCCACCAACGGTGTACTAAGGTTCCTTTTTGTCCACATCCACACCAGCCATCTGTTATTGTTTGTTTTCTTGATGATAGCCATTTTAAATGGGGTGAGTTAGAATCTCAGTGTTTGCTTTGCATTCCTATATTGAGCATTTCTTCATGTCTCTGTTGGCCATTTTCACTTCTCAGAAACCTCTATTTACCTCATTTGTCTATTTATTAGTTGGGTTATTGGTCTTTTAAGAGTTTATTTTTTAAGTTCTCTGTATATTCTAGATTAGGCCATTTTCTGATGTGAGCTAACAAAAATATTCTCCCATTCTGTAGGCCAACATTATAGTTTGTTAACCATATCCTTTGCCCTGCAAAACCTTTTTGATTTGATGAAATCTTACTTATTAAGTCTTTCTTTGATTTGCTGTACTTCTGGTTCTTTACTCAGAAAGAACTGACTGTGCCAAGGAGTTGTAATGTTTCTCCTACTCCTTCTTGTAATGGTTTCATGGTTTCAGGAGTTACAATGAGGTGGTGCGAGGTGATAAATAAATGCCCAGTTTCAGTTTTCTGCATGTGGATATCCAGTTTTCTCAGCACCACTTGTTGAAAAGGCTGTCTTTCTTCTAACCTATGTTTTTAGCTCCCTTATGAAATATTAGATGGCTATAGATCTGTGGTTGTCTTTCTGGGTCTTCTCTTCTGTTCCATTAGTTCTCAAACCTGTTTTTGTGCCAGCACCAAGTTGTTTTCACTACTAGAGCTCTGTAGTAGAGTTTGAGATTTGTATTGTTATTTCGTCAGCATTAATTTTTCTGCTCAGGATTTCTTTTGTGATTGGGGGACTTTTGTGCTTCCATATGAGATTTTGGATTGTTTTCTCAAATGTATGAAGTAAAATAGGTAGGTTCAGGGAAGAACTCAAATAGTATAATGCCTTAGAAAGATTAAATCATAGTTCAACAAAATAAACACCAGGAAATGGTACTTGAAAGAAGTGAGAATTGAGTTATGAAAGGGAATAGATGAATGAAGAGAAGAAAGGGAGAGAATCCAGTAAAAACTTCAACAAAATACTCATCCATCAGAAATAATGATATTGTACCATTTGTAAGGAAATGAAAATATTTGAAAAAATATATTAAGTGAAATAACTCAGACCCAGAGAAACAAATTTGCATAGTTTCCCTCATTTGTTGTAGCTAGAATGTGCCTATTAATCTATAAGTAATCATGTTGGGAGCTATGCAAATGGTTAGAAATGAATTATCTGTAGTAGACCCTACGGAGAGCTAAATATTGTAATTGTTTCAGGAAGACAAATTCAAAGTCTAACAAAATAAGCATCAGGTAGTGCATTCTTGCAAATGGGGGAAGCAAAGGAAAAGGGACCAAGGGGAGAGAGTAGACAAATGAAGGTGGGCAAAGAATATAGTCAATAATTTATTGTATATACTATAAAATGTTGAATGTGTGGCACTAATCAAGATGCATTGTATTCATATACTGCTTTATTAAATGGCACCTACTTAAAAATAAATGAATAAATAAAATAAAGAAAAATAAAAAATTCAATATATAGCATACAAAATTAAGAAAAGTGAGGAAAGGGATAAGTTGAGAGGGATAGGTAAGAACATTGAAAGGGGTGATATTGATCAAGTTGCATTGTATTCATAAACTGCCTTGTTAAATGTCCTTTGTACAACTACTTAAATATACATATAAATTATATTAATTATAGTGTAGTTTACACATATAGCTACATCCCTGTCACAGAAGGATAAGAGAATTAACCCTTTTTTCTCTTGTTTCCATTTGTGTGCTTACAAGAGCATGGTCTTTGTATTAACACTCACTCATTTAACATATATCTGTGTTGTCACTCTTGCATTCCAAACATAAAAAGATGACTAAGGGCAGGCAATGGTGGCTCACTCCTTTAATCCTTGCTACTCCAGAGGCTGAGATTTGAACATCACAGTTCAAAGCCACACAAAGAAGGAAAGTTCATGAGATTATCTCCCATTGACCTCCAAAATACATTCAATGGTAGAGCATTACATTTTAGCAAAACAGCTCAGAGACAGCACCCAGCTCCTAAGTTCAAGCCCCAGGATCTACACACACACACACACACACACACACACACACACACACACACACACACACATACACACAAAGTGTGTCTAAATGATTTACTCTGCCCTTGCTATGCAAACCAGGCTCATTTTTGGTTCCTGTCCCAACCAGGACAGGAACATATTCCTTCCTCATCCCTCTGTATCTCTAGTGGGGGTTTTCTATATATATTTTTATTGTAAAAATACTATACAGAGGGATTACACTTACATGAGTAGGGTAATGAGTGCATGTCCTATTGAGCATTGTTACCTACTCCTTTATTTTTCCCCTACCATCCCTTTCCTCCTCACCTCCCAAACTCCTCCCTCCACCCCCCTCCAAATTGTAGTGTCTTGTACACCTCATTGTTACAATGGGTCAACTTGTATCCTTATTTCAGCATTTTGTTATTTCCCTTCCCCTCCCCAAATTATAAAAATGTATATATAAGATGCAGGACACCGGAATCAGATACAGTGAAAACAGGGGTTATACCGTGGGGGGAAAACATACGAAAGAAACAAAAGAATCACATATATACATTATAAGTACATTAAAAGCAATAGCAAGAAAGAAAATACCACTTGTTTCCCTGTCTTGGGGTTCATTTTGCTTAACATCATCTTATATGGTCATATGTACATAGCTTTTGACCTTTTTTTGCTTTTCCTAGTTATTGAAAATAAGGGAAACCATGGGACCTATGTTTCTTTGGGCCTGGCTTCTCTAGTGTTTGAATCTCATTTCCCTATCACTTTCAGATACTGGCTTTGTACTACATTTCCAGTATAGGCTATAAACCATCTTTTGTTCTGATTATTTCTTTGACATTATTTCTTTGGTGTTTGCTGGTCAGAAACTACCATAAAGCTTATTATATGTGTGTGCTCCTTTGTGCCAAGGGAACAAAATCACTACTTAGAGATCAGACGAGTGTGAATTTTAATGTTCGGGTTAAGCCTCCTCACACCTTCAGCTTGGATATTTACCAGAGTATGGCATTTTATTATGGTGGCCATGGCAAATGAATACTTCTTTCCCTTCTAGAAAATGTGGACATCTCCTTTATTAACAGTCTTACTTTGTAAGAAATTAACTATCTTTCTTTACACCCAATCTATTTGAGAGGAAGTGTAACGATTTTTTCAGCCAAATATATGTTAATCCAGGAATAAATGATTATTTTCTTAAGAGGAGATAAGGAAAGCACCAAAGAAATTCTCTTAGTCCCAGCTGTGATCAGATTATTTCCTTCATGATTTAACCAGGCACATAGATCTTACTGAGATCATTGAAATAGGTGTCCATCCCTCTAGTGCCCTTTGTTAATAAATCTTTGTTAGTGTCCCCAAGAATCTCTAAAGTGAGCCCAAGTGAGCCATAATGAAACACCTGCTAGGAGGCATTATAGTCCTGGATGAGAGCTCCCTTTAGTTTTCCAAATCCTTCAAAATTAGATCATTCTAATATATATCTAATATACATGTCTGTCCAGCTCTTTTGGGTTACTTTGAACATGTTTTAATATCAGTCCACATTTTTTCTAATCTTTTCTTCTAATTCCACCTAAGTGATTCATTAAGAGCAAATGCCTATAATCCCAGATCTATGGTAGGTGGTAAAGGTCTAAGGTTGTTTAGGCAAAAACAAACAAACATACATGAGAGCCTATCTGAAAAATACTAAAAATCAAGAAGAATGGGGGTGTGGTTCAAGTGATAAAAGCAAGTGCAAGGCCTTAAGTTCAAGCCCCAACACAGAAGAAAGATTGGATCATATTTAGTATATATTCATATATATAAATATACATTAGTATATCTCTAATATGAAAAATATTAACTATGAAGCCCTGCAGTCAGCATAGACTACCCCAAGTGTCAATAACAGCTTCACTTCAGGTGAATCTTTCTCTCTCACTTAATAATCCAGTCACACTCACCTACTTATTTTTTTCCTGAGTGCAAATGACATTTTACAAGTCCAGGTTTAAGTACGTGTTATTCTCCTTGCCTGGAAGGCTTTTCAATTACTCACTGAGATGTTCTCAATAACTTTCCAAATTCAACTTTGGTAGTAATTCCTCTGTGATATCCTTTGTCACCTATTCACAGACTACCACAACTCACAAGTACTTCTTTCATTGAGCTATCGTTTCTAGGTTAGAATGAAAAGACGTTCAAGGAAGAGTTTACATCTTCATTTTTTTTCTGATCCCTAACATCTAACAAGGTAACTTAAAATCAATGCTAGTTAATCAAATGATTCAAAATCAGAAACAAAGCAGGAGGAATGTGATCTTCATATATTTGCTTTCTTGAATCATTTTTTCCATTTATTTCCCTTTGAAAAGAAGTAGGAATGTTAAAAATGTTGATTTTCAATGTTTAGTTCAGCTAAGCAAAAGCATCATCTTAGTACAACAGCTCCTGTGACCCTCACTGGCTTCCCTTGGGGCTTCATACATCATGAATGGGGCCTCAGGACTAACATTTGTGGTTCCACTTCATGTATTTCCTCAACACCAATGCTTTCAAGTGAATTTGACTTACTTCACGCTCTTCTACATCGGATAGGCTTTCAGTTTGTTATGCCAAGGGGCACCCAGTGGCAGTATGCCATTGCTAGAAAATCTCAATGCATTTAGTTTTTTACAAAACTAATGAATTCTCATGCCTCTTATTAGCTTGTCTATTGTAGAGCCATAGCATACTCATTTCTCTGCCTAGACAAACCAGGCATTCTCTGACTCTTCAATTTTGTAAGCAAACATAACAATATACAGGTAATTATAAGGTTCCATCTCTCAGGCTCAGGTCTAGTTTACTCTCTGTCACTCCAGTTAAGTGATTGGAACCTTTCTGATTCTCCTTTGAGAGCCTGCCCATATTTCAGATTCCTGCTCTTCTTCTGTTCTTCTAGTATAGTGTGGAGCTTCCCAGTTTCCAGTTTAATCGCTTCCTATTATTTCTCTTCATATTTGCCTGGAATCATTTATTCCTCATTCTAGTAACACTTTGAATTTAGTCTTCCCAGGTCTGTACTCACTCTAACATTAACAGATATTTACATGCTTTATTAACAAGATCTACTAAAAGAAAAAATATATGTACATATAAAGAGATGAAAAGACACATATATACCTATATATATATACTGACAGTATGCATATTATATACAGAGTATTATATACAGAGTATAAATAGATATACATATAAATTAATTAATGTATAATAATGTATATACATACAATCAGTATATATGCTTATCCATTATATAGGATGGATACACATATATTGATAATATATGTATAATATATATTGATAGCATATATGTATCCATAGTATATGTTCATTTATTCATCATATATACTGAGAGTATATACATTAATAGTATATATGATATACTGACATATATATTTGACATATACTGATATTATATATGAATCCATTATATATAATGTACACTCATAAGTTAGCAATTTTAATATACTCAGTACAGTTCTGTGATAGCCATTATGTAACTTAAAAATGATTGTACCAATGAACATCAGGGTTCAGCAATGCTATAGTTGAAAAAGTTAATACGTATGATTGATTTCAATCTCCTTCAGTTGGGTACAAGAAAAGAAAGGCTAGCTGCACATGATGGCTCAAACCTGTACTCCTACATACTTGGGACATGAAGATCAGTCAATTATGGTTTGAAGACTACCTGGAAAAGAACTCCATTAGATTCCATCTCAAGCAATGGCTGGATTTTGGTGAAATGTATTTGTTATCGTAGCTGCTAGAGAAATACAATGGCTGGGTACAATGTGTTGGAGTTTGTTGTACTTTTTAAAAATCTTGACAGCAGTTCAAATTTGTGACTTTCTCTGAATGAGGACATATTTAATAAGTGATGTTATTTGTGATATTAATCAACAATAGCCATGATTAAATCTGATACTTAATGTAGTTAATGACAAATTGTATACAATAAAACTGGTGGCATGTTTATCATTTTTCTTTTTCTTTGTCGATCATAGGGCTTGAACTCAGGGCCTAGATGCTGTCCTTGCATTCTTCAGCTCAAGGCAAGCACTCTACCACTTGAGCCACTTACAGTTTTCTAGTGGTTTATTGGAGATATGAATCTCACAGTGAAAATCGGTTATACCGTGGGGTAGAGGCATACAAAGCAACAAAAAATCACGTGGTATCTTATAAATAGGTTAGAAGCAATAGCAAGAAAGAAAAAAACCACTTGCGTCCTTATCTTGGGGTTCATTTCCCTATCATCAACTTATCTGACCTTTTCTGCTTGTCTCAAACATACACTAGTTACTGCAAATAAGGGAAATCATGGGACCTATGTTTCTTTGGGCCTGGATTACTTCACTTAATATAATTTTTTCCAAGTCTTCCCATTTCCTAACAAATGGGGCAATATCATTCTTTCTGATAGAGGCATAGAATTCCATTGTGTATATATACCACGTTTTCTTGATCCATTCATCTACTGAGGGGCATCTGGGTTGGTTCCATATCTTAGCTATGGTAAATAATGCTGCAATAAACATAGTTGTGCTGGTAGCTTTAATATGGTCTTGTTTGTGATCATTTGGGTAAATGCCAAAAAGTGGGAATGCTGGGTCATAGGGAAGCTCTATGTGGAGTCTTTTGAGGAACATCCATACTACTTTCCATGGTATAATTTTGGGAGGGGAAGGGAAAAAACAAATTGTTTGAACAGGGATACAGGTTGACCCATTGCAACAATGAGATGTACAAGACGCTGTGTCGAAAATGAACTTTACAATTTAGTCAGGAGGTGGGAGGTGAGGGGAGTGTAGTTGTGGAGATGGGAGGGAAGAGATAGTAGGGGAAAAACAAAGGAGGAGACAACAATGCTTGATAAGAAATGTACTCATTACCTTGCTCATGTAACTGTAACCCCCCCCCCATACAGCATTTTACAATAAAAAAAAAACATTAAAAAAAAAAGAGTCTCACAGACTTTCCTGCCCAGGCTGGCTTTGAACTGAGATCCTCAGATCTCAGCCTCCTAAATAGCTAGGGTTACAGATGTGAGCCACCGGCTCCTGGCTACTATATACTTTAAACCATCAGAGTCTTACTTGGAAAACAAGCAACCTGCAAATGGAATTGTACAGAGTTACCTAAGTTCTGATCTCCCCAATTTTAGAGGATCCCATATTTAATACAACTTGGTTTCACAGGTATTATGAAACTTTCCTTCAATCCAAAGACAAATACATCAAAATTAGTAATTCACGTTAATTTTATCAGCCTGAGTATTTACATAACATACTAGGGAAAAAAGTAAAATTCCCCATTCCCAAATAGAGTCAATGGGAGCATGTTTATTTCTTGTTTGAAAAGCAGTACAATTAGATCCGACAAGTTACTGATTACAGTTGGGTCAGTGGGATATTGTCCCTGGAGTTGCAAACTTTGTAATACTGCACAAATAGATGTGAAACTTTAATGGGTAGCATTAGTTGGCAATCTTTCAAAATCAACCAATAGCTTAAATTGCCTTCCAATACCAACAGCTGGTCTTTTAGAGGGTGTTTTTGTGGTATAGTCACCAGGACAACTCTGGCACTATGAAAGATATATCTACCTTGTGTTACCTAACGTGAGCACATCCTTCTCCATCACCCTGGGTGTGAAAAGAGAAACTCTTGCTTATTTCCTAATGTTCAAAGTTCAGTTAATTAGTTTGTGTCTAGAGATACCTATTCATTCTTTTCAGTCACTCACTTACCCCCCCAAAAAAAATTGCTTTTGAAAACGTCCATAGGAGCTGAAGATGAAATTGTGAACTTGGAAACAAAAACTTTCCTCTTAAGAAGATCGTTTAAAGAAAGAGCACTGTAAAAATATAAATAAATAAATAAAAAAGAAAGAGCATCGTTTCAATGGTTTAAAGGCAAATTGATTGCACAGCTGTAAACGACTTACAAGCATAGTTTGAACAAAGATTGTAAAACACTTTCACCCTCCTATATTTAATTTTAAAGACCCTCTTTCCACTCTCCCTAACATTGAAATGAAAGTTTTATAGCAAAAATAGCAATTTGAAGATTTGTATCTTGACTTCTTGATTAAATTTATGACATTGTTCAAATATGTAATATTAATACATTAGACTAGAGACGCATTTAAGCACATGATAATAGGTAATAAGTACATGTGAAAATGTGAAAGTGAATCCTTTTTTAAAAATATATAACAAATGATATATACATGCTTGTATAGAAGAACACAGTAAAATGTTCCATTCGAATTGGACATCTGTTACATTCTTTTCCTTCTTGGGATTTTCTCATTATCCTGAAGTTGAAGCCATCATATTTGTGCTGTGTCCTGATGTATCTGATAACCTTGCTGAGAAATATCATTCCGATTTCCATCACATCCTGGATTCTCACCTGCATACTCCCATGTACTTCTTCCTCAGCAACCTCTCCTTCCTGGATATCTGGTATACCTCTTCAGTGCTCACTCCAATGCTCGCAAAATGTTTTAGGGGACACCACCATTTCATTTTCAGGATATGCTTCTCAGATATCCTTCTTTCTTGCCATGGGCTCCACTGAGTGTGTGCTGCTTTCCATGATGGCCTATGACAGGTATGTGGCCATCTGCCACCCCCTAAGATAACCTCTTAGGAGGGTGACTGGGAGGGTCTGCGTGGAAATTGCAGTTGGCTCCTGGGTAACAGGCTGCCTCACTGCCCTGGTGGAAACAGCACCTGTGCTGAAGCTGCCTCTCTGTGATCATAGTATCATTAATCATTTTCCGTGTGAAATCCTGGCTGCCCTGAAGACAGCTTGCATCGATACCTCCATGGTACAGTTCACAGTGCTGGTGATCAGTGTCCTCCTTCTTCCCATACCAATGCTACTCATCCTTATTGTTTATGCTTTTATCCTCTCCAACATTCTGAGAATCAGTTCTGTGGGTGGTCGAAGCAAAGTCTTTTCAACATGGGCAGCCCACCTGCCTGTACAGGGTGGCTCTTTCCTATGGGACAGCTCTCTCCGTGTACCTGACGCCCTCTGCTGTAAATTCATGGGAAGTGGATAAATTCATGGCTTTGGTATATGCTGGATTAACTCCCATGTTCAATCTTATTATCTATAGTCTATGGAACAAAGACGTAAAAGAAGCTGTGAAAACTTGCTGATTGAAAATCATTTTAGGATCATCTTAATGTCTGTCATCAAATAATAGGAGAATAAACACACTTTTCTGGACAATCTACAACATTATCTTGAAAACTGCATAATAGTTAATATAACATAAAACTCTTGAGAAGAATCATTTGGATTAGGAGTTTGCCATCAGGTTCTCTGTCCTGATTTGCCTTATAAACAAAACTTTTTGCATAAAATTCATTTACACAGAACTAATTTGGCTTTGATGGAAATACTTAGCATTTAATAAGCATCAGCATAACATCAAAATTAAATGGTTGCCTATGTAAGCTCAGTGTCCAGATGTGGCATAATCATGGAAATACCTGGTTTAATAAGAATGTCAAACTTTAAGACTGGTAAATTTTCAAATTTTCTTTTCTTTTTTTTCTATTTTTCAATTACTTGCTTTTATCTCTAGATTTAAAATGAATAGATATTTTAAATCAGTGTGTATATAACTCAAGGCATATTCATACAATGTTATTTATAAAACTATCAACTTTAGAATTCTTCCTAGCCTCCCTAGTGTTAAAAATGTGAAAATATATGATTTTTAGATTTGACAAAACATAATTTTGCTTATTTTTATATGTGTTGGGTGAATAACTATTTGTACTTATAAAATTTGCAAAATAAGGTTTTGCATAATTTTAATGCTGTGTATGAGGTAGCATAAAGGTGAAACAATTATAGGGGTTCTAATTGTATAATTGAGTATAAGGTCAGAATGTTTTCATATTGTGTTTTTTGAAGTCTCTGTGAATTAATTGATACATGCGTCCACAGTGTTATTTTTAAAGTATGTTGAATAATTGACCCCTGAAGGAGAAGATAGATAAACCTTACCCTGTAGTAATTACATTGTAAAAGAAACTATTAATGTAAGCATATTGTAGAAAATGATTCATGAATACACTTAATATGTGAGGACAAAATTAAGTAAATTAGAATTTTGTCATTAATGCAAATTGATGTTTTGCTTTTACATCTTCAGTGAAGCTAGGGAATAATGAGGCCAATGGACACACATCACCTTCTGCTTATCATAGAAACTTGCTTGGATTTCTGTGAATGATGGCTTTATCCTATAGAAAAGGTATTACTTGATACTAGAAATATGATCTCCTTGGGCCTCAGGCTTACAAAAGATGACATGATCATAGGTAATTATCAGCTGAGCATATTGGCACACATCTGTTATACCAGTAATGAGCCTTCAGGTGCATTCATCTTTGAAATGGAAGAACAAAAACGGCTTAGGTTCCAAACATCTGGAGAAGCTTCCCATTCAACAAAAAGGGCCAGGATGTGCAGAGTCTCTAACATAAGGGACAGGATCGTCTCAGAAATCCTGAAGTAGATGCTTTATTTCCTGTGAACCTGATGACAGCAATCCATGAACTAGAGGACTCAAGAGAAATATGAAGTGTAAAGTACAAAAGATAAGAAGCTACTCTAATCTTGTCAGTGAAGTAAGCAAGGTGAACCTCTTTTAGAGAGTTTTGCTAAGGAAGGTGATCAATGCCACTGGGGACCCAGTGATGGTAAAAAAAAAAAAAAATCTTTAGAAACAAAGGTTTCTATTCCTAGGCCATAACAGTAGACAAAGCTAAACAGAGCTATAACATGCACAAAAAAATGTATATAAATACATTTCTATCTATTCTATTTATATTTATCTATAAGATGAAAAAACATATACTAATGTGTATAATTGCAATAGATTTTATCCTCATTTTTTGATATATATATATATATATATATATATATGTCTTTTCTGAAAATAAGAAACTTGGCATCAATTACCTCAAATATATTTCCTTTAGTCTGACTGTATGTGGTCCATCTCCCATTGCTACTGCTTTATCACCTACACTGGTTTATGTGTGGTGACACAACTTTGAGCTATAATTTTCAATCCAGACCTTCTCTGAGAAGCTAGGCTATTATTATCTGTTGTCAGAACTTGGCCTGGAATCTTAATTGCCACTCCCTTACCAGTTTTCTTTAGGATCATTTCCTTAATATTTATTTTGTGTCTAAATTCTGTTCCTTGGATCTCTGTCTAGACAATTCAATTTAAGAAAATGAGCTGGGCTCTTTTTGTTTTTCTAAATTTTCTAGATCAGAAAAAAAAAGTTACTTGGAACTTTTCTTATATCTACCTGTTATTTTCTATACTAAATTATGTTGAAAATACTTAAGAGCCAGTCACTTATGGCTGATGCTTATAATCCTAACTTCTCAGGAGGCTAAGATCTGAGGGTCCTGGTTTGAAGCCAGCGCTGGAAGACAAAACTGTGAGACTTTTATCTCTTTTAACCAGCCAAAGGTAGGAACTCCAGGTGTGGCTTAAGGGACAGTGTGCCAGCTATGAACAGAAAAGCCAAAGGAGAATGTGAAGCCTTGTTTTCAACTTCTATACTTGCACAAAGAAAATACAAAGAAAGAATTAAAAAATAAGAAAGATGGAAGGAAGACAGTCACACACACACACACACACACACACACACACACACACACACACACACAAAACAGCAAAAGTAAAAACTGTGACAATTTGTACAGATTCCTGGCCATTTTCAAGCGAATCTGCTTTGTCATGTGGTTGAAATTAGGTTTGGCCTAATTTCATTTAGGCCTAATGGCCTACATGTCATTCTAAGAGATGTAGTACAGTTTGAAATCTTTAGGGTTTGTGCTTGAAAGCTTATAAATCTCAAGAAATAATGAATTTACGGCAAGGTGAAATAGTTCTCTGGACAAAGAATGTAAGTGGTTTTTGGAGACTAACAGGTTTGTCTCTATTCTGCTCTCACTAGTGGTAAGATGTGGAATTGCAGCATGTCAGAGAGAACATTGTTCACTCCTGCTCTTGTGCTAGATGTTTTAAAGTCTGGGTTTTTTTTCGTTTTTTTATAAGTTTTATTGTGAAAATACTGGACAAAGGGGGGGGGGGGTTACAGTTATATGAGCAAGGTAATGAGTACACTTCTTATCAAGCATTGTTGCCTCCTCCTTTGTTTTTCCCCTACTATCCCTTCCCTCCCACTTCCACAACTACACTCCCTACCCACCCATCACCACCTCCCTATCCCCCCCACCCCTACCTAAATTGTAAAGTTCCTTGTTCAACAGTGTCTTGTACATCTCATTGTTACAGTGGTTCAACCTGTATCCCTATTTAAACATTTTTTGTTTTTTCCCTTCCCCTCCCCAAAGTATTCCGACATCAAATACAGTGAAAACAGGAGTTATACCATGGGTGAGGAACATACAAAAAACAACAACAAAAAAAATCACATGGTATCTTATAAATATGTTCAAAACAATAGCAAGAAGGAAAAAAACACTTGTGTCCTTATCTTGGGGTTCATTTCACTTAACATCATCTTATCTGGTCATATGTACATAGCTTTTGACCTTTTCTGCTTGTCCCAGACATATACTAGTTATTGAAAATAAGAGAAACCATAGGACCTATGTTTCTTTGGGCCTGGCTTAAAGTCTGTTTTACAATATGTACCATCACATAAAGAATAAATGTAAGGTGTCAACTTGTATTCAAGATTCTAAGGTACTGCATACAGGTGTCTTCTTCTGTCAGTATATTAAGAACAGCAGAGTTTGAGTTAACTCTGTCAATGGAAGTAGGAAGAAGCCTACATCTGGTTCCATCTTCAACAACCTTAAAATTACATTATGCTTTATCACACCACTGTTAGATTACAGGTTGTGGGTCATTTAATGACTTGGGAAATTGGAAATCCTTTCCATTGTGTATCAGGAAATGTTATTACTCTGGCTTTAATCTATTACCTATCCTAAACTAAGCATATATGAATCCATATTAGTGGCAAATAGCAAAGCAAAATCACCCACATTTCTTAAATTATACTCAGTATCTTGGTTAATGCAACTCTATACCTGCTCCCAGAAAGCTAAAAACATGTCGCAAGTGGATCAAGGTAATCTACAAATTACTGCCTACCAGAATATATCTAATATACTTTAAAGGAGACCATAAACTTAAGCATTCAATAGCCTAAAAGGTAAAGTGACTATTACTCATCCCCCAAAGCACAAAACATGAAAAAGAATAACAGATTCTGTATAAAAGCTAGGAAAGAAGAAGCATATTCAAAAATAAAAGATGATAAAATTAGCAGAAGAGTAATTATAAATTACTCAGAATTTAATGAAAAGTAAGAGACTAATGAGCTGAAAAGTTATTTACTATTATTTTGGGGGATGGAATATACAAATTGTGAAATGGAATGTCACTAGATGGGATGAAAAGCAGATTAAAGAGTGCTGATGGAAAATGCAAGTAAAGGCACAGCAAAAATTCATTAAAAAATAAAACAAGAGAAAATATCCCAAAAGGATAACAAATATTGTTCCCAGGACACCTAAGAAATTTATACAGATCAAAACATGTATCCTTGAAATCTCAGGAACCAAAGGGAGATGGATCACAGCATCAAAAGCTAGTATATGTTTCCCCTCCCCAATACAATCTGGATTTCTGCCATTTTGAAAATGAAGATTTGATTATTTTAGTATTTCCAATTATATATACACACACACACACACACACACACACACACACACACACACACACACACACATATATATATATATATATATACCTGAGTATCTTATTAAACTTAATTTTTAGCAGGTCTGAGTAGAGCCTGTAACTCTTCATTTCTATTGAAGTGCCAGGGAAAGATGGGCAGTAGGTGGAGTGTCATGTTTTGAGTAGTTAGTTGTTAATTTACCAGTTGTGTAAATTGGCAGATAATTCAGATTTTTTTTCTGATGCAATAGGTTTTCTTTATGTTATGTGGACTTGTTTAACAATGTGGAAAATCACTAAAGACATTTTCTAGCAGGCTTCAGGGCCACATCATGCTGTTCAAGGTACTTCAGAAAATAAGTACTATTAAAATACAAATATCATAAACTCTCCCCCACTATCACATGTGTGCAATATTACTAATAACTTCATCACAAGCCTATTGGCATCCAAGTAAAGGCAGGAAAAGTATGATGCATCATGTCAGCATCACAGTGATTATTTTCAGTGACAGAAACCAGAAAAATACCATGAAAGTGTTTGATGTATATCATAGGGTCAGAATGAATATTTTTAAGGATGCCCAGAAAGATGTTAATGAGAAATAAGTTAAGAGAGAGTTCTGAAACAATTTCAGTTCTAGACCAGATCTGGAAAAAGTCAAAATGGAAGAGAGAAAGGGAGAATTGGAATGTTCCAGAAGAAACAGCCTGAACATCATTTAAAAGTAGCAGATTCATAGCACCTACTTTGCTGCGGATGAATGAAAGGTTAACATGATAGGTGTATATGAAGGTTCTACTGTCAGAAAAAATGACATTTTTAAATAGGAAGAGCCACATTATTAGAAACAGAAATCTTGTGTTTAGAGGACCTTACCTGCCCTCCAGAGGTGACATAACGCAATTTGATTTTAATAGTTTCTTCTGAACAGATATATATGTGACATGTACAAGTAAGATGGCTAGATTAGCTGGATCATTAGCAATTACCACTTGGGACATACATAAACCTAGTCTTTTCATAACTGCTACCAGTTCTTAGGTTAATTAGCTCAACTTTCTATCTAAAACTCAGTTTATTGTGTGACAGGGGTGGGAAAATTTTCTCTGAGATGTGTAATTTCATGGAATCAGAAGCCAAACTAGAGAGAGTTTCTCACTTTAAAAATTATTTAAGTAATACCAAGTTGAAGGAGAGGTACAAATGAGAGAATATTACATCCCCAAACATGAAATGAGAAAATTGAGTCTAAAACCAATTTTTAATTTTATTTATTCGGACTGAAGCCAGAAATGCCTCCACTTTTGTTTATTTAGAGGAAAAAATTTATTAAAATAACTTTTATTTCATATGTGCCCAGTACTGCTCTTGAAATTAATTCTCTTAGCTGCATTCACATGGCTAATAAACAAAGGGAAAACCCAAACCTCACTTTCTTTCCACATGCGTTATGACCTAGAGGAAGCACTGACAAATGTACACAAATTTTGTGTCAGCAACAGAGAATGGCCAAAGAATTCCACAGGTAAATGGAGATCAAAAAGGCAAATATTAACTGTAACATTACCAATGTACAGGAAGAAGAGTTAGATCATGAAGACTTAACTTTTCACCAGAAAGGAAGACTCAGGATCCTAGTTTTCTTTTACTTTTGTACTGTAAATTTAATTTAACATAAATATATCTACATAGATCCATTTTTTCACAAATGACACTTTCAGAATTTTTAATGGTATAAGAGTGTTGCATTTTGTATATATCCCATTTTTATGTATCTATACCTGACACTCAAATTCTTTCCATTTCTTATTATAAAAAATGCTTTAATGTACGTGCGAGTTCCATGTATGTTTTCCATTTGTTCTGAATATATGTCCAGAAGTGAGATTGATGGATTCTATCATAGTTCTATTTGTATTTCTTGGCGCATTTTTCAACAGTTTTCAGTTATGATTGTCCTAACTCAGATTCCACTAATCATTTACAGAGATTCCCTTTACATCTTCACCAACACTGTTGATTTTTGTCACTTTCTATTTTTTGTCTTTTTGGATGCTAGCCATTTTTACTACAGAGAGACATTATTGCATTGTAACTTTGACTTTCCCCCATAGTTAGTAACTTTGAACCTGTTTTTGATACATGACTGCCCTTTAGGCCTATTGCCCATTTTTATTTCTTTTTTATTATCTTTATGTAGTTGTATGAGGGGGTTTAATGCAACATGTTCAGTTCATGAGTATAATGTGTCTTAGTCAATTGAGTTTGTTTGTTTAGTTGTCACTGAGGTTTGAGACCCATTTGTATATTCTGGATATTAACACTTTTCCAGATAGACAGTTTTAAACTATTTTCCTCCCATTCTGCACATTATCTCTTTCCTCTGCTGATGGCTTCCTTTGGTGTGCAATCATTTTGACTTCAAAACAATCCTATATGGTTATGTCTAGGGCTTGAGGCTCAAAGGGCAGGAGGAAGATGAGTGGAGAGAAAAAAGGTGAGAAAATGAAGTCCTAATATTCAAAGCACATAGGTGAAAAGGGATCCAGGTAATAAGGAGATGGATATAGTTGGAACAGTTGAGGTAAAGAATGATGGGAGGGGGCTGGGAAGGTGGCTCCACGGTACAGTGCTTGCCTCGCATGCATGAGACCCTGGATTCGATTCCTCAGCACCACATAAACAGAAAAGGCCTAAGTAGTACTGTGGCTCAAGTGATAAAGCACTATCCTTGAGCTGAAGAGTTGAGGGACAGTGCCCAGGCCTAGAGTTCAAGCCCCATGATCAACAAAAATAAAGGAAGAATGATGGAAGGGGTGACACTGATTGAGATGCACTATACTCATAAACTGACATGTTGAATTGAAATCTTTTTGTATACTACATAAAGATTGTTTTTTGTCTATCCTGGAGCTTGAACTCTGGGCCTGAGCGCTATCCTTGAACTCTTCAGCTCAAGGCCATTGCTCTACTACTTGAACCACAGTGCCACTTCTGGTTTTCTGGCAGTTGATTGGAGATAGTCTGGTAGGGGAAAAACGAAGGAGGAGGTAACAATGCTCGATAGGAAATGTACTCATTATTTTACTCATGAAACTATAACCCCTCTGAACACCATTTTTACAATAAAAAACATTTTTTAAAAAAAGAACCCATAAAAAATGTGCAGACGCTTTGAACTGTGATCCTCAGATCTCAGCCTCCTGAACAGCTAGGATTACAGGCGTGAGCCACCAGCAGCTAGCTATAAAGATAGCAGAGAGAGAGAGAGAGAGAGAGAGAGAGAGAGAGAGAGAGGGAGAGAGGGAGGAAGGAAGGAAGGAAGGAAGGAAGGGAGGAAGGAAGGGAGGGAGGGAGGGGGGAGGGAGGGAGGAAGGGAGAGAGAGAGAAAGAAAAGAAAAGAAAGAAAGAAAGAAATACAGAGAAAACATTCAGGACACTGAAATGAGCAAGAATTTTCCAGACAAGATTCCCAAGTCATACACAGGAAACAAAACATAGACAATCCTACATAGACATGTAGGATTATGATGTTAGTAGTTTTAATTGTGAATGAAAGGTATCATTATAAGGTATTCAGATCTCGTACTTAAAATAATTGATTATATCCACCCCCTACTAGAACTAAATTCTTTTTTGCTTAATATTTATGTCAGCATTCTAAATTAAAGGTAGGTTCATAGAACAATGTTTGATTCCACAGATATGGAAGAGAAATGCTTGTTATGTAACAGGTGTAATTGCTCCCCAATTTCCACAGGAATTTGAAGTTGGAGAGAAGGATTTGTAGTGTGAAGATCTTCTGGTATGACAGGAACAGAGTCCTACAGACCCAATTAAAGTGGTGCTAAGAATATATTGTGAACAAAAATTCAGTGAGAAAATACTATTTTCTTGCCCTTGTGACTTTTGACAGAGGGAAAGGTCCACACAACTAACTTTAGGTAATATGAGAGGTTTCTAGTTTAAAATGTATCTACCAAAGCAAAGTTAACTCAAGAATCTTAATAACTTAAACAATGACAAAAACAAAACACTATCATTTTTAAAAAAAGATCTAGACATTATGAATGGAAACAGATACTTGCTGTGAATTAAATTCGTTACCTTTAACATTTTGGCTGACATTTTCTTTGCTCTTTTGTTAAGTTTATTTCATACAAGATGCCATGCACAATCTTTATTGGACTGAAAAGAAATTCAAATCAACAATATAATAAATAATTCCTGGAGGAGGAGGAAAGTGATGATAGGGGAAAAACAAAGGAAGAGGCAACAATGCTTGATAGGAAATGTACTCTACACTGCTTATGTAACTGTAACCTCTCTTTACAGTATTTTTACAATAAAAATGTACAAAAAATAAACAATTCCATAGGCAAAAGTGAATCTGTATGTCAAGATCACAAGATTTTTACATCTATATCAAATGATTTGGGGAATAAATTCAGATAAATTGATTCAATATTAAAGTGTTTTAGTTAAATCTACTCAGTTATTGTATAAATGTTACTATTTAGATTATGACCCAATGTTAATAGATTATTATTGTAATAGTTACACTATGACTAAAATTTTCCAATCAATGTCACATTACTGTAAAGCACAGATTCTGAAAAACAGTAATTAACTTAAAATATCAAGAGCAATATCTATGAAAGCATGTAAACAAAAACAAACACGTTCTACAAATTACAATATGTATTCATTAAATACTAGCAGAAATATGTCAAGATTTTTTATATTGTAAGATTATAGAAGTCTAGAATCACAAAAGTGTGAAGTAATTAAAACTCCTTTCCACAAATAGAGAGGAATGATAAAATATTCTGATTGCTAATATTTTTCTTAAGAAGAATGAAAAGGAATCAGATAATGACAATAATGATACCACATATATTTTAAATATGGAAGAATGGAAGAATCATATCATCTAAACGTGTAAGTTTTATTTAACTACATAGGACCCCTACATTAAGTTTAAGTTATGAGGTATGTTTGAGGAGACATAATTAAAGTATGACATCTTTGCCTATTATAAAACTTCCCTGAGTTTAGAAAAGAACTAACACAAATGGAAATCTTTATGCTCCTTTTGAAATGGCCTCTTAGAGACCAAAGATGAGAGGAAATGGAGGCATTCAACCAACACAATGAAGTATGGACCAAAATTTAAAGAAAATTAGAGTTTTCAATGGATGATGTGTGGTGGGGATGTAGGAAAGGCATAGACTGCTCAAATGCCACAATGATGAGCCTTTGTCAAAAGCATGGTGGATCAACATCAATATTATCCAATCCAGAGGAGAGAAACCTGCAGCTGTAGACGCTCTACAGTCACAATGCTCCATCTACTGTGGTAAAGTACCCCAAGACAGGGACACGAGTATTTTTTTTCTTGCTTGCTATTGTTTTTAACGTACTTATAATGCACTATGCGATTCTTTTGTTTCTTTTATATGTTCTTCCCCCACAGTATAACTGGTTTTTACTGGATTTGATGCTGGTGTTCTTCAGCTTGTATATACATTTTTGTAATTTGGGGAGGGGAAGGGATATAGCAGAATGCTTAAATGGAGATGCAGGTTGACACATTGTGACAACAAGATGTACGGGACACTATGTTGAAAACAAACTTTACAATGTCAGGGTGGGGGGTCGGGAGAAGTTGGGGAGGTGGGGAGGGAAGTGATGGTAGGGGGAACAAAGGAAGAGGTAACAATGCTCGCTACAAAATGTACTCATTACCCTACTCATGTAATATGACCCCTCTGTACAATATTTTACAATAAATATATATATATATATAATAGAAAAATCAAAAGCTTAAAAAAAGAAAAACAACTGCAAGATTTAGATCATTTAGGTAGATTCTGATCATTTAGGTAGAAAGCTGGGTAAACCTGAAGGAAGTCGATTGACAAAGTGTGGATGGAGCAGATGAATAGTGAGGTAGGTTGATGAGGTTCTAAAACAAATAGAAAAGAGGAAAACTGTACGGAAAAGTGATGTAAAGCCTCAGCAATCATAAATAGGCTAAGAAATCATGGGCATGGTGGATGGGGTAGCTCATCACTGGTCTCCTAAATAAGGATTCACAGAAAAAGCAACATTTACCTCTGCATTTTAACTCACTGAAGAAGAGTAAGAACTGAGTTCACTTTCCCAACTGCTCGCTGTTTTTAGCGCCCTTTCTGAGCCTGTGAGAACAATTCAGAAAGATCTGAGATGTTGATATCCCTTTTTGGCTAATAATGTGGGCCTTCTTCCTTCTTGACTAGTTCTGCTAATCTGTACCCTCAAGGGTTCATCAAGTTATACCACATTCAGACCTACAACAGAACCTCCACAATCTTTTCTGTGTTGTCTAGGGACAGGAGTGAACCGCTTCCCACCAATTATCTTACAGTCTATTATTTTTTTCTCATGTGCCTACCTTTACTTTATGAAGATATTGGAGAAGCAGCAAAGGAAAGTGAGGTTAGGATTAATGGTGAACATCTTGGAACAGATATCTGGCTCTTCTAGTGATTAGCTGACAGTGAAAGAGGTGTTAGATTTAGTAGTATATTTCATTCCTCAATGTTGAGTCTAAGCTTCAATTGTGATTTTTTTGGACAGTATGAGACTGATATTATGCTAGCAAGTTTCCAACTTATTTAAACTTGAAATGACACTAGAATCAGCTTTGTTCATTTATTGGGAGTGAAGATCACCATGGCTTAGAAGAAATGAATAATCAACCCAAAACCCATTTAGGTAGTTTGGAGGCTTGAAGGGTTTGTACCCTTGTCTCTTCATTTCCAATGCTCACATGTAGTTGTTTTCCACTGTTGCTGTGTGGTTCATCAGAAACACTTATTTCAGATATATCACAGGATAGAATGCTAATGGAATCCCAAGTGTTTGTAAGATCTAGGGCAAGATTTACTACAAAGTTTATAGCAAACTATAGTCTATTTCTACTATTCTACCTGAGCAAGGCTACTGAAGGCAAAAACAATATCTCTTACTAACCAGGTTTTCTCAAAAAAATTCTCATTGACTTTTCTCTGAGTCCACTTTTGTACAAGTTACACAGAGACATGAATGTCCTGATGCTGTTATTTAAGTGGTTTTTGTTTCAGTATATATTTTATAGCAGCTTTGACATCATTATTCCTCAAGCTATAGATTATAGGATTCAGCATGGGAGTCACAACTCCATAAAATAAAGAAATGACCTTATCTGCAGTTTGAAACTTTTCTTCCCCAGTTGGGTCTTGAGACTTGGGTTTTGCATACATAGAGAAGATAGTACCGTAAAATATGATCACAACAGTCAGATGAGCTGAGCAGGTAGAAAAGGCCTTACGTCTCCCTGTGGCTGTGTTCATTCTCAAGATAGTGAACAGAATGAACATATAGGAGAAAAAAATGACCAACAGTGGAAGAACCAGAAAGGCCATATTTGATATCATCATGGTAATAACATTGAGGAATATGTCAGCACAAGCTAGCTTAAGGACAGCTAAGACCTCACAAGTAAAATGATTGATAATATTATTCCCACAGAAAGGCAATCGCATGGCAAGAGACGTTTGCACAACTGAATTGGTTCCACCACAGAGCCATGACACAGAAGCCATCACTACATACACCTCTCTGCTCATGATGATGGGGTATCTCAGAGGATTGCAGATGGCCACATAACGATCAAAAGCCATCATGCCCAGAAGCAAGCATTCGGTTGATCCCATTGCAAATCCAAAGAACATCTGCACTGTGCATCCAGAGAAGGAAATGTTCCTTTTCTTGGAGATTAAGCTCACCAGTGTTGAGGGAACAGAAGAAGTTGTATAGCAGATATCGAGGAAAGAGAGGTTTCCCAGAAAGAAGTACATGGGAGTGTGAAGACGGGAGTCCAAGATGCATGCTACGATCAGAACACCATTACCAATTAGAATCACGAGGTACATCACCAGGACCAGAACAAAATAGATGATTTCAGTCTTTGGATACCCAGAAAAACCCAAAAGAAGAAATTCTGACACAAATGTTTGATTACTTTGATCCATGTCATTCACTTAGGATTCAATCAAAGACTTTACATAAAATATGCCCACTGCAAAGAAATGGTACAAGCTACCTGAAACATCATTTTTAGGTTTTAGAAGTGTCTTGCTTGAAGCTCTAACAATAATTCTTGTCTCAATAATTCTTGTCTGAAGCTCTAACAATGTTCTCTTCAATAACATGCATTATTAGAATGCAATGAATTTAGAATGCATTGAAGTATCTAAGCATGATTACTAATTTATGTACAACTAACCATGAACAGACATATATACAGAAGTAACCTTTCTTAATGCTGAGAACTACATTCAGTAATTGATGGTTCTAACACTCATGGCCAATTGCCAATTTAAAGTCCGATTTATTTTGTTCCAAAAGAAGCAGTTGAGGGAAAATATTTACTCACCAAGGATTAGAGTTTTGATTGGTAACTAGTCAATTTAGTTGAATCTTTTACCAATATTTAATCATTATAAATTGAAAAGCAGCACCTGAAATTTAATAGCAGGTTCAAGGTATAGTTAGTTATAGACTTCATATTTCAGTCCATCCAGTATCTTGTGTGATTGTTCCTTTGGTAAGACCATTGCATACAAACAGGATAGAGAAATCTAGGAGAACATTGAATAAACTCCAGCTTATTCTTCAGCTTCAAATTTCATCTTGATAATTTACTGGTTTAAAGCCAACCTGAAAATAGTAAGAATGTTTCTAAATTTCATAGAAACATTCATACAGTTGTACATAAACTACTATATGTCTTTCTAAATATAAATTCTTTATATTATCACCATTTTTCCACACACGAAAGACAGAACTTCACTGAGATTAATCAGGTAGTAAATAATAGAATTTGAAGCTAAGCTCTTTGACATAGCTTGTGTCAGTTCAAGGTTACGATAATTTTCATGTCCATGCAAAGCATCTGGGGATATTGAAAAGCTTTAGATTCTGTTGTAGTGTTCCTTTTCCTAAGTGCTGCTGATAATGCTTAGGAAATCACTCTCCCTAGCACTGGAGGAGAAACACTTTCATAATACACACTGAGCTTGTAGCTTATAGATTCATTTCTCATTCAAACCAACATTCTTTCTTTCTTCCTATATAGATGAGCGTAAGAACCTAGGAAAATTCAAGACGACAGTTCTTTAGGGTTTTACAAGATGCACCAGAATGACATCATATTGTTAAATAGTGAAAAAAAATGGACAGGATGCTTCAAAAACAGGGTAAAATCATATCAAACTACTCTGTATTCGTTTAGTTTGAGAATATTATTAGATGCTCACCTTGAAACCAATCATGTTCTAAGACTAGCAAGAATAAATAAAATCATTCATGTAAATTGTTTCCATTGTGGACTTCACAGTTGGCTACTAGGAGCATAGGGGAATCTCATATGGATATATGTTACAGTTATATTTTCCTACTGAATCTTAGGCTAAAATAAGAAACTTTTTCAAAAGAAAGACATGTATAAGATTTAAGTCATATAAGTGAGAATCTACTACAATGTCCACCTTAAGCTGGACTTAAAAGTGTGGAGAGATTGGGGGAAAAAACTGGGAAGAGTAACATATGAAAGTGAAAAGTTGAGTCAAAATAAAGAGTAAGCAAATTAGCAGCTATCCATTTTTGACGAAGGACTTTTTTGAATAAGTATCATAGCATTCCTGAGAAATAAAGTCAATGTCAGGCCATGGAGAAAACCTCAAAGACAGAGGAGAGAATGTCACTGCTTTTGTGAGGAAAGGCCTGCCATTAGAAAGCCAAGTGCTAGAGCTGGAGGCATGGCAGAGTTGGTAAAGTGCTAGCCGGCAATCAAAAGCAGCAGAAGCCAAGTTCGGGTATTGATCAGAGACCTAAAAGAGAAAAAAAAAAAAAAAACGTACAGAGCTTTCCCATGTCTGATTTTAGCATTCCCCAAGCTGACATCATACAAGATGACACTACAAGAGTTTCTTTTTGTTGACTTGTTTTTTTTTTTAGCAGAAATGTAACTAAAAGAAATTAAGACATGGGCTGGGAAGATGGCTCCGTGGTAGAGTGCTTGCCTTGCATGCATGAGGTCCTGGGTTCAATTCCTCAGTACCACATAAGCAGAAAAAGCTGGAAGTGGTGCGGTGGCTCAAGTGGAAGAGCTCTAGCCTTGAGCTGAAGAGCTGAGGGACAGCACCCAGGCCCAAAGTTCAGGCCCCACGAATTACTAAGAAAAAAAAAAGAAATTAAGATATATATGGTATATATATGTATGTATATATGTGTGTGTGTGTGTATATATATATATGTATATATGTATACATGTGTGTGTATATATATATATATATATATATATATATATATATATATCAGTTAGCATGGTTGTCATTACTTACCAACTATGAAAGTTGCTCTTCCTGAAATCATCGTTGTGTTTGACTCTATAAATATTTAAATATTGAGGAAAAAAGGCAAATAAGGGAATACACATTCTCAGTCTTAGAAATGAAAAAAGTTAATCCCAAAAGAGATTGTTCCTTTTTATTTAATGAGTTTTAAAATAGAAGGAAGGAAGGAAGGAAGGAAGGAAGGAAGGAAGGAAGGAAGGAAGGAAGGAAGGAAGGAAGGAAGGAAGGAAGGAAGGAAGGAAAGAAGGAGGGAAGGAGGGATGGAGGGAAGGAGGGAGGGAGGGAAGGAGGGAAGGAGGGAAGGATGTTGGGAAAGAGGAAAGGAGAAGGGAGCCATGGAAGCAGAGAAGAAAATTGAAGAAGGTAGCATGAGAAGAAAGCAAGGAGGAAAAGAAGAAGGAATATATAATCATTTCATTGAATTAGCCACATTTTATGGTGGCATCTTACATGTCATATTTAGCTTAGAAATAGTTCTCTAGGATGAAGTCAAATTGATCCGAAGTCTATTCTTTTTACCTTACTATCTTTAGCAAAACCACATGTCAAAACATAGAATAATCAGCTCAAACCCTAGAAAAATTATAGAATCATGAAGATGCTCTAGACGTACTCACTCAACAGTGCTCAGAGAAAAGAAGCAATGATTTGACATTTATTCTATACTACTTCTTAGGATACCCAACATTCTCCCTCAGGTAGGGACCGGAAATTAGTTAAGAACACACTGAATAACAGACACCAGAAGATTCACTGCTCCTTCACTGCTCCAGTTCCAAATGCAAAATAAAGTAGCCAGACATGAAGTTCCCAGCACACAAGATCTTCCAGATCAGACTCCTTGGGGATCCAGACATGAGAAGCTTAATATCTTTCCTCCAAGACAAAGTGGCAGTGTACCTTAGGCTAGTTGAATTGCTTCTACTGACACTTCCTAGTCGGAAATTCCTTCACAATTCACAGTCAGTCAGTTTCTATAATGGAAAATGACTAAAGACACGGAAATCAACTTTTCTCTTGCTCGTCCCTTGATACCTGTATCTCTCACCCATCCTCTGATGCCTACATACAGTGTCTATACATAGTAAATAGGTTTTACTGAACCCATGGTTTACTCGCTAGGTTCTTAAACAGTTTCCTTGTGTGGTATTTGTGGATTCAGGTTGAGGGAAACTTAGTCCTCAAATTGTTCATTTCCAACAATATTTAATTTTAGCATCTTTCTGTAATTACAAACCACTGCCATCTGCTGTAAATAATCAGCAATGATGTCAGTAATCTCCGTGCACAGTGTACAGGGTCATTGAGTACTCTCTGGAGTTCCTCTTACATGGGTTTAACACAATTGGGAAGCACCTCAGACCAGAATCAAGGTTGTTTGGTTCTTCATAACTTAAGAGCTTGTTTTCTCATTTGTGGTAGTGATAAAATACTTATAACTTGTAGGGATATTTAAAAAGACTGTGGCCATAACTCTGGTGCCTCATGTCTATAATCCTAGCTACTCAAGAGGCAGAGATCTGACAATTATTTTTCAAGGCCAGCATAGGCAAGAAAGTCTGTAAGTGAGACTCTTTCCTCTAATTAACCAAGAGTCAGAAGTGGAGTTGTGGGTCAAGTGGTAGAGTGCTAATCTTAAATAAAAAAGCTTAGACACAACACCCAGAACTTGAGTTCAAGCCTCAGTAGAGGGACAAAAAAAAGAATAAAATAAATAAGAAATGACAACATATAGAAATTGCTTTAAGGATTACACATATTATACAAATAATAATTAATAAGAGTAATTTGGTAAAATAATTGATAACTACATTTCTTTAGGTTATTCAAAATGCATATTGACTAATAGCTGTAATTATAGATTGGGCTTCATTAAGTTCAATTATTGTGCTGTTTCTGGTATTCAAGACTCACCTTTGTAGTAATAAATTATTCTACCTCCTATAGAAACCACGTACATTTTCACAGTATTTATGTCAGCATACTGAATTATGGCCAGGTTTAACAAACAATTCTTGACTCCATAGATGTGGAAAAGAGAACATTTGTTATGCAACAGTTATCATAATTGTTCCCCAATTCCCAAAGCAATTTAAAGTTGGAGTGAGGACTCTGTAGGATAAACAAACTTCAGATGCAACAGGGACAGCATCCCACAGACGCCATTAAAATTGGTACTGTATATATATTGTGGCTGAACTGAAATGCTACAAGAAAATAACCATCACCTGACCTCATGACTTTTTGAAATGGGCCAGTGTCCACACGATAAACTAATATCAACAAGAAGAATGTTATATTGTACAAGGGGAGTTTTGTTGTAGCATTTACATATATGTAAACCTACTGCTGCTATCTGTCTTATTCCACTCCCCCATCCAAAACCAATTTCAATGTTCTTTTTCTCATATGTGCAGATAAATTACATGGATTACATTTATCTTCATTCGTCATTCTCCATTTGGCCTTTCTTCTTCCACTGACATACAAACCCAACAGATCCTGTTTTATTTTCCCCGTTATTCTTGTTTTTAAGTATGCCTCATCTGTACCAGAGAATTTACCATGGCATTTCAGGTGTGCATATATTCTATTTTGATCAAAATAAACCTCTCTACTGATCTCTCTTTTCCCTGTCCACAAATCATCTATTGATCAACTGCTTTCATTGAGAGTCCTCATGACATATAAGGTCATGGAGATTTTCTCTTAAGTTTTGGTGCTTTATTTTGTAGTAGAATGGTTAAATCTAATAATAACATAATATTTATTTCTTCAAAAAAGTTTTAAAAATGGAATTTGAATGACTTCACCACAAAGAAATGATGTGATTACTATGCTAATTGCCCCGAAATGATCATTGCATAATGTACACTCACATCAAAGCACCATATTATACGTGGTAAATATGTACAATTCATATATTTAAATAAGCAAATTTCTTCAGGAGAAACAGCAAAGCTTGAATCATCACAATACCTGATTTCAAATTATAGTACAAACCTATAGACATCAAAAGAGCATGATGCTTGCATAAAAAAGACATCTAGACTAATGGATCTCAATAGAGAACCTGGAAATAAATCGATGTATTTGTGGTCTGTGACAAAGTTGCCAAAAAGATGCAGAAGAGATAGAAGATTTAAATGAAAGACCCATAACTATGAAATAGCAAAGCATATTCAAAAATCTTGATAATATATGAGCATACTATCACAGACAACTCAAACAAAAATAAACAAATGGGATAACATCAACATGGAAAGCTGGCAGAAAAGAAATAATCATAAGAGTAGGAAAAAAAACTTTGGAATTAGACAAAATGTTTACAAAACATGTGTCTGAAAAATAGTAGCTCGAACTTATAAGGAACTTAAACAACTTAATAAATAGTAAAAATAGGACAGGAAAAATGACCAGTATTTTTCAAAGCATATTAAAGGACCATAATAGACAATTCCACTGGCCAACAGGCATGTACAAAACAAGGGAAGTGGCACTGTGGCTCAAGCGGTAAGCCGCACCTGCCTTGAGCTGAAGAGCGCAAGGACAGCACCCAAGCCCAGAGTTCACGACCGACAAAAAAATTCACCACTGCTAATTACCAGAGAAATAAAAATCAAAATCATCAATGAATGCCACTTCTTCTCCTTAAGAATGTCTATTATCAAATGAAAAAAAAAAAGCAGCGATAGCAAGTATTGTCCAGGATGTGAAGAAAACTCTTGTACATGATTAGTGGGAATGCAAGTTAGTAACCATGATATAAAACAATTTGAAAGTTCCAAAAAGAATAAAAATAAAACTACTGCAGGATGTAGCAATACTTTTTGGGGGTATACATACAAAGCAAATAAAAGGGGGAGGGAGGCTGGGAAGGGATGTGAAGGGTAAACAAAGGAGGAGGCTGCAATGCTTGATAAGAAATGTACGCATTATCCTGCCCATGTAATTGTAACCCCTCTGTACAGTGTGTTCACAAAAAAATAAAATAAAATAAGCAAATAAAAGTATCTAAAACAAATGTACAATCCCACATTCACACCATAAATATCCAAAATAGCCAGAAAATGGTATCAACCTACATGATAACTAATTGTTGAATGGATAAAAAGTAGTGATATTACTATGCACAGCCACATATTGGAACATTATTCTACTTTATTTGAAGAGGACGAATTCTATCATTCTTACCAAAATCAGATAAATCTGAACATATTACAGTATGTGAAATTAAGAAGGCACAAAGAGATCAATGAAAGAGTTCTTTGTGATACCATTTTCCTATGATCCACATGTAAAATAGTCCAATTCATAGACAGAGAGCTAGTGGAGTTGGCAGGCATTGGGCTGGGGTGAGTAGGACAAAAATGACAGAGAATAGTTAAATGTAAATAGTTCTAATTACACAGGATAAATAAGTTCTGAAGACCTAATATACATGATAATCACTACAGATTTCAATAGTATTCAATGTGCCTGAAAATTGCTAAGAGATAGTTCTTAAATGTTATCATCATATAAAAAAAAGTAACTAGGTAAAGAAATATATTTGTTGCTTAGGCTAATCATTCCATTTATATATATATATATATATATATATATATATATATATAAAACACTGGATACCTGAAATATGTACAATTTCTCTTACCAATGATCACTTATAAAATCTAGAAAATGTAATAAGGAATTAGTAGGGATTCCATCTACTGAAATTAAATAGGTTAGTATAAAAGAATAAATAAGCAACTTAGATGCCACGTGTCCTCAGAATCTAACAATTATATCAAGTCACCTCAATTTAACTCAGGCTTGATAAATATAAGACATGACGATGATCCATGGGATAGAAAATTTACCATCATCTCAGAACTAGTTTTAATTAAAATTGTATGAAGTGCAAGGTGGAATTATGATGAGAATATTGCCACATTTTCTTGTTGCAACCTAGTACGTGACAGAAAACATAAAGAATTTGTAAGTCAGATTGCCTGGGAATAATTTAGAAACTTTACTGGAATTACTGGAAACTGGTGTGAAATGTACTTAATCAAGCCTACTAATAAAAACTAAACTAAAATATAATGAAATTAAGGAATAGAATGATTTGGTCTTAAAATTAAAAGTAAAATGAAGTCCTAAACATGAAATAAAAATAAAGTTTGTAAATTTCTTTTACAAAAAAATGGAAGTATGGACAGATATTTTACTACCTTTACCAGAAAGTATTTCTAGAATATTTCATATGCCTGAATGGAGGACGACACTTCCTTTACCCAAATAAAGTCATGAAGACTTTCTCCATTCTTTTCCATTAGGACATTTTCCATGGGATTTGTTAGTATCACCTAAACACTCAAGTAGTTAATGTAATATACTTGGAGCATATTTAATTAATAATTATATATCAGTACTGACATAATCATCTAGTATGCCTGCGATCTATACATGTTGGAGATTAAATTGTTGACTATTGGAAACTAAATAATGGATCAGTCTCAAATTCTCAGCCAGGACTAGGATGAACACAAGATGCACAACACATTATCATAACTGATATTTTGTAATCTACTTAAGAAATATATTTGTTTTTATTCTAATTCAGAAGAAATGCAACACAAGTATGAATAGATTCCAATACAGAGTCACAAAGCTCCTGGAAGATGTTTAAACTATCTTGTTTATTGCAATATTCTGGACAGAAGATAGATTATATGAAATTGCTGTTCTTAATTATTACAATGGCATAATGCTGATAACTTATATGGACATTAACCTAAGGTTGAATTATAAATGATGATAATATGCCCAGCAAAGTAAGACAGATGAACTTGCTAAACCACATGTCCAAGCATAAATAGTAATAATTGTAGGAATCACTGGTATTATTTGTTCTGCAAACAACCAAAAAGAGGACAGAACAATACTTTTGTGCATTTAAAAACCTAAACAAGAGGTTACTGAAGTCGTTAAGGTGTTAAATTATGGAGAAATCATATATCACATAAAGCAATATTAATACCTCCTTCTTAAAAAGCTGCAATTTGAATGTGGCTCTGAATATCCACAGAGGCTCTTCAAGCTTCCAAAAATATTCAAAGTTACCTCCCAGACAATACTTGGTGGATGATAAAACCCTAATTCCTCAATATATCTAGAAGTGTCAACAACATACAACCACACTGATGGCCTATGACACTGACACTACCTATTGGGATTTTGATAGATGACAACCCAATGAAGCCTCCAGAGAAGTTTCTAAGTCTTTAGCCCACTTATTTATTGGGCAGTTGTTTCTTTGAAAATTTCTTATTGGGGGATTTAATTTTTTGAGTTCCAGGTATATTTTAGATCTGAGACCCTTGTCCGTTGTATGGCTAGTGAAGATCTTCCAATCCATGGGCTGTCTATTGATCTTTCTAGCTATGTCCTTTGCCATGCAGAAGCTCTGCAATTTCATGCAATCCCATTTGTCCAAACTTTCTTTGATTTGTTTTATTTTTTTTTTTTGGTGGGGGGGTCCGGTCGTGGGGCATGGACTCTGGGCCTGGGCGCTGTCCCTCAGCTCTTCAGCTCAAGGCTAGCGCTCTACCACTTGAGCCACAGCACCACTTCTGGCTTTTTTCTTTTTGCTTATGTGGTGCTGAGGAATCGAACGCAGGGCCTTGAGCATGCAAGGCAAGCGCTCTACCACTGAGCCACCTTCCCAGCCCACTTTCTTTGATTTGTTGTGTGGGTCTTTATTAAGAAAATTTTGGCCTGTAGCAAGGAGCCCTAGAATAGGCAAAACTGTTTGCAAAATGTATGCACTATCCCTGCCCTCACAAACTGAAAATGTACCTAACAAATATTATGTTTGTCAGCATACTAAATACTGTTAGAGATGTGTATTTTTCCCCTATGGTAGCAGTAACAAAAGTGCCAGATCAGATGGCTTGAAATAACACAAGTGCATTATCTATAGTTCTTGAAGCTGAAGTCCACAACCAAGAGCTGTGGCAAACTCCTTACAATCAGCAAGGGAGAGCTGGCTTTGCTGCTTCCTAGCTACGGGTAATTCTTGACCATCCTTGGATTGTAGATAGTGCAGTCCTTGCCTCCATTGTAACTTCTTTTATTTCCCCTTTGTGTCTTCCTCGTGCATCGGTGTCTGTCTCTGCTGCTCCTGCAGAAACGCCACTCATACAACACTAAACATACATTCTGCTCCAATTTGGCCTCATCTTAACTAATTCACAGCCATGAACATCCTTTTTCCAAGTAAGATCACATTCTGAGATGCTAAAGTGAAGACATTCAACATGATTTCTGGAAGAACACAATTAAACCCATAACACAACACTTTTTGAAAGGATCTGTGAAGACCATAACTGTAAAGTAGATAAAATCAGCCCAATTCTTTTATTCAACGTAAATAACTCTTCACTAAGAAAGACATGCATATGGATTTGTATTCTTGAAAACAAACCAATACCACCATGGAAGAACTATAGCAAGAATATCACTAAGGAATCAATTAACTGAAAGTGAAATACAATAATGAGTTATGAAATTTGAGATATGACTGGCTTATGGTAAGTCATTGGTACATTAAAAAAAAGATTAGACCATTGCTGGGACTCATGCCTTTAATCCTAGTTACTTAGGAGGCTGAGATCTGAGGACCACAGAAGAAAATTGGAAGTGGAACTGTGGCTCAGAGTCGTAGAGCGCTAGCCTTAAGTACAAAAGCTTAGGGACAGCATCCAAGCCCTGAATTCAAATCTCATGACTGACAAAAAAAATAGATTGAAAACTAGAATGCCATAATTATTAGAGTGGAGAGTAACTCATGGAATGGGTTTTATAATTTAGTGTGTTATAATTTCATATATATGAAGAAAACTAGGGATTGCCATTGGATGGGGCATTTTGTATAGATAAAGGAAAGTTGTAGAAATGATATAGTACTTTCAGAAATGACCCTACTTTTAAATTTTTCTTTCATTCTATGTTGGTAGGATACAGATTACATCTATGAGTATGGAAAAAAAATGTCAATTGCCGAACTGGACACTCTGATAAGAGGTCCCAATGTAAGTTCCCAACATTCCTTCAGTATTGGTCGTTCCTTCTTCCCGTCTTCCCAAAGTGAGCTTTGTGGGTTTGTGTTTCCTACTGGGTGGATGAGACTATATGTTTATGTTCATCAAGTTCTCTGTAACAGATGGCACATGAGTGCAGAGGGTTATAGGAGGTGGATTTGAAATCTTCACTCTGTCGTGTTCTGACTATGTTATACAACCATCAGCAAAGTAGTCCAACACAAGACAGAATGTCTCAGGCTCTTGGACTATAAAATAGGAACCATTGTTCTAACTAACTAAAGCCTTCTGAGGATCCTGAGTATTTGAAAAAGCTATTCAAATCAGGACAGTAATCATAGGGCAGTTTCATATCATTTCAAAAAAAGGAAAAAATAATATTGATGTGGGATATTTCCTGTTTCCAGTGTCTTATCCTAAAAAAGATCTTCAAATATTGTGATAACATGAATGGTAATTTATTCCTTATTTGAATTAGCTTAGAGCAAGAATATGCCAATTATATGATATAATTGGGTCTGAAAACTTACTCCCTGGAGTTTCTTTAAGTTTTTCATTCTCTATGTTTATGTTCCTAACTTTAATTTGTTGCAAATATTGGAATCCTCCCTGGCTCAACCCAAAACAAATTTAAATTGCCTTCCTGTGGTAATGGCTTGCCCTCTGAAGGATGATTCTAGAGCCGAAAATGTAGAGAAATATATCACCATGAAAGTCTGGAGAAACTGTAGAAATCTTATACTTTTTTCTGATATTGAACTAGAAGATGTGGGTCTAAGTCAGAATACTTTCGATAACATCATCCATTAACTTTACCTGAGAAATAAACTACGGGTAAGTGGAAACATGAGTCAAATAATTGCAGCACACTGCTTGCTACCTCATGCTTACTTGTATTTCCTCAGTTTATCCTACAAGTAAGTTATTTCATAAGATTAGCATTATTTCTTTTAGGACATAGGACAAAGGAGCTATTAAAAACCAGTCTCAACACAAGGAAAGGAAACCCTTCCTCAGGCTCAAAGGTATGTGAAATACATCCTATTCCATCTTCTGGTTTGTAAATATTCTTTCTTGGGAAAAAACAATTAGGAATAAATAATCATTTTATGCTTTAACTTGATATAGATGGTTATTTAATCATGTAGTTTTCATATTTAGTGTCATAGAGATGAATGTTACATTTTAGATCATCTGGTATTATTCACAACAAAGCTGTTAGGGAGGAATTGGCCCCTCTAAAGAAGAGATTGTAAGTCTGCATTTCATATCTAATTACTCTAAACTCAAGATCACATTGTTCTCTAAAAAAACATTTATTTTGTATGTACATCCCCCAGGGTGTAAGCCCTGCTTTCACTGTATTTGATGTTGATATAATTTGTGGAGGGGAAGGGAAAAACAAACTGTTTAAATAGGGTTACAGGTGGACCCATTACAACAATGAGATGTACAAGACATTATGTCGAAAAACGAACTTTACAACTTTGGTGGGATGGGGAGTGGGGTGGTAGGGAGGGGTGGTAGGGGGGTGTGGGGGTGGGGGGCAGAGAGGGGAAGGGATGATATGGGGAAACAAAGGAGGAGGCAACAATGCTTGATAAGAAATGTACTCACTGTCTGCTCATGTAACTGTAACCCCTCTGTATGGTATTTTCACAATTAAAAAAAAAGAACAGAAAGAATAAAAACATTTATTTTGTCTTGTCTTCCATTCCAGGAAACAGAAGGAACAGAATGTCTGGTACTCTTATGTAGAAACAACATTGAAAAACAAGGGCATTATCTCTTGTGTTCTTCAGTAGGTAAATAAGTAACTTGACCAGCTATTATTGACCTATAATCTGCTATAAAAAATTCTGTCTCAAATGTGTGCAAATGCAATATGATTGACCATAGCTAGGGCAAAAGTGTTTTGTTAAACATTTCTAGCCACTGAGATACAATATCAGCTGCATGGTTTTATTCAAAATAACTATTTGATTCAAATTATACAAGACACAAAAATAATCCCTATATTTAATATGTACATTCCTATATCTAAATTTTATGTAATTTAATAATAAATAAGCATGAAGTGCCCCTGCCATTAATACTTTCTGAGAGTACCTTGAACCATAATTACTATGATCATGCCACATATGTTTTGTACATGAGTGTGAATTTGGGTCTCTTATTCTTCTAATTGCAACTAAGCATGAACCAAGGATGAATCACATTTGTTTTAATTTCTTAAGTTTCTTAATTAAGTTTAGTGGACATCATAACAATTAAACAGACAAAGCTAAGCAAGCACATAAAATCACCTAATGTCACAATGCTCACAAGAGGCACAGCACAGTTTTCTGGCAATTCATTTGGCTATGAAACTTAGGATGTTCAATGTATCTTCTGTCTTCTCAGAAAATCCGAAGACAAAATGAGGATTCGCTTTCCCACTGAGTGAGCAATATAATTATGACTATTTGAGAAAGAAATTTGGGGGATAAGGGAACCAGAGAATCTTTTCTTAGAAAGGATAAAGGGAAGCAGCATTAGATTCTTAAGACCTTCAGGGCATCAATCTTATATGGTTTTGTTTTGTTTTGGTGCCTGTCCCGGGGTTTGAACTCAGGTCTAGGACACTGGCCCCTAGCTTTTGGCTCAAGGTTAGTGGTCTACCAATTGACCACAGCTCCACTTCCTGCTTTTTGATGGTTAATTGGAGATAAGAGTCTCATTGCCTGGTCTGGTGTTGAACCACCAATTCTCAGACCTCAACCTCCTGAGTAGGTCAGATTACAGGAGTGAGCCACTGGCTCTTGACCTTTACTTTTTTATTTTGTTTTGCTTTGTTGTTTCTTTTTTATTTGTGGCTGAATAAAGACACAATTTTTTTTAATCCTCGGATCAGTTGTAACTGAGCTCTATGAGAGATACAGGTTTAATGTTTTCAAACATTGTAATTTAAGTCAAGTTGAAATTACATTCTTATACCATATCCTCTTGTTTTAAAATTCTTTCCTGTAATTCATATTTAAAATACAGTGGGGAAATATAAGATTTGGAAGTTGAAAAGGAACTATTACTTGGGAAAGAAAAGAGGTTGTGAAGAACAGGAAGGCAAGAGAAGATAGGAGGAGGGTGAAATGATAAAAGGACAATAAATCTTTGTTAAATGTTACAAAGTAAAAACCATTAATTTTCACAGTTAATTCCACAATTAATTATAATAATTATGAGAGAAAAACTGTTGTAACTCATTAATGCCTAGCAAAATACATTTGTCTGCTAAAGCCAGTCTGCTAGCCACTAATTTGCTACTGAGAAGTCAAGAAATGGAGATCTTCTTTGGTACCAATAAGTACTTCTTTCTTAATTCTGGAAAAGTTAGGTTGGAATTCTTGCTCTAGTGGTCTAGGTTCCAGTAAGAAATCTGCCTACTGTTAAATTGTCAAACCCAAATACACAGGTATAGGAACAAGAATTAAAATTCTTTTTAAAAAGTAACTCTTAGCTGAGCATCAATAGTTCATGCCTTTAATCCTAACTACCCAGAAAGTTGAGACCAGAAGGATCATGGTTACAAGCCAGTCCAGGCAGAAAAAAGCATGAGACTCCATCACCAGTTTATCAGCAAAAAGCTAGGTGGAAGATTATGGCTCAAGTGGTAGAGCACTGGCTATGAGCAAAAAGAGACAAGCAAACTCAACACTCTGAGTTCAAACAGCAATACTGGCAAAATAAATAAATGAAAGTATCTCTTGTAGATGTGATAATAATAGAGTTCTGTCCTAACACCCACAGAGTTCTCTTGAAAGACACGTACCTATAACATGGGAAGAGTCCATAATTCCACATTGACAGAATTTGTCCTAGTGGGGCTTTCTGCTCACCCAAAGCTACAGACAGTTTTCTTTGTGCTTGTTTTGTGGATGTACCTAGTGATCCTGCTTGGAAATGGAGTCCTCATCTCCGTGATCATCTGTGATTGTCACCTGCATACTCCCATGTACTTCTTCCTCTGTAATCTTTCCTTCCTGGACATTTGTTACACAAGCTCCTCTGTACCACTAATTCTTGACAGCTTCCTGACAGTAAAGAAAAAAGTCTCCTTCCCTGGGTGCATGGTGCAAATGTTCCTCTCCTTTGCCATGGGGGCCACAGAATGTGTGCTTCTAGGTATGATGGCACTCGACCGCTATGTGGCCATCTGCAACCCACTGAGGTACTCTGTCATCATGACAAAAGGTGTCTATATGTCTATGGCAGCTGGTTCTTGGGCCATTGGACTTGTGGACTCAGTAGTGCAGACATCACTCACGATGCAACTGCCATTTTGTACTAATAATGTCATTCACCATTTTGTCTGTGAAATTCTGGCTCTGCTGAAACTGGCCTGTGCTGACATTTCCACCAATGTGATCAGCATGGCAGGGTCGAATCTGATTGTTCTGGTGATTCCAATACTAATCATTGCAGTCTCATACATTTTCATTGTTACAACTATCCTGAGGATCCCTTCTACTGAAGGAAAGCGTAAGGCCTTCTCTACCTGCTCAGCCCATGTGACGGTGGTAATCATATTCTATGGAACCATCTTCTTCATGTATGCAAAGCCCAAGTCTAAAACCAGTACTGGTGCAGAGAACCAAGACATTATTGCTGTTTTCATCTCCCTCTTCTATGGAGTCATTACCCCCATGCTCAATCCACTCATCTACAGTCTGCGGAACAGGGACGTAAAGGCGGCTCTTAAGGTTATGCTGGGTAGTAAAAACTTCTCCGATGAAACATAAATACTGAGTTCCACTAGGATACTAGTATTTGAAGTGGAGGGAAACACCAAATTTGGGGAAAAAAAATTATTATGTGACTATAAATCCACAATGTGGTACATGAAATCGTGTAATATATTTGAGTTGCTGTTTTTGTGATCCATTTTTTTGTTCTAGCTGTAGTTAAGGGACATGTGAACTGTTGAAAATTTCTTAGGAAAACTCAACAAGAAAAAATATTCCCTGAAACTTTAGTAAAATAATAAAGGCTAAAGATGTTCTTACAAGTACTTTGTCCTGTAACAAGTATACTATTAGCTAGTGTACAGTGAATATTGGTTGATTACATTCATTTTCATATGTTCATTTATTTGTAGTTTGTGTTCACAATGCTGTAAGTTCCCAAGATAGGTTATCTGTTCATATCCCTATAGCTTCTGATAGAATTATACCAGAAGCTGCAACAGAACACATACAAAATACATATTTTTCATAAATACATGAGCCACCTCATGTATAAAATGAGACATGTTTTCTGCCATATTTGAAATGATATATATAATCCTTAGCTACTCAGGAGGCTGGGTAGCTCCATAGTTTCATGCCAGTCTCCTCAGTAAAGTTGAAAGACTCTTATTTCCAAGTAAACAGCAAAACACCAAAGTGGAAGTGTGGCTCAAATGGTAGCCAGTCTTGAGCAAAAGAGCCAACGTAGAGGAAAAGGTCCTGAGTTTAAGTCCCACTGCCAGCACAAAAATCCAGTTACTTCTCAGAATAGTAATCTAAGGCATGTGAAATCATGAGAAAGGCTACCTAAGATGCGATAACTTTGATTAGTAGAGAAAAGAAAGCATTTTAGAATGGAGTCTAGAAATCATCTGAGAGGGTATACTTAAATTTACTGAGAACTGCCTGCAGCTAAAACCGCAAGTTAATTGATCAGCAAAGGATTCAAGTGCTTTGATGTTTCACTGTATCAATCATTGTAGGATTTTTTCAATCTTAACCTCAAGCTTTTTTTACTCTTTGCAGCATGTGTTCTTTTGTACTTTATATCATTGATGCTAATTATTAATCAATAATTAATAAATGGCAAGAAAATTTAGCAGTCCCAGCCATATTTTACCTTGGCATTTTATTAAAGGTATTAATTGGATAATTAGGTGAATATAGGATATTATACTAATACTCCAATTATGACAGAAGCCATGAATAAGTTACTTCAATCTAGAATCTTATTGAGAAACTCATACATATTCTTAGAATCACAAACAATGGATAATTGTGAATAGGAACAAGGGCTTTAACAAAAGGAAAATTAGTAAATAAACCTATGATCATGTACTTTCATTATAAGATACTTTAAGAATTGTTCATTTATTAATGGAGGCAGAAAAACTTCCTAGTTAAGGATCTACTATGTATTAAAACAATTTGGATTTCAATCTGATGTTCTCGTCTACCTTACCAATTTTCATGTGAGTGATTAAACTTCTGAACCTCAGTTTTCTCATTTAGCATGAGGATTAAACATGCAATCTTTTCGTCCACATTTCAGCACATTTCTTTTATGCTAGAGCAAGAGTGCTTAGTTCTTCGAGCCATGAAGCAATTGGACTATGGAGAGTTCTTTTATAAATGGGTTTCCTTGAGCTAATGGTAGATCTTTGAGCTGAGAGGCGATGCTAGATTGCTGGCACTCAGCCAGTACATGGAGATGAAAATTTATATTCTAATGATGGAAATTCAATTTGATTCTGGGAATAACAGGGTCCTTGAAGCAAATATTGTATGTAGTGCCTTCTCAGTGTATGATAAATGTGGAATGACCTTTAATAACCCACCCCACTTTTTATGAATGAAAGAAGTACAACCACTAACAGGAGAGGCAATTAGGCTGTCCAATGGGTAGAAAGAAAGGCTTAGAAAAAAGTATATCAAGCAAAGTAAGCCAGACTCAGGGAAACACAAGTTGCATGGTTTCCTTCATTTGTAGTAGTTAGAATGTGCTTATAAATGTATAAGTAAACACACTGTGTCTTATACAAGTGGTTACAAAAGAATTGACTGAAGTATAATTGACTCTATGGAGAACACAAATAGTGTAGTTCCTAAAGACTAAGTTAAAACCCAACAAAATAAGTACCAAGGAATGGGTACTAGTAAGAGGGAAGAATGGAGCTAAGGGGCGAGAGGTAGGCAAGAATGCAGGCAAGAATTTATTATATATATATATATATATATATATATATATATATATAATATATATCACAGAACTGAGCAACATTAAGGGAAAGGGAGGTGAAGATATTGAAGTAAAGAGACAGATCGAGGTGCATTAAATACATAATACATAATAAATAAAGGCTAAAAAGAGAATATCCATATTCTAGGAAAGGAAATCAAAGATATCATAGATGTTACCATGGAGAATGAGGGTGCTGAACAATGACTTAGTCCTGGCCCCAATGGGAAGAGCTTTACTAAACAAGACTCTTTTGTTTAGTCACACTTACAATAAATCCAGAGTTGTTATAAGATTGGTGGGACTCTGAACTATGATAAAAAGAACAATTACTTTCTTGAGATAGGAAAGGTAAATCCTTTTGATGGTCTCTGGAAAACATTCATATTTCATACTACAGATTAATGAGAAGTGAAGCAGCCACATTACTAATTAGTGTTTTCTGCATTTCATACAAGGGAACCATTCCACATTATGCTGCAGACACATTTAATCCTCTACATGTATTATGTAGAACCCAAAAATTCATCTAGACCACCCTAGATGACAAATGTGGTAAGTAGTTCAGCTGAGATTAGAGCGCTACTCAATAGACTTTAATATTCATACACCTATCATCTCCACCACAGGGCTCCATTTTTAAATTTATTGTTTTTGGTATTGACCAATAGATACTTCACCTCTTGAGTAAAATGTTCATAAAAGTTTTCAGTTCTTTGTTACATTGACCCATAGAAACCATAATGCTTCAAAAGAGGCCAGCATAGGAAGGCACCATTTTCTTTCTACTTGTTATCTCAGAGACTAGTAAGCTCCTCCCACAGGAATACAAAGCATAGTCTAGTATTTATACCTGAGCAGGAAACTACATCTCAGAGGACATCATTAAAAAGTTTACTGACCTACTTCTATCTGTTATCATGGTACAAATAAGTTACACAGAGCTGGGATCCCATGTGCCTGTTAGTCTAAAACCAAGCTTGTTAAGGTGAACTTGTTAACTTTTTAACAACACTTTTCCTTACACAAGTTTTCTGGAGGGAATCTGAAGAGGATCCTAAGAGATTGATTTCTCCTCTTTAGTTATAGCTTACCAGAAAAACAATATATGATCGCATCAAGTGGAAAATTCTAAAAACGTAGACACCAATTCCCTGAAAAGACAGTTTTCCATGTCCCGCCATCAACACACAATTCAGAAATGCTTATGTCCTGAATTTTAATTTGTTGCAAGTAATCCTCCTGGTAGGAACTTTCCCTGGCTTACCCTCAAAAGAATTTAAATTGCCTTCATGTGTTATTGGCTGGTTCTCTGGAAGGTAATTCTGGAACCCCAAATGTAGACAAGCATAATATTGAGGCCCTAAGAAATTATAGACATTTTATACTTTTTTCTGAGATTGAATTAGAAACTTTGAGCCCGAGAGAATATTTTCAGTAATATCATCTATGAGTTTTACTGAGCAGTAAATTACAGGTTAAGTAGGAAATTTGAATAAAATAATTACAGCACATTGCTTGCTACCTCATGCTTAGTTATAGTTCCTCAGTTTATCCTGGCAATTACTACAAAAAATTAAGAATATTTCTTTTAGTTCATAGAGCAAAAGGGCTGTGAAGGAAGATCAGTCTCAGCACAAGTAAAGAAAAACTTCTTTGGGCCAGAGATACAAAAAGTACTTCCTATTGCACTTTCTTGTATTGTGAATATTCTTTCTCAAATTACAAATAAGTTTTTTATATGCATTAGCTTAATACATCTATTATTTTGATTATGAGGCTTTCATCATTTTGGGCGATAGGTTTTTCTATTATATCTTAGGCCATCAAAGATGTGGTCTAAAATACATATGTATACTGTCTGCATTTCAAATTTGATTACTCTAAACTCAAGTTCAATGTTCCTTTCCAATTTCACATCTGCCTCTTCAACAGAATTTACTTTGCCTATTTTCCCCTCCCACTAGCAGAAAGAATAAGCATTGTATTCCTCTGACTGATGCTATTACCTAGAAACATCTTGTAAAATATGTGCTTTATCTCTCCTTTTCTCCAGTGTTCAACTAGAACTCTGTAACTGAATCTATAATCTACAGAAAAACATTAATTTTCTATCTCAAATGTGTGGAGCTATAATGTAACTGTCTGACTATAACCATGACATCAATATTGGAAAAAATTAATAGCTGCAATATCAAATCACTTGCATGGTTATATTGATTCAAATTATATAAGACAAAACTTATTGTTCTATCTAAATGCGAATGTAATTCATATTATATACAAGCTTCTATTAATATGAATAAACATAAACCACTTCTTCCATGAATACTTTCTGGATGTTCCTTGAACCAAGTTTATTGTGATCAATTCCTCTTTAATGTTGATATTCTTTGCCCAAGAATATGATTTTGTGTCTGTCTAATTGTAACTAATTATGATCCAAGAAAGAACCAAATGTTTAATTTCCTAGTCTCTACATAAACTTGTATGTAATAAGAAAATAACTTGAGGGGCTGGGAAGGTGGCTCAGTGGTAAAGCACTTGCCTTGCTTGCCTGAGGCCCTGGGTTCGATTCCTCAGCACCACATAAGTAAAAAGAAAAAAAGCCGGAAGTGGCGTATGGCTCAAGTTGCAGAGCGCTAGTCTTAAGCTGAAGAGCTGAGGGACCGCGCTCAGGCCCAGAGTTCAAGCCCCACGACCGGACCCCCCCCTCAAAAAAGAAATGAACTTGAGCCAGACTAAATGAACCTGTGTAATCTCAAATATATAAGCAAAAGAAGCTAGAGACTTTATCCAATTTTACAGAGCTCAGAAAAAGGGCAGCATAGTTATTATTTTAGCTCATATACATTTGATTAAAATGGGGTTTTATGGGAATTCGATTGCAAGAAACCAGCCACATTTGAGAGGTTGAATTGGGAGTCTTTATTACAAAGCCACGTGTCTGCAGGTGGACTCCTGTCTCAAAGACCTACAGCCCAGAATGTAACTTGCCTAAAGATTTTAAAGACAAAAACCACATGTTTGGGGTTGATACCAAGTCTTAACAGAAGCAAATCTCATAGGGTAATACTCAAGGGCAAGCCAAGAAAACCATATGGGGAAATATTCAGTGGTGAGCAAATGAGATAATTAAATCAAGGAGGAGCATTCTCTGTAGCACAGCTTTCATGGGGATAAGCAGCATGACATCTGCAATGCAAAGTACAGCCTATCTCACCCTTAGGCTTTGCTGAGCTTAGTGAAAAACTTTCTCCTCTCACAAGGCACCAGGTTGTCTGTAAGAAGACAATGTTCCCTGGACCCAGTATCCATAGTGCAATGGTTTATACTGTCCAATATGTCCTACGTCCCCCACAGCCAAACAACAGACATAAAATAAAATGTACACTGTCTGAAATAGAGAGCAGCGACTGAGTGAACTTATTACTTCTCCAATAGAAATTTGAATAGCAAAGAGTCAGGAAATATAAGAAAAATGATATATTAAAAATACTTTCCTTCTAAGGAAATTTCTCATTATTTCTCTTAAAATTAATTATCAAATCAAAAGACAGATTGGCTGCTTGGATTAGATCATGCAGACCAACAATCAACTATGAAACGAGTTAAATTACACCCTATTCAATGAGCTTAATAGATATTTTCAGAATATTTAACATACACTTCCTTTACATCAACACATAGAAGTTTTTCAAAAATAGAAAATAACTTTTACAGGGCAAGACGGAGCCGGGGGGGGGGGGGGGGGAAGAAGGGAAGGGATGGGAAGGGGAAACAAAGGAGGAGGCAACAATGCTTGATAAGAAATGCACTCATTACCTTGCTTATGTAATTGTAACCCCTCTGTACGGTATTTTCACAAAAGAGGGAAAAATGCAAAAAAAATAACTTTTACATAATAAGCAGGTCTTCATGAATATAAAATGTTGAAATAACTTTGCTTTTGGACATAAAATTAATAACAAAACTAGAAAGCAACGGCAAGATGAGCTATAGAAACTATATAAACACACAGAGTTTTTCAACAAAGCAGTTTTGAACTAATGATAGATCATTGAATTAATTAGAGAACAATTTAAAAAAATCTGTAAAAATAAAAATGGAACATGACATCCCACAACCTGTGAACTATAGTGAAAACAGTTCTAAAAAGAAAGGTCATAATTAAGAGTGCCTACCTTTAAAACAAAGAGGTCTCAACTAAATAACCTTTATTGTTTTCTCGTTTTGAACCCTTAGGAGATCAACAATAACTAACAAGATTATAGCTGAAACAAAATGTCTCAACAAATGAAAGCATGGGACTAAATGGATAGATTCACAACTTAATTTTACCAGACTTAAAAAAAATTTTACCAGACTTTTCAAAATTTAATACCAATACTTCACAAACTATTCTACAAAGCAAGCATTACTCTGATATCAAAGCTTGATAATGACATGACAAGGAAAACTATAGACAAATCTGTCTTGAACATAGACCCAAAACTCCTCACCAAAATATCTATAAATTATACCCAACAAGACATTACAATGATCCTCTACCATGATCATGTAGATTTTCTTCTAAGGATATAGCATAGTCCCACATACACAAATCAACAATTGTGATCCCGTACACAAATAGAATTAAGGACATAACCATGTATAGAAAAGGCATTTCACATAATTCAATGTCCCTGTATGATAAAATCTCTGAATCAATTAAGTGTAGAACAATCATATTTCAACCCAATAAAGGCTATCTATACCGAATAGAGAAAAACTGAAGATATTTCCTTTAAAATCATTTATAACACAAAAATGCCCTCTCTACTCAATAAATACAGTGCTTAAAATTTTAGTCAGATCCAAAAGGCGAGAGATGGAAATAAGTGGATATAAACATCCCACTGAAAGGCTATAATAACTGATAAATAAATTCAGCAAAGAAGCAGAATAAAAATCAATAACAAAGTATGGCTAACTTTTATACAGAAGGCTAATATGTAGAAAGAAAGCAGGAACTCAACTGATAAAGGCTGCTGCCCAAACAAGTACCTTCCAATAAACCTGACTCTAAGATGAAAATGATAAAACACACAAAGAGAGATTGATGAAGACAATGGATGATGGAAAGATTTACCATGTTCATGGATAGGGAGAATTAATCATCTTAAAATGGTCAAAACACTAAGTGCAAGTTCCATCAACATTTCGGTAACATTCACCACAATATTAGAAACACATGATTCTAAACTCTATTTAGAAGCACAAAAGACTCCAAATAGCCAAAAAGAATTTCAATCAAAAAAAGTTAAATAAAAGAAGAAGCAATGCTGGAGGCATCATAAAATCCAATCACAAATTATTCTATTCTAGACACTATTACAAAAACGGAATGGCAGTGGAATAAATATAGAGATATGTAGGGCAGTGTTACAGAATAGTGGATCTAGGTATAAACCCATGCATTTGCAGGTATCTGATTCTCAACAAAGTAGCCAAAACATACATTAGAGAAAGAACCTCTACCACAAATGGTGCTTGGAAAACTGGATATCCACCCACAGAAAGATTAAACTAGATCCCAGTCTCTTACTGTGTGCAGACATAAACTCAATTACCAAAGACATTAATGTAATGCCTGAAATTTTGAAACTACCAGGGGAAAAGCCTTCAAGGTATTGGCACAGGCTAAGATATCACGAATCGGACACTAGTGGCTCTAGAAATAAAAGCAAACATTATTAAAGCAATTACATCATACTGAAAATCTTTATTACAACAGTGGGATCAACTTAGTAAAGAGACAATACACAGAAAGTGAGAGAATCTTTGAAGAAGGGAAGGAAGGAAGGAAGGAAGGAAATATTTTAATAAGATTTTTATTAGGAAAATATGTACAAAGGGGTTGCAATTACATGAGGGAGGTAATAAGTACATTTCTTTTTTTCTTTTTTTTTTTTTTTGGGGGGGGGTCTGGTTGTGAGGCCTGAACTCTGGGCCTGGGCGCTATCCCTCAGCTTTTCAGCTCAAGGCTAGCACTCTACCACTTGAGCTACAGCACCACTTCCAGCTTTTTATTTTTTTCCTGCTTATGTGATGCTGAGGAATCGATCCCAGGGCCTCATGCATGCAAGGCAAGCGCTCTACCACTGAGCCACCTTCCCAGCCCATATACAATGAGTACATTTCTTATCAAGCATTGTTGCCTCCTCCTTTATCTCCCACCATCCCTATCCTCCCATCTCCACAACTACACTCCCCCTCCCTCCCACCTAAATTGTAAAGTTCATTTTTCAACATAGTATTTTGTACATCTCATTGTCGCAATGGCTCAACTTGTATCCCCATTTAAACAATTTTTCCCTTCCCCTCCCCAAATTATATGAACATCAATACAGTGAAAACAGGGGTTATACCGTGGGGGAGGGACATACAAAGTAACAAAAAAAAATCACGTGGTACCTTATAAATACATTAGAAGCAATAGCAAGAAAGAAAAAACCACTTGTGTTCTTATCTTGGGGTTCATTTCACTTAACATCATCTTATCTGACCATTTCTGCTTGTCTCAGATATACACTAGTTATTGCAAATAAGGGAAACCAAGGGACCTATGTTTCTTTGGACCTGGCTTACTTCACTTAATAGAATTTTTTTCCAAGTCTTTCCATTTCCTAACAAATGGGGCAATGTCATTCTTTCTGACGGAGGCATAGAAATCCATTGTGTATATATATCACATTTTCATGATCCATTCGTCTACTGAGGGGCATCTGGGTTGGTTCCATGCCTTAGCTATGGTAAATAATGCTGCAATAAACATAGTTGTGTTGGTAGCTTCAGTATGGTCTTGTTTGTGATCCTTTGGGTAAATGCCCAAAAGTGGGATTGCTGGGTCATAAGGGAGCTCTATGTAGAGTTTTTTGAGGAACCTCTATACTACTTTCCAAAGTGGTTGAACAAGTTTACACTCCCACCAACAATGCAGTAGGGTTCCCTTCTGTCCACATCCCCTCCAGCATCTGTTGTTATTAGAGTTCTTGATTATAGCAATTCTAACTGGGGTGAGGTGGTATCTCAATGTTGTTTTGATTTGCATTTCTTTTATGGCTAGGGAGGTTGAGCATTTCTTCATGTGTCTATTGGCCATTCTTATTTCTTCCTCAGAGAAGTTTCTCTTTAAGTCTTTCGCCCACTAATTTATTGGGCAGTTGTCTTTGAGGATTTGTTGTTGAGGGATTTAATTTTTTGAGATACAGGTATATTTTAGATATGAGACCCTTGTCCATTGTATGGATAGTGAAGATCTTCTCCCAATCCGTGGGCTTTCTATTGATCGTGCTAGCTATGTCCTTTGCCATGCAGAAGCTCTGCAATTTCATGCAATCCCATTTGTCCAACCTTTCTTTGATTTGTTGTGTTTTGGGATCTCTATTAGGAAAATTTCGGCCTGTGCCAAGGAGACCTAGGGTTTCTCCTATTCCATCCTGTAATGTTTTCAGGGTTTCTACTTTGACTCCGAGGTCTTTGATCCATTTGGAGTTGATTTTGGTGCAGGGTGATATATAAGGATCTAGCTTTAGTTTTCTACAAGTGATTAACCAATTTCACCAGCACCATTTACTGAAGAGGCTGTCTTTCTTTCATTCTATTTTTTTAGCTCCCTTATTGAAGATTAGGTGGCTATAGGTCTGTAGGTTCATTTCTGGGTTTTCAATTCTATTCCATTGGTCCTGAGGTCTCTTCTTTTGCCAGTACCAAGATGTCTTGATTACTATGGCTTTGTAGTAGAGTTTGAAATTTGGTATTGATATTCCTCCATCACTGTTCTTTCTGTTAAGGATTGTAAATTTTTTAATATACTTTTCATTGTAAAGATACTGTACAAAGGGGTTATAGTTGCATGGAATCTTCTATTTGAAAATCTCTCTATTAAAAATAATTCTTCAATGTGCCATGAAAGTCTATTTTCATCATTCACTACATCAAAGAGAAAGACTGTGGACTTTGGGAGCTTGGTGTGATGAATTTAAAATATCAAGAATGTATTATCTACATGTTTTGGTTTCACTAAACTATTTCCACACTGTGATTATAAAATGATCTGACTTTTTTCACTTATTTCATAAAGGTTATTCTCCTCCATAAGTGTTTTACTGCTTCCTTCACATCCTTATTCCTAAGACTATAGATCGTAAGATTTATTATGGGAGTCTTCACTCCATAGAATATAGCATCTGTAGCATCCATGTCATCTGAATTCAGTGTGTCTTTAGACTTGGGCTTCATGTACATGAAGAGGATAGTCCCATAAAATATTATTACCGCAGTGAGGTGAGCTGAGCAGGTCGAGAAGGCCTTCCTCCTCCCCCTCAGAGGACTGAACCTTCAGGATTCTGAAAATGATCAATGTATAAGAGATCATGATTAATAACAATGGTGTCAGTATGAGAAATGTCATGGCCACAAGTGTGATGAACATATTGCCTGAGACATCAACACAGGCCAATTTCATGTCAGCCAGAATTTCGCAGAGGAAATGATTGACAACATTCCTGCAGAAACGCAGGTGGGCCACACCTGCAATTTGCACTGCAGAGTTGACAGCCCCTGCCAGCCAGGACCCAGCTGCCATGGACACATAGGAATCCTTGCTCATGATGACGGGGTGTCGCAGAGGGTAGCAGATGGCCACGTAGTGATCCAAGGCCATCATGCCCAACAGCACACATTCTGTTGTGCCCGTGGCCAAGCTAAGGAACGTCTGCATGGCACAGCCTAAGGAGATGGTCTTTTTCTCTGAGAGGAAGCTCCCCAGTATGAAAGGAATGGAAGAAGTAGTAAAACAGATGTCCAAGAATGAGAGGTTCCCCAGAAAGAGGTGTGAAGGCGAGAGTCCAAAATGCTGATAATAATAAGAGTGCCATTACCCAGAAGGATGACTACATACATTGCTAAGAAGAGCACAACAAAATGTAGCTCAAGCTTTGGGTAACCATACAGTCTCTTGAGAAAAAAATTCTTCCGGAATGGTTTTGTTTTTCCATTCTATCTTACTGCCTCTGTTTTACCTGTAAGAAAGAGCATGGATTTTACTAGGATTGCTTTCAAAGGTATACCAATGCAGAAGTGCCAGACTTTTATAGGTTAAAAAAGAAACTAAAAAACTTCCTAAAAAAAGAAACTAAAAAACTGAAAGCCAAAAAAGAAGAAATAAGAAAGAAAGTACAGACGGAAAACGGGAGACTCGGTTACAAATGCATCCAGCGTTCTGAGCTGGTGTATAGCCCACTTCGGATGGCTGCCCCAGTGAGTAACAGGAAGGGCTGAAGAATTGCTGATGGGCTGCATCTGTTCACAGCTCAGCTGTTCTCAGTGGGTTGGAACTTAAAGGCTAAACTTCAGTTTCCTCCATCGTATACAAATCAAGAGTCAGCTAATTCCCAGTTGTAGCTTCATTATATCATATATGAAGTAGGATATTTATAGTGATGTGCAATGACTTCTAAGGTATTTATTAAGCAGTAGTGACCTACAGTGAAGTATGTATGCCTCACTGGAGAAATACCCTTACTAATACCTTCCCACTTCACTCTTACCTTGGTCACAATGATTTGATGTAACCAGTGTCCTCTTTATGTCATTTAAACTCACCATAATTCTAGGAGTCTATTATCATCCACATTTTATACATGAGTCAATTAAAACGAAGCTCTTACCTAAACTAGGCCAATACCAAATACCATTGAGCAAAGCTAAGATTCAAATCAAGGTCATTCTTGAAGATTCCTAAGCTTTTTTTCCCCATATACATAAAAAATGTATACAAAGTAGAATTAGGATTAAAAATGAGAATTACATTATCTATAACTTTTTAAATCACTTTTATTGGCTATAAATCACCACAACAAAAAAATGCTACCGTCATTCCTTGCAATTATACTATTGTATTTATTGCTTTTCCACCCAGTAGAATTGGAGCAGGTTCTTTTCCTGTTTGCTTCCATGATTCCAACAGCTAGAACAATGCAGACACAGAGACTGATGCTCAAACCTATTGACTTGAATAAATTAATAAAACCAAAAGATGAAAGCCTTTTTCTGTACAAACCTCTACTTATTTCCCCCAATTCAGTCTGAATAGAAAATCTGTGAGGTAATTACTACTATTATTAGCTGCATTGTCCCTATTATATGTAGGGGGAAATTAAGGCACATAAAAATAAGACAATTTGTTTAAAGTGAAAGTCACAAAACTAAGAAAAAAAATGCCACAGTTACACTTAAACCTTGGCAAGATGTCTGCAGAATTCAAGCTCTTAGCAGCCAATTGCAAATATGGTCAGGAAGTATCAGGCAAAAAATTAGTTGTTTACAAGAGACAAGTTCAATAGAAAGCAGTGGATCTGATGCTTTGTACTATGCTAGGAAATCAGTGTGTTTTTCTGGCAACGTTTAGTCATTAACTTGAACAAAATCCTTACAATTCTTGTTGCTTACCATATACGTCAGGTTATTTTCTTTATTTTGACTTACAGAGAGTTTTCTATATAGCTTTTGTCTTTTAAATATAAAGCATATTTAGTCAGGTATGGTGGCATATACCTATAATTTCGGTACTCTAAAAGCTGAAGATCACAAGTTTGAAGCCAGCCTGAACTACATAGTGAAACTTTGTCTCAAAGCCATCAAACAACAACTAGAATAGATTTGTGGCAGACTTGTCCTTTCTACTTTTGTATGTGCATGTTTATTAGTTAAGGTTTTTGTTGTATTGAGACAAGACCTCACAATGTAGGCTACATTGGTCTTCAACTCAAAATCCTACTTCTGCATGCCTTATGAAGGGATTATAGGTATGCCAGCACACCTGGTTTAACTTAAGTTTCTGCCTTTGTAAGTATCTTTAAACTTTTTTCAACCTTTTTTTTTGTAGGCTGTGGGGCTTGAACTCTGGGCCTGGGCACGTCCCTCAGCTCTTCAGCTCAAGGCTAGTGCTCTACCACGTGAGCCACAGCGCCACTTCTGGTTTTCTAGTACTTAATTGGAGATAAGAGTCTCACGGGGACTTTCCTGTCCAGGCTGGTTTTGAACCATGATAATCAGATCTCAGCCTCCTTGGTAGATAGGATTACAGGTGTAAACCACTGGCATCTGGCCTTAAATCTTTTTTCTACTTTCATTACATAAAAGCAAAATGCTTTATTTCATTTCTCCCTTAAACTTTTAGCTTACTAAAGACACTCAAAATACTTGATGTTTCAAGCTAGCACTTATGATATAGATTTAAGATTCAATAGTTTTGCTTATAAAAAAGAAATGTTATATCCACTAGGGAACTCTCTAACCTCCTTAAACCTAAATGAAAATAAAATAGAATACATTCACTCTTTCATTTCTCTATAAATACTCCCATTTTTTTACTGAGATAATGTGTTAAGACTTTCCTAACAATATGTCTTTGTAAAATTTCTTCAGCCTTTACATGATACAAATTTGGATAGTCAAACTTTATTAATGCATCTACCTATGTGCTTATTCACTGATATTTCTGGCACCCCCTCCTCTGTTTTTCATCATTTCTTAAGGGCTGTATTTATATTTTTGGTTAGCTATAGTGTATTTGCAGTAATTTTTCTCATGCAACATGTACTATGTTATTGGAATTCCCATGGATCAATAACCAACACAATGAAACACAAAAGTGAAATAATGAATATCATCTATGATCAAAGATCAAAATATAAACTAGAATGCCTTAATAGAAAATAAGCAATATAATAAAATACCAAATACCTTCCTTTTACTTTACAGGCAAAAGCATATTATTTTGACCTACAAATTCCACATGTAAGAATATATTTGTTTAAAAGCATGTACTAGAAGAAAACAATATGTATTTGTATATCATATATAATGAATATGAGTATCATGTATAACTTATGTAAATATAAATATAAATTATGACTATAAATTATCACTATACACCTGACACATCCCATTTAGTTCTTTACACTTCTGTTATATGAATTGGTTACAGAGCTGAGACTGTGGCCTAGTGGTAGAGTATTTGCCTGGCATGAATGAAGCCCTGGGTTCGATTCCTCAGTACCACATAAACAGAAAAAGTCAAAAGTGGTGCTGTGGCTCAGTTGTTAAGAGTGCTAACCTTGAGCAAAGGAAGCTCAGGTACAGTGCTCAGGCCTGAATTCAAGTCCCAGGACTCTCCAGAAAAAAAGAACAAATAAGATGAATTGGTTACAAAGATGTATGTGTAAATTCTTTACACATGTATTTAAATAAATAAGTATAGAGATACAGAGACATTGCCTGAAAAGGTTAAGAAATTTAGTGGCCAAAATCCCAGAGAATCCAAAAAGAGAAATACCCTACTACCTCTTACTATATGGCAAAGCTTGTCAAATTTACATCATTTAGAATGATTGACTACAGATTTAATCCTCCATAATTATCACACAAATATATTGGTGCATATGAAAATTGATGTCGATACAAATTGATTCATTAAAATATTATTTTTCGTAGTATATGAGGAAACAATTGAAATTTCCACAAAGAAGTAACATGGCAATGATGGGATTCCATTAGCAAAAGAAATAAGATATTTTCCTGTACAATACTATGCAAAGATCGTCAAGAAATAATAAGTGGGAAAGTAAATGAGAATGGCAAGCCAACATCTGTGCAAAAAGAGATTATTCTTACGCATGCATGCCGTCTTTTTTATGTTTTTGCTCACATATATCTCAGATCTTAAAATTATAAGCACTAGTTCATTATCTCTAGGAAATGAAATGGATAGTTGATCTAAAGGATGGTACTGTTTATCATTTTGAATCTTGTGAATATATTCAAAAGATTTCTATATATAAACATGTATATATATATATATATATATACACACACACACACACACACACACACACACACACACACATATATATATATATATATATACATATAGATGTGTATACATTTAAGCTAAAGACTTGCTTTTGGATTCAAAACTTTTCTTCTTTTAATCTTCCCATCATACACTATATCATTTCCATATAACACAATGAAGACATATGTCTGAAAATTACAATAAATTATTCAATGTCACATATTAGATGGAAATTGCTGAGTACTTTAAATACAGTCACCTTCTCAACACTGAAGACACTTCATATAGTTTGATTAGGACTTGTGGGCCCACCTCCATTTCCCGTCTTACCATTAGCCTCTAGGTTATTCTTTGCCGTGATTAAGGATCCATTCTTCAACTGCATGCCATTTCATTTCTACAGAATGTGTCAGTGTTTGTTTGTTTGCTTGTTTTTATCATCTGCAACAAAATTACAGCTCAGTAAATGTCACTGTTCTTACTCTCTTTTTAAATCCTCAAAGCCTTCCCATTTCAGAATCTATTTTCGCATGAATTTCATGGGCATACTTTGCTCTGAAGCCCCAGTCCATCTTCAATTGCAGGACATAATTAATGTACTTTCAACCATCCCTAAATCAACATCACTTTTCTGTTTTTAATTCCTCCTTTTGCCAGATTTTAACATGCTGCAGATTTTTATGAAATTTGTTAAGCTTTTCAGATTTTTCTGGATTAATAAATAAGCCACTTGAGACCCCAAAGGATAGTAGGAAAAGCTTTTAGAATAATGGAGATCATACTGCACCTGTGAAAGTTGTATCTCTGCAATTTCAAGAACTACCTCTATTTTAGAGGCAGTCTCTGTTCAAACATTATCTTTGCCCATCATTAATTAGTTATCCTAGACGGTTTCTGGTCATTACTTTCCCTAGCAGTACAATAGAGAGAGATAGAACCTATAACAGTATAAGTCTATTGATAAAATTAAAAGAGATGGTACATGCAATTAAAATAGCAACGTAATGTTCTCACTACTAATGTTTTCCTCCATGTCTCCCTTCCATGTCTCTCCTTCTGTTAAAAGTATTTTTGTACATCTTAACTGGTTATTAATAATACTGTATCAAATTTAATTCGTTCCTTAAATTGGGTACATTTTCTTTTTTAAAAACTTGAGACAAATCTCACTATGCCTGCAGACTAGTATGGAACCAGTAATCCTCCTGTTTCAGCTTCCTGAGTGCTGGTATTATAGCCATGCACCAACATGTCTGGCTGAAAATTAGAGTTTTGATCATATATCCATGTAGTCTGTTCCTTGTCTTAAAGCACGTGGCTAGCCTTTCTTGAGTAGGACAACTGTAACAATTTTTAATAAGGCTATTCACATTTAAAAAGCTCATTTTACACTTAGGATCTATTGATAAAAAAGCAAAAAATTAAAAATGTTTGTTAATTTTGCATACAAACAGAATAATGCCCAAAGTTTTCTTTTGGACTCTATTGCGTTGATAAATTGTCCTCCCACACACACACAGATTTTAGTTGGTTATGTGCAGTCTTTTAAAATTTCCCAAACTAATTGCAGTATTCTCTTTGTGTATTCTGTCCATTTGAGAGTCCCTAGCCTGGATCACAGCGTTCTGCTCTGTCTGAGAGGCCCTTACCACTCCATTGTTTGCAGTTCAACTGGTTTGCTGTTGGCTGAACCAAATGACACTGAGTTATCATGCAAAGAACCAAGTGACATTGAGTTACTGTGCATAAGCATCATAGACACTTACGAATTTCTATACTAAACTTCAACATAGTCTATTCACTACTGTGCACTCAGCTTCAGTAAGCTCAAGTATGTGATAGAATGTCCAAATACTTTGTAAACCACTAGAAACTTCAGATGAACAAAAAAATAATATAGACAAGTTCCATGCAGTTTGTTTCCTAAGTGCTTTTGCATACAAATTGCTGTTTGAGTCTCAGCTTTTTTTCTTTTTTTTTAATTCCCAGTAAATAAACCTATTAATCCCATTGTGAACACTCCAAGTCTTTCCTCAGTGAGAAAAAAACATTTCTTTTCCAAATTTGATAGATTTAAGTCATTAGTCTAAGTCTTGCTTATAGATGATAAATGTGCTTCTTGTTCACCTCCCAGGAACTTACATCAAATCAGAAGTTCCTTAGCTCTCTGGGTTGTAAAAAAAAACCATCTTATTTTATGGTTTATACTTTCAGGCCGACTTCATAGCTCATTGTCAGTAGCTGGATCTCTGAAGATCAGCCAATTGCAATCCACTAGTTAATATGCACAGAAAAATAGTGTGAGGTGATATGATTACTAGTAAAGTGTCATTAAATTCTTCTCGCTTATATAACAAATCATTATGTTCTTTTAGTTTAAAATAAGAATTTTTGCATTTCATTTTAGTAATAGGACAAATTAAATTTTCCCTTAATAGGGCAAATTAATACCCCTCTGTTGTTAAAAGCCACAAAATCCTAAAGAACTTGTCTCAAACTTTAAGAAACAATTTAAATATTCTCCTCTTAAGGACTGCCTTAAACCTCTGTACACAATGATAAATGGCCTCAGTGATGAAAAATCTATGAAACTTATGAAAATTCAGATATAAAGCCCTGAAGACCTAGTTACAGCAGGTCTATTGCTCTGCTGCAGCTCAAAATCAGAAGGGAGCTCATGTGTTGTAATTGATTACCCCATCTTACCTCTCTCTGTCTCTCTCTGTCTCTCTCTCCTTTTCTCTTTCTTTCTCTCCCTCTCTCCCTCTCACCTCTCTCTCTCTCTCTCTGTCTCACACACACACACACACACACACACACACACACACACACACACAAGCAAAAAAGGCAATAAATGATATCCTAAAGCGATATACAGAGGTTTATATATCAAAGAGAAAAAATAATAATTGAATAATTCAGGAAGAACTATTGTTCAGAAAGAACACAATTATACAATATAACTCAGATTATATTGTGCCTTTCTGCCAAAAATATCTTCAGTCTGGACAGTTCTAAGTGATTGCATATGATTATTATCTGCTTCCTCCTCATTTGCATATATCATACACATATGTCTATACATATACATCATGTACATACACATGCACATCTTATATAAGCATTCATATACATATACATATATATACTTATGCAGTACTGAGGTTTGAACTCAGTACTTTTACTTTTACTGTACTGCTTGAACTCTTAAAATATATTTTAAGAAATTATATTTGTTAAGATACAATTATAAATGTGAAATAAGTGAGTCAAAATAAATTAACAATTTTATAAATCTAATATGTATTTTACCAATTTATAAAACTAATATATAAATATATATAATACGAGTTTGTAACACCACAGTTGCAGTGATATTGATTTTATCTTACTCTTATCAATACTATACATTTAAACCAATAGTTCTAATTTTTCTTCTAAAGGTCTTGAATATTTTAACTTTCTTAACTTCTAAAATTATTCATTAATGCATATATTAAAAACCTGTATTTTATTTTGTATGAGCTATTGTGTATGAGTTTTATACACAATTTTCTATTATTTTAAATGTTCAAATCACTTCTGTTTACATAAGATGTGCTTTATGCTCACTCTGTCAAACTAATAGCAAAAATTTCTGTGAATAGAGAAAACGTTAACATACAGTCCTTACCTCAGCAATCTGGGTGGTGTGAGAAGTAATTTGGATTAAAAAAAAACATAATTAAAAATAAATCTTTTAGAGAATATTGTCAGTTTCATAATTTTAATATTTAATCCATAAACATGATATATTTTCCTGATCTTCAAATTTGTTGTATCACGGTTTATACATTTTAAAATATAAGTTTAAGATAATAACTTTCTAAAATTTATACCTATGTATTATATTATTTTTTATTGTGAAAATACCGTACAGAGGGGTTACAATTACATGGGCAAGGTAATGAGTACATTTCTTATCAAGCATTGTTGCCTCCTCCTTTGTTTCCCCTTCCCATCCCTTCCTATCTCCCATACCCTCCCTTCCACCAAAGTTGTAAAGTTCATTTTTCAACATAATGACTTGTACATCTCATTGTTGCAATGGGTCCACCTGTATCCCTATTTAAACAATTTGTTTTTTCCCGTCCCCTCTACAAATTATACCAACATCAAATACAATGAAAGTAGAGGTTATACCATGGGGGAGGGTGTATTACATTATTTACACTTTTATAAATTATTTTCTTAATTTTATGTTTGTATTGTTTATTGCTGAAGTGTTTAGAAATAAAATTTGACAGTTCATATATTCTGAAATTTTTTCTAAATTCATGGCTTAATTATAATTCTAATTGGTACCTTAGAGTTTTCTGTGCACAAATTTTGTGACCTACAAGAAGAGAAATTTCATATATGTGTGTTTTTGTATGTGTGTGTATGCTCTTGTTTGTCTGTTGATTATCTGGTTTTCATATATTCCCTAATATCAAAAGTTGATACTGGTCTCATAAAATAAGCTGGGTTAGCATTTCCTCTGCTTCAATTTTTTGGAAGATTTTGTGAAGGATTTATCATTAATTTTCTTTTAAATATTCAGTAGAATTTAAAAGTGAAGTAATCCAGGTCATGACTTCGTCCTTTGTGGCAAATTTACACAACAAAAACCATGCTTTTTATTACTGGTTATTCAAATTTTCATTTCTTCTGGGATCAGTTTTGCTAAGTTTGAGATTCATCCAATTTCTTACTTGTTTATACTATTCATTACAGCCCTTTGTACTTCCATAAGGTCTATATTCTATTGATGTCCTCTCTTTCATTTATGATTATTTTACTATGGGTATTCTCTAAACTTATCTTGAACAATCTAGCTTAAATTTTATCATTGTTTCAAAGAACAATTTTTTATTTCTCTAAGTTCATTTACTGTTTTTCTATTGTACATTATATTGATGTCATTACTATTTATTTATTTATTTTCTTCTTCTGGTACCTTAGATTTAGCTTGCTCTGCTTTGTGTAAATTTTAAGGAATAATTTTAGGTTACTGATTTGAAAGCTTTGTTCTTTAAAATATATATACTTCAAAGATTAATCAAACAAAAAATTATTTCAGAAACTAAAGTAAATTAAGGAATCCTTAGCCAAAAGAGAGAGGGAGAGGTCCAAAATAAATAAAGTTCAATGTAATATAAAAAAAGGATTGTCATAAATGGCAATTAGAAAATCAATGGGAAATACTTCGGAAGTTTATATCCTAATAAACTGGAAAATCTAGAATAAACAAATAAATTTCTTGATGCATATGATCTGCTAACTGGAAAGAATAGAAAACATTTAAACACTCAAGCAGTTGAATCAATAATAGAGTCTAAACAAAGAAATGCCCAGGGCAAGGTAAATTCATGGCAAAAATTCTATCAGGTCTTTAAAGAAGAAATAACAAAAATGTTCCTCAAACTATTTCATACAATAGGGAGGGTAGAAGCATTACTAAACTCACCATATGTGGCCAGTATTACATTGACATCTACACCAGCTAAGGAGAAAATAAATGAGAAAAGTATAGACCAATTTCCTTGATGAACATGCAAAACTAAACATAGAAAACATACAAGAATTCTTAATAAAATATTTTCAATTTGAATTCAACAATCCATTTAAATGATTATATACCAGGATAGAGTTGTTTTCGTCCCAGGGATGCAAGGATAGTTCAACATCAGAAAATTAATAGGTGTAATATAGTACATAAACAGAATAAAGGCTAGAAAGAAATCACAATACAATCTCAAAAGGATGCCAAAGAAGTCTCTCATAAGCCCCCAATCCATTCATGTTAAAAGCTTTGAACAACTAGGATTAGAAGAAATGTACCTGAATATAATAAAAGGTACATATGAAAAATCCATAGCAAACATTGTAATAAATATGGATAAAACAAAATAATTTCCTTTGAGGTCAGGAATGAGGCAAGGGTATCCAATCAATCCACACTTATTCAATAAATAGTTTCAATTCCTAGACAGAAAAGTAGGTAAGAAATAAACATAAAAGTGATATAAGTAGAAAAGGAAGAAACGAAATAATACCTACTTTCAAATTTTATAATCTTGTACTTAAAAGATGGTAAAGATTCCACTAAAATATTCTTGGATTTTTTTCTTCTATAAGTAGTCATACAAAGGAGTTGCCATTTAAGAAAGCAGTTTATAAATACAGTATATCTTGATCAATGTCACCTCTTTCAACATTCTCAACCATCCCTCCCCTACCCACCCCTTCGCTTTCTTTTCTTAATTGTGTAGGATATAATATCTGATTATTCACTGTATTCTTCTTCTGTTCTCTCCATTCATATACTTCTCTCTCCTTGACCCTACCCGACCCCTTTCAAGTATCAGCTTTCCAGTGGTTATTTTGTTGAACTTTGCAGTAGCCTTTCTAAGGAATTACAATGTTTGAGTTCTCCCTTGAATCTACCATATTTTAGCTAATTCATTTGTGTACACCTGCATACTCTTAGTCTAATAAACCCATTTCACAAATTCAGGATACAAAATCCACATGTAAAATTCAGTAGCTTTTCTATATACCACCGACATAAGAGGAGGAAGAAGCATAGGTGGAAAGGGAGAGAATGATGAAAAGGTTGACTCTGTTTAAGATGCATTTCATGCATAAAAAGCACATATCAAACTGAAACACCTTTATATAATTGTTGTAAGGAAGAAAGGGAGGGAGAAAAGAAGGTAGGAAGGAGAGAAGGAGGAAAGAAGGAAAACAATCCTAGTCACAATAGACTCTAACGAAAGAAATTAATTATTTAATTAATTGCTTTCCTTTGAAAAAACTCAGAATGTGAAAGACCTCCACAATGAACATTATAAAACACTAAAGAACGACATTAAGGAAGACACTAGAAGATGAAAGACCACTGGTGTTCATGGATGGGCAGAATCAAAAGTTTGAAAATGGATATACTCCCAAAGTTTACATATTCAGTAAATTCTCCATCAAAGTCCCAGTATTATTCTTCAAAAACATAGAAAAGTAACCTCAAATTTCATAGAGAAAAAGAAAAGAATACATTCTTTTAAATGAATACATTCAAGACCAGTCCAGGCCAAAAGTTAGTGAGACAGCATCTTAACGAATTGTTGTGATAGTGCACATCGATCATCCCAACTACTCTGGAAGTGTAGGTAGGGTGATTCCTGCTTCAGGCCGCTCTAGCCAAAAACGTGAGAACCTACCTCAAAACTCATCAAAGCAATGAAAGGGTTGGAGGCATGGCTCAAGTGGTAGGGCAGCCACTCAGCAAATTTGAAGTCTTGAGTTCAAATCCCAGAAAGACCAAGTAAAAAGTAATGGACACATGAGATTGTGTCAAATTGAAAAGCTATTGTACATTAAAGGAACAAATTACTAGAATCTATAGAAAAGACACAGATTAAAGAAAATATTTGCAAGCTGTTCATTGGACAAAGGATTAATATCTAGAATACATAAAGATCCCAAAACACTGAACATCAAAACAACTAATTCAATACATACATAGGATAATGAACTGAACAGAGTGTATAAAAGAAATACAGATAATAAAAGTGTGAAGGAATTTTCAACAGCCTTAAAAGAAAATCAAAATCAAAATGAAGCTGAGATTCCATCAGAAGCAGTTAAAATGGCAACAGCTAGAAATGTTCACAAGGATGTGGCTAGGGAGAGGAGAAGACCTCTATACATTCTTATTGGCAATGTAAATTATCTAGCCACTTTGGCTCTTGGTATTCAGAATCCTCAAGAAGCTAAAAATATGATGATTATGTAATGCTGCTATGCTATCCATGGGCAGATATCTAAAAGGATGTAAGTCAACATACAGTAGGGATACCTGTAAATCAGTGTTTGTAGCAGCACTGTCAACAACAGCCAGGCTAAAGGAGGAGGCTACAATGCTTGATAAGAAATGTACTCATTATCTTGCCCATGTAATTGTAACCCCTCTGTACAGTATTTTTACAATAAAAAATAAATAAAAATTTTTAAAAAAAGAATTAGCTTAGGTATCCAACAATTGGTGAGCTACTCAGAAGGCTGAGATCTAGGGATCACAGTTCCAAGCCAGCTTGGGCAAGAAAGTCCATGGACTCTTATCTCCAATTAACCACAAGAAAACTGAAACTCAAAGTAGGAGAAAACTAGCCTTAAACAAAAAGCTTAGGGACAGGACCCAAGCCCTGAGTTCAAGCCCCATGACAGACAATAAAAAGAATATATGTATATATAATATAAATACACACATATATACATATATGTGCACAATATGAAGACTGAAATTATGTCATTTAGTAGAAAGTGGATAGAACCAGAAGTCATCATGTGGAATGAGGCAAGTCAAGCTCCAAAAGACAATTAGGTCATTTACTTATATGTAGAATCTATATCTAATAAAAATGAGAATGTGACATGATTGGAAAATGAGGGCTGTTTGGAGTAGAACAAATGAGAGAGTGGGGGGAAAGAATAGGGTAATAGAGAGTGAATCTTACAGAAGTTACGATTGCAATACGTAAGCCAAACGAAACTCAGTACTATGAGGTAAATCATGAGAAAGTCAGAGCTTGGGTGAATGCATCCTGCTTTGCAGATTTGATGACTATTGTAGAATAACTTTATAGACCTAAAGCAAAATATACTGGCAGATGCAAAGGACACATAATGAAGCTATATTATGACCAACTCAATCATTATTTCAAGTTAGAAATTATAAACTTAAACATCCATCTGTTTTAAGTGTTAAAAATTCTTTATATTTGCAAGTATTCTTTTGAAAATTTAATTTTTTAATTGCTCTCAAAATCTTTTTTATTTTGCCAGTCCATGCCTATCCTGGGGCTTGAACTCAGGGCCTGAACTTCAGGCCTACGTGCTATCTCTGAATGCTTTTGCTCAAGGTTAGCACTCCAGTTTACCACTTGAGCCATGACTCCACTAGTGGCTTTTTGGTGGTCAGGTGGAGATAGATTCTCATGGACTTTCTTGCCTGGCTTTGAACTGTGATCCTCAGATCTCAGCCTCCTAAATAGCCATGATTTATAGGCATGAACAGTGTTCCACTTATTTTTCTCAACTTTCTAGCTACCTCAAGACAATTTTCTTGATTTTTTAAATTTTGATTTCTTACACCTTCCCTCCATTAAGAAATAATTGATTCCTTCAACTCATGACTTTTTTCAACTTAGTGGAGAAGGATTGATTCTCTCCTCCCTTCGACTTGTGTTATTAATAGGTTTTCAGCCATTGTCACTAAAGGTGGCAACACTTAGCACATTGTTTCTCCTTGAGATTCTATGATCCCACTATTGTACAAAGTTTTCCATAGACTGATAAATGGCTTAAGATGGATTTCCATTAGATTCATAGTATTACAAGATGTATTAGCTGGAAATGTTGATGATAATGGCCATCATTTTTTTAAACTTTTCTTTTATATTCTAGTGAAATGAATTTCCACGGAGAATATTCTTTGGGTTAATTAATTCAAAAGAAAGTGGTGAATAAATATTTAAGTTCATGTTGAGAATATGGCACATCTGATTTGTTCCTGTAGCCCAAGTGGAAACACTATCTCACTGCAAAAAATTCAGGAAATTCTTTAAAGAACTTTCTTTGTGCTCTGTAAAGCAATTTAAATATTTCTAGCTCTCAGGGACTTCTGTAATTTCCTAAGCTGTAATTTTAAATTGCTTCGGGGAAAGATGTTTAAAACTTTTGAAAACTTCAAGAATAATTCCCTAAAGACTTAATTAGATTATACCCACAAATGTATCTTGAATAACCAATCAGAAGTCTTTAAGACATGCCTTTCCTTATTCTCTAGTACTATATAATTTTAAGATCTCACCCCACATATATTCTTTTTTGTCAGGGAGCAAAAGAAGTTTTTATTTCTGTTAAATGTTAACAACTTTATTTAAGTGTGATTTACATACTAAAGGTTTACTTATTTTAAATGTATAATTTAGCAATTTACCAAATTGTACAATCATTAATCTAATTTTAAAATATACTCACTACTCTAAAAAAGAAATTTTGTGTTTTTTTAATTACCCCAACCCTTATTTAATGTCTCTATAGATTTGCTTTCTCTGGACATGCATATAAAAGAAATCCAATGGTATGTGGACTTTTACATCTTTCTTTTTTTGTGGGGGTTAGGGGGTCCTCTGGTCGTGGGCCCTGAACTCTGGGCCTGGGCGCTGTCCCTCAGCTCTTCAGCTCAAGGCTAGCACTCTACCACTTGAGCCACAGCACCACTTTTGGCTTTTTTCTTTTTGCTTATGTGGTGCTGAGGAATCGAACCCAGGGCCTCAGGCATGCAAGGCAAGCGTTCTACCACTGAGCCACCTTCCCAGCCCATCACCTTTCTTTTATTTAGCATAATGTCTTTGAGATTCATCTACATTGTACCATGTGTTAGTACTTCACTCATTTTCATGTTGAGTAACTATTCCATTGTATAAACAGATATACCACATTGTCTCTCTCTATCATTTGACAAACATTTGGTGTTTCCACCTTGGCTATTATGAACACAGCTATTAGAAAATGTTTACTCTAGCTTTTTATATGGACAAATATTTTCATTCTCCTTGGTAGACAGTAAGGAGGGATATGCTCATGGCAAACTTAATAATTTTTAAGAGTTTTGCATATAACACAGGCTGGTCTTGAGCTTGCTCTCTTCATGTGTTCACTCCCAAGTGCTGGAATGACATGTAAAGTGCCATCAAGCATGACTGCTTGGGTTTTTGCAGCACTGGGAATGGAACTCAGGGCCTTGCACATGCATAACAAGTGCTCTAACTTGAGATACATAACTAGCCCGTGTTAAATTCTAAGAACCCAAAACCTGTACATTTTTCTACCACATCTAGGCTTATGGAAAAGCATATGGAACTGTCTTTAGGGGAGTAGAACTACCTACAAGAGCATTATTATAAAATGTACAATGTCAAGAGAAAACAAGAAACTAAGGCTTACACTCACACAAACTAGGCATTCTATCTCTTGTTTATAGAATAACTTAGCAGTATGGAAAATCTGAATGTAAACAGATTAAAATAATTCATGCAAAACAATTCAGAAAGAATCATTTTGAAAGACTCAATACTCGGTCTCAGGTGGATAAATGGAAACTGATTTATCTATGTTAGTTTTTCAGAATGGGTTTCATTTTATTTTCATACATGTATTCAACAGACGGGTTCATATTCATCCCTTATCACTCTTCTTGTCAACCTTCACTTCCTGCTACCCTCCAAACCCTCATAAATAAAATTTTACTTTCGTGCATATTTTTTTTCTTAATCTAGATTCCAAGTATGCAGTCTGAGTTTGGCTTAGCATGTCCCACTCATTTTCAAATGATACAATTTTATTTTTTTAAATGTGTTTATTGTAAAGGTACTGTACAGGGGTTACAGTTACATGAGTGAGGGAATGAATACATTTCCTATGGCGCATTGTTCCCCTTCTTCTGTTTTTCTCCCTACTATCCCTTCCCTCCCCATCTCCCCTGAAAAATACTCTGTTGTGTACGTCTACCACTTTTTATTTAGTCATTCCTAAGTTTATCAGTACCTTAACTGATTCCATAATTTGGCTACTGTGAATATGAGCACGATAAACACAGTGTGCAGTTATCTCAACTGTATGCTATGATTCCTTTGCATATACACACAGGAGAAATTATAGAAGCGTCACAAGGTAGTTCCATTTTTAGTTTTCTGATTTGCATGTGTCTAAGTCAATTCACTTTCCCACCCTGCTTCCTCACCAGAGTTTTTGTTTTCTTAATGAACGCCATTCTAGGTTGAGATAAACATATTAAAGTATTGTAATTTACAGTTCCTTTACAACTACTACATCTCTTGAACATTGTGCATATATTACCAGTTTATATGTCTTTCTTAAAAGTGTCTGTTCCATACATTTACTTATGTATTGAGTGAATTATGGGTAAGAATGGGAAATTGCTGTTTAATGCTTTAGTTCTTATAGTGTGGATATTAATCTGATGTCAAATGAATTTCTGGTAAGGATTTTCTCCTATTCTGTAGGCTGTCTCTTCATTCTATTGTTTATTTTTCTGTGTAGAAACCTGTTAATTTGATAGAATCCCATTTGTCAACTCTTGTTCTTATGTCTTAAGCTCTTAGAATCCTATTCAGAAAAGTATTACCTTTGCTATATATCTTTTGAGTATTTTCTCTATGTTTCCTCTAGTGTATTCAAAGTTTGAAGTTTTATATTAAAGTCTGTAACTTATTTGAATTGACTTTTATATAAGGTGAGAGACAGGATCTTGTTTCAGATTTCTACATGTGGATATCCAGTTTTCCCAGCGCCATATGTTGAGGAAGGTACCTTTTCTCCAACATATGTTTCAGACAACTTTACTGAGAATCAGATGAATGCATCTGTGTGGTTTTATTTTTGTGTCTTTTATTGGATTCTGTTAGTCTACACATCTGTTTCTATGATAGTGCAGCTGTGCTTTCTCTCTCACGCCACTGTGTTCTATTTCTCACTGTCTTCTTCTATTATTGTTTTTTAAAATAAGCCTAGCCCTTTCACATGAGAGCAAACTATTACCACATTCAAGTTACTATAATTAGGGCTGGGAGTAAAGGCCAGTGAGTTCAATTCCAACACTGAAAATAAATAACTCCATGGCTACCCACTGTGACAGTCAGCCCAACAAAGAACTAACTGAACCAGCATCGTAAAATACACTTATGGGTTGGTCTATATTTGGCACACAAAATAGTGTGTTCTTTGGCCTGTATTTTGGTTTGCTTGTTTTGCTTGCATTGTTTTTTTCCTGGTGATGATAGTGGATCTGGGTTTGAACTCAGGGCCTCCCATTTGCTTGGTGATCACTCTAATACTTTGAGCCATGCTCCAGTAATGTTTGTTCTGGTTATTTTTGAAGTCAGATATTAGTCTTGCTCAGGCCATTCTGGATTGTGATTCTTGTTTGTACACTTTCTGTCACAGCTAGAATGACAGGTACATGTCACTGTACATGGTTATTGTTTGAGATGGTCTCACAAACTTTTGGCGTAGATTGTCCTCAAATTACAATCTTACTGATCTCAGCTTCAAATTAGGGTAGGATTTCAGACATGAATCACCATGTCTGGCTTCAGGTAATATTGTGTGTGTGTGTGTATGTGTGTGCATGTTATAAACTTTATTTATTCAGCAAAAGCTGGTTGATTCAGCAAATATTTGGTTAACTGAGTGAGTAATTGAGTAACAGAGTAAGTAACAAATGACAGAACGACTGCATGAATGAAAAATTCATATTCTACAGGAAAGTTATGTCCCTTCAAAAAACTACCTAATTTGCTACACTGTAAACTCATTATCATTGCATTCTCAGAGAAGTAGGCAATAAAGCTCTTCAGAAACCAGGTAATTTCTTGAGCCATTTAACAAACACAACAGTTGCCACTTAAAGACACTACTGTTCATCTACTGAAACACAAGATAGAGCACATTTCCCTATCATCTAGGTTGTCTGCACACAAAGCCATATTTTGTCCCAGACATCTCTAACAGAATGCTTGCCAATTTGCAGACAAAAGGAATTCCTCAAGACGCAGTGATTTATTCAACATAGCAAGTGAGCCAAGTCAGTCTAATCAAATTCAATTGAAGAATTACATCCCACTATGAAAGATGAGGCATTTTTTTCTACTAGAGTTGGTAAGTGGGTAGATCATAAACCTGGAACTAATTTTCACAAGCACATGAAGACAGCCTAACTGCAAAAGCAAAGAGGCACTTGTGCAAAGGAAGGGAGAGGATTTCTGGTACTGTATTTGTTGTTGTTTTGTTTTGTTTTGTGTTTTGGTCGGTAGTGGGGCTTGAACTCTAGGCCTGGGTGCTGTCCCTCAGCTCTTTAGTTCAAGGCTAGTGCTCTTCCTCTTGTGTCACAGCGCCACTTCCAGTTTTCTGAGTGGTTTACTGGAGATAAGAGGCTCACAGACTTTCCTGCCTGGGATGGCTTTGAACCTCAATCCTCAAATCTTAGCCTCCTGAGTAGCTAGGATTACAGGTGTGAACCACCGGCGCCCGGCTCTAATGCTGTTTTTTTAATTCCTTGGTCCAACTATATCTAAATCAAAGTCACAATTTTTTTAATTATATGAGTCAAATTACCATTCTATAAAAATAACTTTATATTGGATTCTTACCACTTAAAATCATACAGTCCTAACTAAAAGTTTATAGTTACCCCATTCATATTTTTGAGGCAAAAATGTGGGAATGCATTATCCATTTTTTTTAATTTTTTGTTTATGTAGTTGTACAAAGAGGTTTCCATACATTCTGTCAGTTTAAGAGTAGAATACATCTTGATCAATGTCACCCTTCCCTCATTTTCTCCATCCAAGATCTCCAACATTCAGAAGTTCATCTTTAATAATGAATTTATAGTAATCTAACATCTACTTGTTATGTAGGGAGGTACTTCAGTTTCATTTCTAATCATTTGTGAGGCGAATTTACATTTTCCTACATTCTGCTTTTCATTTTTCTCCAAACCCCTATTCTGAACTTACCTTTCCTTTCTGGGGAAGCTTATATGCCTCTGTGTTCAAACTGTCATCAATATATTTTGCCCACAAGAAACAGATATAAGTCCTCATAACATCTACATACATTGAAACATTCACTGTGTTTAACGTCTGTGTTTAGACTTGAAAGTAAGACGAAGAGCACAGATCTGGGTCTTATTAGCCATGCCTCTTCACATGGCCAGTCTGAAGTCCATTTTCCTCTCTGGGCTCTTCTCTGACACCAGGTTGATGGTGTCTATTCATTTTTAAAAGAACATGGGTTGGTTCCTCATCAGCACTGGTTTAAAAAAACATCAGCATCCAATCTACAAGTACCTTGAATGATGCCTTCCAGTGGAAGATACATCAAGCTGTGTGCTTGGGATTTATGCACTTTCAATAAAATGCCAAAGAAAGAAGAAAACATGAACCCTTGCCTGCCTGTCATTACGAAGTATGAAAATTATCATCACAACTCACATAAAACTAAGACCCAAATGGTTTATTCTTAACAAAGAACTGTAATTAGAAACCAGCAATCAAAGTGCTTTTAGGATCTTCTTTGGGTTTCTAAAAACCTCCACAGCAATTTGCAAAAATCGTGCCACAATTCAGCTCACAGTTACCCTGCAGCTTCTCTTCCACCATTTCCTTATCCATAGGTTTCCCACCGCTTGGGCCCTTTCCCCCGTTCATTTGACCCTTCCCTGATCATGATAGGCATTTCCTTGCAAAATATTCTGTCCTCCTAATGCAAGGAGTTTAGAGAAAGATGGATTTTGAAGGAAATGAGAAGTTGGTTCCTAAAATATGAATAGGAGGTTGTGAAAATTCTCAAGAATTTTTTTCTCACATTATTTGTCAGTACAAAATTTAACTCTTCTTTTCACAAATGTAACCTTTCAACATCTTGGGAGCTCCTCTAGGAAGAAATTATTTCTTCCAGTTCTATTCTTTTGCTTTTTATTTTTTTAATAATGTTTTTGAGGTTTGAACTCAGAGCCTCAAACTTGCTAGGCTGAGGTTCTACCACTTGAGCCACTTTGTCAGCCCTCTTCCCATTCTATTCTTCTATTGTTTTATAGTATGCTGCTATTGGATTTACTATATTTTTTCAGTTGGCATAGTTTAGAAGGATAGGGTAAAAGTCTGGAATAAATGGCTACAAGTGTTTAGCTCTATGTTTTATTAGGAATACAAACTTTAACATATCAGAATGTACATTTCCCCTAATATAAAATCCAAATCCAAAACCAAAACCCCCTCTGTCAGTGGACAAGACTGTTGAATCATTTTGTATCTCTGAATTAGATCCTAAATAGTATCAATATAAATTATCTTAATTTAGGAAAAAGTTCTATTTCGAAAACTTTTCAGTTTTTTTTCAGATTATTTACAACCCTTACAGGAGAAAGATTAAAAATAAATTTTAGTACTCCCTGTGAAACTTAATTTCATCAGAAAGTCTCAACCTTAATTTAGGAGAAAAGTTCTGCGAAAGTTTTTAATAGGTTATTTACAACCCCTGCAAAACAGAAACTGAAAATAAATTTTAATGATCCCTGTGAAACTTAATTAAGTATACTGAACTTCTGTTGGGTTTCAGGTGCTATCCCTGGGGGATTCAAATGGAAAAGGAAAGAAAGAAAAGGAAAATAAGAAATCGAAGAAATAGATCAGAAGATTTACCAGAATCAAATTTCAAGATGACAAAGGACAAAGGGCTTCGTTTGCGTGGTTTGTGTCTTGCAGCATTCTTTCGTGTGAGTCCAGCTGTTTTTGACAAGACTCCAGGTGCCCCAGGCAGGCCACACTGTGTAGGCTTTGGCAAAGGAAAGCTGGTCCTTCTTACTACACTTATTCTCTAGTTCCACCTTGTCAATACACTTTAAGTCAGAAGCCAGGCCCAGTGGCTCACACCTGTAATTATAATTACTCAAGGGGCTGAGGTCTAAGGATCAAAGCCAGTTCAAAGCCAGCCTGGCCCAGGAAAGTTCATGAGACTCTTATCTCCAATTAGCCACCAGAAAACCAAAAGTAGAAGTCTGGCTCAAAGTGATGGAGCAGTATTCTTAAGCTAAAAAGCTCAGAGACAGCACTGAGGCCCTGAGTTCATGCGCCATGATTGAAAAACAAAAAATGAAAGCCAAGAAGTTTTTGATAGCACCATTCCTATACAGCCCCAGAACAATTACCTAAGTGTCTTAACATTGCTGGTCTTCAAACAATGATGTTACATAATCATTCCCATACTCTAGAGCCTTTCCAAATATAGAATCCCAATAAAAAATCAAGTTCAATTTAAGAAATTAATTTATGTTAGGTGAATTAATTTATAACTTAGTTGAACCATTTCCTTCCTGTAGTCCTTATTATCTCACATTACCAGATGGGGGACATAAGTGGTGGTGTGAGGTACTATTGGTTAAAAGCAACAGCAACTATACCATAATAATGATTTGGGTGAGTAGAGAATAGAGTATTAACATGCATTCTGTGATTAATAACACTGTTTCAACTTAATGAACAGTGCTACAATGAATGATAAAAGAACCATTGAGTACAAACTTGGTTTCCAATTCAAACTTTAAATTTTAAATCATTTTGAAAGAACGAAAAGTACATCTTAGTAAGTGAATAATAAGTGAACAAGCTAATGAAGTACATCAATTAAGACAATTAGATACAAAGAATTATGTTACAGTGATCTTGGTGCAGAAAGAAATCATGGCTCCTAGAAACGCACACACACAAACTCGGGCATCCTTGTGTTTAATGTCTTTAAATTGTTAATTAAAATTCATGGAAAATAAGTGGTACCAGAAGATAATCAAATAAAAAATAATTATACCAAAGTCATAAGGCTGAAAAGAACGTGCACTGTATTTATTTTAGTTTTGGACCAATCCAGGAAGTTGTGACACATTTTGAAGCCAGTTGTCTTACTATAAAGTTGAAATCATTAGAAATTCTAAATACAATTATGCAGAAATATATACCATGTATAAAATTGCATTGTTTTAATGCATATAACTACATAGGTATATATGTATATTCATATGTAAATATATAATAACATAATGTAATGTAATCTATAATATAACTATATAGTATAATGTAATATAAAATGTAATTAAATAGTTGTAGCAATGCAAATATATGTATATATTGGCTTATCTCTCTTCTCTATCAGATTGTGAAATACAGGATTTGCTTTTTAGCTTTACAGATTGAGGAAAATTACAATGCCCAGATTAGATTTCTCTCTGTAGAAAATGCCTTCCTTTTTAGTTACATTTATCTTAGAGTCCATATTTTAGAGTATGATTTGATGGTCACATTTAAATTTAAAATCTAAAACTTACAAAGTTTGGTTTTAAATCAATATTCTAATGAGTAATAGTTTTCAGCAACGCAAGTCACTTTTTGAATCCACATAAAGTGTATAAGCATGTTTATGAATAAGCAAGTTATAATGGTAAAATGACTCATGAAAGGCAATGTGGAAGTTGGTCGGGAATGTCATGATACCCCATATTGACTGCACAGATGTCCTAGCCAGCAAAAGGAAGGGAAAGAGTGCTGATCAGAGGGGGGGACAAAAAGAGGATGAGAAGAGACAAAGGAAATAAGGGAACAAAGAAAAATCAGGAAGGAAGAAAGAAAAGAGAGGAAAGGAATGGAAGATGGCAGTGAGAAGTATAAAGACTGGACAGAGAGAAAGAAAACATCATTACTACTCACTTAAAATATGGTTTTGTCTGTGGAGAAAGTCAGAAAAATAATCTGTAAAACTAAAATACTGAGAAAGAGCAGAAGAATAATTTATAAAACTCAGTAGCAGTTACTGAAGCAAGTACAACTAACTGGGTGGAGAAGGTACTTTGAAACTACCGCAGGGAAACATAGGAAAAGCATTAAAAGATAGAGCCACTTCCTGAATACAACCCCAATAGCTCAGAAAAATAAGAGTAAGGACGGCTTCAAATGTAACAGATTCTGTACAGCAAAGGAAATACTTACTAAAATGAAAAGACAGCCTACAGAATGGGAAAGAAACCTTTGCCAACTATCCATCTGACAAAGGATGAATAGCTAAAATATATAAAGAGCTCACAAAACTAAACACCTACTAAAGAATTAATAATCCAAATAATAAGTTAGCAAACCAGTTCAATAGATAGTTCTCAAAATAAGAAATACTGATGATAAAATACAGGGATATATATATAGATAGATAGATATACATATATATATAAACATGAAAGCAAATACAGCACAGTTTGGGAGGTTTGAGAACAGGGAGAAGGAAAAGAAGGTGATTAAGGTAACATGAACTGTATCATAGTTACACGTGAAATGACATAATAAAACCCCCTGAAAACTGTAGCATGTGGGTGTCCATGAAGAGAAAGTTCTATTGCACACATGTGAGCTGGCCAATGCCCAGAATACATTCAGCCAAGAATCCCTGATCAACTCGGGGTCACAGGAGGTCCAATCTCAAAGCATGCTCTACATGGAGCATTTTAATGCTAAATACTCCCCTTCGGGGCCGGTGACACACAGCCCAGAGAGGTGGAGATGGGCCGTCTCAGCCCTCAGCCAATTCTAACGTCACTTCTGACGTTTGAGGCAAGAACGCTGGCGTAGACAAGGCAAAGGGGACGAGCTGACATCACAAAGTGGGCTGGGCAGGCGGGGCGGGCTGACCCTGCGAGCCTAGGTCCGGGTCATCCTCCCCAAGCTAGCCTTTCCAGCTGCCCGGAGAAAGAGAGTCAGCCAGGACTCGGTCTGGTTGCTTTCTAGGCCGTTAAGCTCACCATGTTCGCCCGCGGTGGCCGCCTGACCAGTGCGCTGACCACGCGCCTGCTCCCATCACAGGTGGGGACCCGAGGGGCGCGCAGGGTGGGTAAAGCGTACAGGAGGCCACATCTGGCAGAGCATCTGGACCTGACATTCCGCACGGAGAACCGGATTCTCGGGTCTGTGGGCCTGGATGTATGTGAACCAGAGGGCACAGCTAAGGACCAAAATGGACCAAGTGATCCAGACATCAGTTTTGGGCACTAGCTTATTCTGTGACGTTAGCCACCGATTGCTTTCCCTTCCCAAGTTGAGGCTTTTGCTCCTTTCCCAAGTGACAACACGGAAAGGGTTCACCTATTCTAGAAATGGACTTTATGGTGGACACTTTCCTAAACTGGCCACTCATCTGATTTTAACTGCAGTCTTTAGGCTTCTGACCCGCACTGTAATGGTACCAGGCCTTATAACGATTTTTTTGAATTTTTTTTTTATCTTTAAGTAGTTGTACAAAGGAGTTGCCATTCAACAAAAAGCAGTTGATGAATATAGCAGGTCTTGATCAATGTCTCCCCTTTCCATACTCTCACCCACCACTCCCAGCCCACCCTTCCTTCATTCCTTAATTTTTTAGGATATGTTAATTTTTTAGGTTAAGTATTGCATATATTTGCCATTGAACAAAGCAGTTTATGTACACAATGCATCTTGATCTGTGTCATCCAACATTTTCAACCCTTCAACCTACCCCTTCTTTCATTTATCATAGTTTTGTGGTATACAATAAATTGTGGGCTGCATTCTTCCCTCTTTCCCCTTTCATTCATTCTTGGCCTCGCTCCCCTCTTGCAAGTACCCATTTCCTGGTACATATTTTGTTGGGCTTTGACTTAGCTTTTCCAAAGAATTAATACTGTTTGAGCTCACCGTAGAGTTTATTACACCTCAGTTAATTCGTTTGTAAGCATATACATAATAGCCAATATGTTTCCTTACAAGTTTTCTCTGAACTTAAGAGTTTTCAAGTTTCTACCAACATTCTCTTAAAAATCGAGTTTTTGGTCATCATCAGAATGAGCCCTAAGTTGGACATAAGGGTGAGGCAAACACTGATGATGTCCTGCCCAGGCCAATCTGTTCAGTCCTACAACAAACTCTGAAAGATCACCATTCCTTCTTATTCACACACCACCTCCCGCACCGCCGGCGCTCACTGTATGTTGGCCCTCACCAGATAATAAGGGTCTGTGCCTATGACCAATTATTTCATCTTCCAGATGTAGCTCTTTTTTTTTTTTTTTTTTTGGTCAGTCATGGGGCTCTGGGCCTGGACGCTGTCCCTGAGCTCTTCTTCAGTTCAAGGCAAGTGCTCTACCACTTTAGCCACAACACCACTTCTGGGTGGTTAATTGGAGATAGTCTCACGGACTTTCCTGCCCGGGCTGGCTTTGAACCATGATCCTCAGATCTCAGCCTCCCAAGTAGCCAGGATTACAAGCATGAGCCACCAGCGCCTGGCTTCAGATGCAGCCTTATTAAAATTGTAATACCAGCCCACTTTTTATTCTGCTAACATTCTGCACGTAGTTTGCTTCGAAAGCACAAAATAGTGACGGCAAAGTACAGAGACCACTGAGATTGTTTTTTATGTTATTTGAGCAATAAGAATATAATAAACATGAACAGATGTGAACAATGAACTCAAGATGATTAAATCTTACATACATAAAAAATACATAATGTGTTTGTAAACAAAAAATAATAGGTCAGTACAAAAGTCTAATGCTTCCTCTAGACAAACAGTCTAGACAAACAGCCAATTTAAGCAATAACTGGTCCTTAGTTTTGCAGATTCTAAATCCATGGATTTTTCTGATTTTATTAGCTTTAGAAAATGAGCACGTTTCACCACATGTAACATAAGATGTATCTGTGAATTCCAATGCCATAAGAGTGTATGTGTGTGCCCTTCTATGTATGTACATACAGATACACATGTACAGAGGACAATTTCCCACAGGGTGTTTCCTAGTGAAAGTTAAGTTCACTTAGATGAAGAATTAAGAGGTTACACAATGACCCTGGGATTATTGAAAAAGTAATGGTTCTTAAATAGTTCTATAAAACTGGTACAGCTATATGCATCAAATACATTTCCTCACTTTGCATCTGTCATGAAAAATGAATATAATTCAGGCACCCGGTTCCCTCAATTTTCCTCTCCTAGAATTCACATATTCTACTACCCCATTATTATGATGCTGCTTGATAGCACTTTACTAATGCATTACTTAAATTTCAGTCCTATTTTTCATCACTGGCTGCTCTATTGAGTGTAGAAAATACAACAATTCACTTTTGTAAGAGGGAATAGTAATAATAATAATAGTAGTAATATAAAGGTTTCTCCTAATAAACGTTTTCATTGTGCCTCCAAAAGATTTTGTAAAGTGTTTTAGGTGCAAAATCCTGGCACATATAATCCTGAACTCAGGTGAGATCTTGATTAAGTAAGGGAAAACTGTAAACTTAAATTAATCCAAATTGTATTTTGCCTGTACAGGAGTAACATTAAGACACATAGACCTTTACATACACATCTTCTCATGATCATGCACAGTAGCTATGTGTTCAGCATATTTGATATTAGTTATCTTTATTAACATCTCTGCATGAACAAGTCTAAGGAGATTTGATAGAAGCACACAATACATTTTTTCAGTGTACCGTGTATCCCTTGTTTCTAGACTCAGAAGTGGTTGTAACAGAACATCACATATCCTACCTTTCCCCAAAATATTTAAGTTCACCTTATCTCTATCCAGGTGTGTGCGTCCTTTGCTACAGGCCCTAGGCAAGATGATGGAACATTCTATGAATTTCGTACCTACTATCTTAAACCCTCAAAGATGAAGGAGTTCCTAGAGAATTCTAAGAAAAATGTTCATCTTCGGACAGCTCACTCTGAATTGATTGGATATTGGAGTGTAGAATTTGGAGGCAGACTGAACACAGTATTTCATATTTGGAAATATGGTATGACGTATCTAATTTAGGTGTCCAGTACAAATATTCATTCTGGGGGCTGGGAAGATGGCTCAGTGGTAGAGTGCGTGCCTTGCATGCCTGAGGCCCTGGGTTTGATTCCTCAGCACCACGTAAGAAAAAATAAAAAAGCCGGAAGTGGCGCTGTGGCTCAAGTGGTAGAGCGCTAGCCTTGAGCTAAAGAGCTGAGGGACGGCGCCCAGGCCCAGAGTTCAGGCCCCATGACCAGACCTCAAAAAAAAAAACACAAATATTCATTCTGTTAGCTGTCACATGACACACTATTGGATCTATATTACAATAGATACACCTAAGTTAAATAAAACTATTAAAAAGAAATATAGTACCAAAAACAAATGTAAATTCAGTGATTACTGTTCTCAGTGATCCACTTTTAACAACCCTTTCCCAAAATCTTATCATAACTAGGAAAATATGCATCTTCATATATCAAATAATAAAATTGTAATCCAGATGTAAAACACAAATGGTGTACTAGGGAAAGAGTTAGCGCAGGCAGAATTTAAAGCAGTGCTTGCAAAACCCCCAAGTGTGGTAACAACACAGAACAAAAGTATCTTTTCTTATTAATAAACTAGGGCTTAATATCAATATTGCAGCAAAAATAATTCACTGAGGGAAAAAAATAAAAGGAGGTTGAGAGGAGATGACCGTCAACTTTTGAGTCTCTCTCTTTTGAAGTTCAATAATTCTCTTATGTTGAGAGACCATTTGTACTTGAGTACATACTTGAGTATGGCTGTCATACTATGAAGATGAAGGAGGAGGAGACTTCTCCCCATTTGAATTTACCTAACCCTGAAGAAAGAGAATCAGTTATAAAAATCCCATCCATGTTTGCTGACATTGTGCCTGGTCTTAACAGTCCACATCAGAATGCCCAAAGAACTCTTAATTTCATTGAGGGTTTGGTCACGGGTGACCAAATTAATGTTCCTAGAATACTCCATTATCAAAAATTTTCATTCTATGTCTAATGCAAGATTATTTTAAGGGTCTTCCCTGATGTAATAGAACAAGCCACATTAAAACATAACTTACACTTTGGGTATGATAGAACTTAAATCATGGCTCACTGGGAAAACAAAGTCCTCATCCTCACTTCATATGTAAGACGGGTGTTATTCATTATCCCCAACATAACATATATGAATTTTACCATTCACCTCATGAGATCTAGTAGTAAATATGACACTAGGCCTATACATTGGTAAAAGTTTGGGTAACTTACAAAAGAGAGATATGAAAGTTGTTGAGAATGACCATAAGCCATCCATTCTTTGAAATGGATCTGTTGTTGTTGTTGTTGGTTTTAAGCCATTTTAATTCAGTTTGTTAAAAGTTATTCTAAGTATGCCTTGTCTTGGCCACCTACCATTACTAAGAAATCATATAATATTTGCCTAAACTGTCCTTGTCAGCTAAATGCCTCAATTGAATAAGTGATGCACACACACACACACACACACACACACACACACACGAGTACTGTGTGCTGAGCCTTGTGCTAAGTCTTTCTCATATATGAATTCATTGGATCCTCACATCACCCCCAGACATGGGTGCTGCATTATCCTTTCCGGTTTTACACACAGAGAAGGTGACCACAGAAAGACACCCAAACTGACTCACACAGCCACTCAGGAAGTGGTAGAGCCTTTGGAGCCCAGTCTCTCGTGTGACCACAGTCCCTTGCATTTCTGTTCCCCATGAGAGCATCAGTGCCCTGCGGCCTTTTGATCTCGCCACAATATTCCTAAATGCTGTGGATGAATTCTGCTGGACTGGATAAAATCCAGAGAAATACAGTTGCTTTGAAGTTGAATTGTTTTTCTTTTCGCTCTTCTTAATGCTTTTCTCCCATAGATAACTTTGCTCATCGAACTGCAGTTAGGAAAGCCTTGGCTCAGGATAAAGAATGGCAAGAACAATTCCTCCTTCCAAGTTTGCCTCTCATTGATAAACAAACGAGTGAGATTACTTATCTGGTCCCTTGGTGCAAACTAGGAAAACCTCCAAAACAAGGTAAGACTTCCTCCTGACTACTTTGAATGTTGGTGAATAAAAATGGTGAACCTGCCGGGTGCTGGTGGCTCACGCCTGTAATCCTAGCTACTCAGGAGGCTGAGATCTGAGGAGCAGGGTTCAAAGCCAGCCCGGGCAGGAGAGACCGTGAGACTCCTATCTCCAATAAAACACCAGAAAACCGGAAGTGGCGCTGTAGCTCAAGTGGTAGAGTGCTTGCCTTGAGCTGAAGAGCTGAGGGACAGCGCCCAGGCCCAGAGTTCAAGCCCCATGGCCGACAAAAAAAAAAAAAAATGCTGAACCTCAAGCAATAAAAAAACCAAAGTTCCAGTGGAAAGCAACAATCATTTGTTTTCAATAAAAACATCTTATTGATATAAAATTAAAGCTCTATGCTTATACTTTTTTTTAAAAAAGTGAAAATTGAAGTAAAGAATTGTTTTCCAAATTTAGATTTTTGAAACTGGGTAAAACTTAGCCACATTATGGGAAAAATCATACACTTGTCAATAGGGTTGAGAAATTTCTCACTAGGAGTAGGAATCATGTCTCAAGAAATAATGAGTAATATATAAAATACTATCAAAGATTTAAAACAATATGTGTTTGGATATAAAAGCATCTTCCACACATCACAACAAATTGATCATTTAGGGGAATGAATTACCTGAAACTGACAAGCTGTATTACCATAATTTTTCACTAATTTCTCAGTTTGCAAATAATTATTGACAATATGTAATAATTTAATTGAAATAATTTAATATTTAATTAATACACATTTTAAATTTATTTGTTTTGATTGCTTTAACTTATTTGCTTTATTTATTTCACTTCATCTTTGTGTGTGTGTGTGTGTGTGTGTGTGTGTGTGTGTGTGTGCGTGCCTGTGTGTGTGTGTGTGTGTGTGTGTGTGTGTGTGTGTGTGTGTGTGTGTGGGTGTGAGTACTGGGGCTTAAACTCAGGGCCTATGCATTGTCCTTTAGCTTTTTCTCCCAAGATCGGGACTGTACCACAGTTGAGCCACAGCTTCAACTTCTGGCTTTTTGGTCATTAATTATAGATAAAAATCTCACAGACTTTTCTGCCAGAGATCGTTTCAAACCAGGAGCCTCAGATCTCAACCTAAAAAGCTAGAATTACAGGTGTGAACCAAAGTGATTGGCTCATTTATTTCTTTTCCAAAAATACAGACTTGGAAAATTCAAAAATCTTGTTTGTTTATAAATTTTCAATATCTGTTCCATTGATAAATATTTTAAATTTAAGATATTTCAGAGCCAGGCACACAAGGTATCCACTCCTGGATACTTTGCTGTTATGGAGGCTGAGATTGGTAGGATGGAAGATCTAAACCAGTCCAGGCAAAAAGTTAGTGAGATTCTATCTCAACCAATGGAAAAAATAAGTCTGTGTGTGGTGGCACACACCTGATGTCCTGGCTGTGTGAAAGTATACACAGAAAGAATCACCGTCCAAACTTATGTAGGCAAAACACAAGACCCTATTCAAAGAAAGAAACAAAGAGGGGGGAGGGAGAGAGAGTAAGAGAGAGAGCAAAAAGGAACGGGAGCATGGCATAACTGCTTGCCTAAAAAGCATAAGGCTGAGTCCAAAATGTCATTACTGCAAGTACTAATTGCGAAATAAATAAGTAAAGTTCAGGGGCTGGGAAGGTGGCTCAGTGGTAGAGCACTTGCCTTGCGTGCATGAGGCCCTGGGTTCGATTCCTCAGCACCACATAAGCAAAAAGAATAAAAGCCAGAAGTGGCGCTGTGGCTCAAGTGGTAGAGTGCTAGCCTTGAGCTGAAGAGCTGAGGGACAGCGCCAGGCCCAGAGTTCAGGCCCCACAACCGGACCCAAAAAATAAATAAATAAAGTTCAAATAATCTTTATACAGTGTCTATTTTTTCCTTTTCTCTTCTGTGTAATTAAGTTTACAAAACTCACTCTTAAATATGGGCAGGGTCTTAACATAAAAGCAAAGAAAAATCATGGAAATATAATATGTGTAAACAGTGTATAGCTCTCCAAATCTGCATATGTAGATGAGGCTTCCACTGGAACAACAAATAATGATTCTAAATTATAGGATGTCCTCTGTGAAATAATGCTTTTTCTCCCTATTCCAGGTGTGTATGAACTGATAACCTTTCAGATGACACCCGGAGGCCCAGCTCTGTGGGGTCATTCATTTCAAAGGGCGATTCATGTTCACATCAACCAGGGTTATGCAACACTCATTGGTGTTTTCAATGCAGAATATGGAGCACTCAACAGAGGTATGGTTGTCTATCTCTTCCATGAGACTTAGATGCATACAATGATCTACTGATAAGTTCCTTGGATCACTGTGACTTTCTCATTAGAGTGCTTATTTTTTATTGTCAAAATTTTAGTGTTTTGTAATGAAGGTTGAAATTATATTTTTACATCCTATTTGGAATGTTGACAACTGGCTAGGTACCGAAATTTTCTATTTAAAAAAGAAAAAAGAACAAGCCAGATGTGGTAGCTCATGCTTGTAATTCCAACTATTCAGAAAACGTAGATTTTGAGGATTATGGTTCCAGACCAGCCAAGCAAGAAGTGAGTAAGACCCTAAATCAACCAAAAGCTGGGTGTGGTGGTGTGTACCTGGATGAGCAAAATAAGGCCAGACAACTACCTGAACAATAAAGCAAAAAGGGGCTAGTGGTGTGGCTCAAATGGTAGAGGTTTTATCTCAAAGTGTGGCGCCTTGAGCTAAACCCTTGTGTTATCAAAACAAGTACTAACACTTACCAAAGCTTTGTTCAGTGCTAAACTACTGTTTTCCCTGATACATCAAAATAATTAAGTTTAAAAAGTGAAAGAATCTTGAGAAATAATCTATTTCTCTTACAATCATGTACTCCTTTAAATGTACTTTTATTGCTTTTGTAAAAAAAAATCATTACTTGAGGTAGGGAGATTGTTTCTGGGCAAATATAATGTATACTATTTTTAATAAATATTAACACCCCCACCCATAAAAATTTACTCATTTTTGTATTGCCAATTCAGTAAATATCCATATATTCAGAGAATATCTACCTTAAGGGATAAACAACAACTAAGAATATCTCCTTAGTATTTGAAAGGCTCAAAATGTCTACTTACCTTCTTACTCTTTTTTTTTTTTTTTGGTCGGTCATGGGGCTTGAACTCTGGGCCTGGGCACAGTCCCTCAGCTCTTCAGCTCAAGGCAAGCACTCTACCACTTGAGCTACAGCACCACTTCCGGTTTTCTGGTGGTTTATTGGAGATAGGAGTCTCGCGGTCTCTCCTGCCCAGGCTGGCTTTGAACCGCGATCCTTAGATCTCAGCCTCCTGAGTAGCTAGGATTACAGGCGTGAGCCACCAGCGCCCGGCTTACTGTTTCTTTTTTTATATCCACTGGATATCTAACACTTGGCAATAATCAGTGATGAGCTTCTGATCTTTACCCAGAAATGCTCCTAGTGATAGAGAGGCTCATCTAAAATAAATGACACCAAGCCAGGTGTGCCGGTGGCTCTTGCCTGTAATCCTAGCTACTCAGGAGGCTGAGATCTGAGGATTGAGGTTTAAAGCCAGCCCAGGCAGGAAAGTCCGTGAGACTTTTATCTCCAATAAACCACTAGAAAGCCAGAAGTGGCGGCGCTGTGGCTCAGGCGGTAGAGAGCTTGCCTTGAGCTGAAGTGCTGAGGGATAGCGCCCAAGCCCAGAGTTCAAGCCCCACAACCAACAAAAAAAAAAAAAAAAAAGAATGACACCAGGAGTATTTCAGGTTTCGGATGTTTAAAAATTCGGGATGTTCAATCTATACTTCATGAGAAAATGAAATACATACAAAAATAGATGTCTGCTTAAGAGGAAGAATAGATGGAGAAAAATTATGAAATTATCTCATACCAGATACTAACATAAAATCAAGATGGATTATGGTTTGGGATGGAAAATATAATTCATAGCAATGCTAAAGCAGTATGTAAATTTTAATATTGTGGGTGAAGACTATATTTCTAAGGTAAAAGCAAATCAAGCTGGGTGCAGGTAGTTTGCTGGTGAGGTATTAGCAAGGTAATCCTTGCTATTCAGGAGGCTGAAATCTGAGGATCGCAGTTCAAAGCCAGCTTGGGCAGAAAAATTTATGAGACTCTTATCTCCAATTAGCTACCAAAAAAAGCCAGAAATGGAGCTGAGCTCAAGTAGTAGAAAGCTAGCCTTGAACACAAAAACTCAAGAACAGGGCACAGGCCCTGAGTTCAATCCCCAGAACTGGCACACGCGCGCACGCACACGCACACACACATACACACACAGACACACACACACACACACACACACACACACACACATACACACACACACACACACACACTCATGGCAAATCAAGAAGTCATAAGGTAAAAAAAAATTATGCATTAGACAACTGCATTATACAAAGACTCAAACTTACTGCATGCTCCAAATATCTATAGAAACAACTTTTGATGCATTTGTGCAGTTCACGTTCTTTGGTGGAGTGAGAATGCAGATACTCGTGCTGCAGGGAGACATCGTTCCCATGAGGACCCCCGAGTTGTGGCTGCTGGTAACTTATTTCATTGGTGATGAATTATTTTCAAAAACCCAAATTTGATTTACTCAATAACTTATATTCCACTTAAATATGTTTTTATCCAGTACGGGAAAGTGTCCAATACCTGGAGACTCAGCAAAATATACTTCTGATTCCTACATCATTTTCACCATTAAAATAGCTTCTTACTAAAATATGACTTTACTAGCCGATATTAGATGTATCTGCCAATGGTGCTTGAATTCTCTCAAGAGAACTTTTATTTGAAGGAGATGGTAAGCTAACTTCCTATGTCTTTTGCATTTTTTAAATCCCTATCATTGGGAAGTAAGAGTTCATTTTCCCAAGGAATTTCAGTATTTGTTACACATTAAAAAATACCTGTCCTAAGTTGTCATGTCGAAAACGAACTTTACAACTTTGGGGGGGGGGGGGGGGAAGGATTGGGTGCGGGGGGGGGGGGGGGGGGAGGGTGAGGGGGGGAGGCTGGGAAGGGATGGGAAGGGGAAACAAAGGAGGAGACTACAATGCTTGATAAGAAATGTGCTCATTATCTTGCCCATGTAATTGTAACCCCTCTGTACAGTATTTTCACAATAAAAAATAAATTTAAAAAAATACCAGGCATTGGTGACTCACACTTGTAATCTTAATACTCAGGAGGCTGAGATCTGAAGATCATGGTACAAAGCCATCTTGGGCAGAAATGTTCCCATGAGACTCTTATCTCCAGTTGATTACTCAAAAAACAGAAGTGGTGCTATAGCTCAAGTGGTAGAGCACTAGCCTTGTATACAAACAGGCTCAGGGCAAGCACTCAGGCCCTGAGTTCAAGCCCCACAACTGACCAAAAAAAGAAAGAAAAAATATGTATCAATTAGAAAATAATGTTATTAGGTCATAATATTAAAAATCTTTTAAATCTCTAGTATATAGGCTGAAATGTCTGCATTTATCCTTAATTGTCCTTTACTTCATTTTGAATCTTATTTAATGAAGATGTTTAAAATATCTTTGTTTTGACAAAATCTTTATGGATATGGAAATATTTGCACTCATAAATGCCTGCCTGTATATTTTGATTCTTCTTACTGTTTTGTATTTTTATCATCTTTTCCAGATCAATGGATTAAGGTAATGAGATTGTGGTAAATTACCATCTTTGTTGTAAATATGGTTTCATTTAGATGTTATTGTTTACATCTTAAACATCCCTAAAGAAGGTTTCCTAGCTAGTGGTACTATTGGAGGGGGGCGGGTTGCAAATGTTAGGAGGTGAGGGCTACTTGCTGTAAATAAGTAACTAGGCCCATGTCATTGATAAATACCTCAGGCACCCATTCCTGTCTTTTGACAGGATTACTACAGAAGGTCTCACACTTAGCCTAAGCAACTATACAACCAGAGTTTTCCACTGGCGTTATCCATACTCTAAGCACACTGTCAAATCTACAGCCAAAGTCCCCCCAGGCTCTAGGGTTCCTATTCATTTACATTTCCATTCATTCATTTACAGTTCCTATTCATTTAACATTTTTCATATGCATTGAAAATGAAACATAACAAATTATGAATTAGCTATTTCTGAGGGAAAACTGAAAAACAGAAAGCACTAACTAACTCAGAGATTCAAAGGACAGGTAAGCTTCCTAGTAAGATTTTTAAAAAAATACCCTGACAATGGAGGTAAAAACCTACCAGAGACATAGTGAGATTTGGGCAGAGAGTGAAATATCAGAGTCTGCTATGGTAATCTTCCTCTGAGAGGTTTTCACATGCACAGTTAGATGGCAGTGTTATTCATTGCAATCAATGTGAACAGATATCGATGTGACATCAGCTGTCTACCCAAAGTCATTTAAGGTCTTATACCTGTACAACTTCCCTGCCTTTCTCTTTCTCAAACTAATTTGAAAAGGAGCCAATGGCTCTTTTCTTAGACATGCCCATCTATGATCCTGACCAAGATTTATGAAGAGGTAGAAGACCAGGCCCAGAGTAACCATACTGACTCAGTATGAGAGCCAATGAAAGTGAAATTTTATTAGTGAAAGCTAATAATTTTATTAGTGAAGCTTTCACTAATAAAATTCAGCATGAGGTCACTATAAGGGTCTGCTTCTGTTAGGTTCAAGAGAATTTTTGAGCCATGGCTCTTGGGTAAAAAGCAAAGAGGGGCTGGGCACCAGTAGCTCACACCTGTAACCATAGCTACTCAGGAGAAATCTGAGGATTGTGCTTCAAAGCCAGGCCAACCAGGAAAGTCCATGAGGCTCTTATCTCTAATAAACTATTACCACCACCACCCCCTCAATTCCAGAAGTGGAGCTCTGTGGCTCAAGTGGTAGAGTGCTAGCCTTATGTAAAAGAAGCTTAGAGATAGTTCCCAAGCCCTGATTTCAAGTCCCAGGACTAGCACCAAAAAAGAAAAAAAAAGTCAAAGAGGAAATATGGGAAGCAGAAGAAACAATTTTTAAGGTAGGCATATAAGGACTAGGAAGGATTAAGTGGTAGAGTCCCTAGCTAGCAAGCACAAGGCCCTGAGATCAAACCTTAGAACCACCAATTAAAAATAAAATATTTATTTTTGGAAAAGAAGTATGTCAACCTTGTTTTCCAAGTGATAACAATTGACTTTGAGTTATTTCTGCTGTGTACCCATGGCTAATGCCTGCAATCCTAGGTGTTCTGGAGGCTGAGATCTGAGGATTAAATTTCAAAGCCAGCCTGGGTGGAAAAGTCTGTGAGACTCTTATCTCCAATTAATTACCAAAGAGTCAGAAGGGGCGGAAGAGGATATATCACTCAAGTAGAAGAGCACCAGCATGAGGCCCTGAGTTCAAGTGCCTACACACACACACACACACACACACACACACACAAACACACACACACACGAATAGTAGTTTGTGTGACACCTTGTAGAGATGAAGATAGATACGTTGGACAGCATTGGATAATGAATGCTCGATCAGAAGTTCATGAAAAATGCCATGGCGTATGTGAGCAGGTGAAGATAGATGGTGTGTCCAGTTACAGCTGGGAGGGATAGAAACCACCATACTTAATGAAGAAAATTGAAACAAATTACAAAAGTTCTAAAAATGCTTTCCTAATAAAAAAAAAAAATTCCCAACTCTATCATCAGGCATAGAGATTATTCAAAGGAAGAAATTTGCAATGCCTAGATTAGGCATTGCATTTATTACTGACAGGTTTTTTAATGTCATTGTTATTAAAATATACTATCCTAAACAAAAGCCTTAGGAAAGACAACAGGATATCTTAAAAAATGTTTCATATGTGTGTGTATAGTGAATGTTCATGGGTTTTAATACTAAAAGTTGCTCCTATATGTAGAAACCACTTTAAATTAATTTATACCATAATAACATTAGAATGTTCATAAACTTTCTTGTCATTGAGTCTTATTAACAAGGATGTTAGCAAAGACATTAGCTGCAAAAATATGACCACAGGTTGCAAAGTTCACAGATTTGGTCTTTTTCCATCTGCACAGCATGTTCAGCAATGTTCAGCACAAAACATGCTTAACAAGTACTTAGTGAGATCAGGAGGACACCATAAGGAATATTGAATGAAACTTGGTTTTTACTTTTATTGAAAGTTGCCTATTATAAATAGCAAAAATTATGGGGTGCTGGTGGCTCACTCCTGTAATCCTAGCTACTCAGGAGGCTGAGAGCTAAGGATTAAAATTCGAAGCCATCCCCAGGCAGGAAAGTCCCTAAGACTCGAATCTCTAATTTTAAAAACTACTCAGAAAAGAGAGGAAGTGGCATTGTGGCACAAGTGGTAGAGTGCTAGCCTTGAGCAAAAAGAAACTCAGGGACAGTGACCAAGCCCTGCATTCAAGCCTCAGAACTGGCACAATATAAACAGACAGACAAATAAATAACAAAAGTAAAGCAACTCACAAAATATTATCAGAGTAACTCACCTTTCCTGAAATATTTTCTCTGATACATAATCAGGCATCATAAAATTTCTGTAAATTAATTCTCTTCATATTCATAAGCTTAAATTTCAACATAAAACCAGCAAAAATAGGTGGATACGACACCTTCAATGAAAGGAAAGTTAAGCTATGCCGCCATCTAGTGGCATTTAAAAGTAGCTCTAATGAAAGAAAGTACCCAGGTTCACATCTGTCCTCTAATCTCATCAAGGTCAGCATTGGACCCACCTCTACTGCTTCCATCTACACAATTGCATGAGCCTGACCTTTAGACAAAATTAAACAGGTAGATTATTTCTTTTTACCACTTCTTAATCTATCACATTGCAACTGACACCAATTTTTATATGAAGCATAAAAATGCACTTTCACATCAAATTCTATGAGATGGCTAGAGAATCCTCATATACGGGTTTGAAGATTGTAAATGTGGCACTATTTAGGACAGATAAATAAAGCATGCCTTATTGCCCAGTAATTCTATTTCCACGAATGTATCCTAAAGCAAGGGTGTGTAGCATCCTGGGCATGAAGCCAGGAAAGTTGGTATTCAGAGGGTCTGGTAACTTTCATAGGCAAATGTTGTATCTACTCTTACCAGTAAATAAACAACATTATTATCAGAACCTGTGACATGTAAGCCACAAAAATTCTTAAATACTGCCCAATTCTACTTCTAGTCGCTGAAAATACACCCAAATTTCTTTTATATTTGACACTACTTAAAAATTCTCTTACACCAGCTATTAGATTTTGTCATTTAATACCTTAATAAAGAAGACTATTTCATTAAGAGATGTGCATAGTATTGGGGCTTGAACTCTCGGCCTGAGCATTGTCCCTGAGCTTCTTTTTGCTCAAAGATAGTGCTCTACCACTTGAGATACTTCCAGCTTTTTCTGAATAGTTTATTTTGGAGATAAGAGTCTCATGGACTTTCCTGGCCAGGCTGACTCCAAACCATGATCCACAGATCTCAGCCTCCTGAGTAGCTAGTATTATAGGGTTGAGCCACCAGGGTCTGGCTTATGCCTTTATATTTTGATGATCCTGATTCAATATAATTCATTTTCTCTACAGCCCTCTGTATTTTCCTCTGGGAATTCCCTCTGCCTTCCTGACTGCTAGAGACATTTCATGATAAATCTGTAGAAAAATGGTAAAGCCAAGGGGTAGGAAAAGCCTTAATTCATCATGTAAAAAATACTGCCTGGCAACTAGGAAAACCTACTTTAGATTCTCAAGGAATAAGAAATAAAACACTGTTGTGCATTTGCTACATCTATATATTACAACAGTGATTTTTTTTAACCTTGAAATATCAACCACATGCAAGAATGTGAGAAACAAACTTAAACAAATAATTCAGTGAATTACAACCTAGCAAATACTGAGATAGCCAGGGCCTTCCCTTCAGTCACAGGAAACTGAAATAATGTGCATATTTCACACATAGGACATGAGGACATGGGAAGTTTCTCCATAGGTCTTACACACACACACACACACACACACACACACAGCTTTAGGAGCAGGCATGTGGTATGTAGTATTAAACTTTTGAAACTTGTATGTCTAATAATATATTCTACTAACATTCTATTCATACTTAAGATGAATATAGAATTCCACATTGTGTATCTTTACTTTTTTTTTTCTGTTGGTCATAGGGCTTTTGAACTCTGGGCCTGGGTGCTGTCTCTGAGCTCTTCAGCTCTAGGTGAGTGCTCTACTACTTGAGCAACAGTGCCACTTTTGTTTCTGGTGGTTAATTGGAGATAAGAGTCTCACAGACTTTCCTGCCCAGGCTGGCTTTGAACTGTAATCCTCAGATCTCAGCTTCCTGAGTAGCTGGGATTACAGTCATGAGCCACCAGTGCCTGGCTTTTTTACTTCATTTTTTTTTTTTTTGGTCGGTCATGGGGCTTGAACTCTGGGCCTGGGCGTGGTCCCTGTGCTCTTCAGCTCAAGGCAAGCACTCTACCACTTCAGCCACAGCACCACTTGCAGTTTTCTAGTGGTTTATTAGAGATAAGAGTCTCACGGACTTTCCTGCCTGGGCTGGCTTTGAACCATCAGATCTCAGCCTCCTGAGTAACTAGGATTACAGGCACCGGCACCGGCTTACTTCATATTTTTAAGGCAACTTATCATGGGAACTACTAAGAAAATAGGGTGGGTTCCCTCAAAGAGCCCATTTAGAAAATTGTACAGTGAAGCCCACTACTTAACAGGTCATTGTAAAGTCAAATCCAAGAATCAAATGAAGACATTTTAGGAAAAATTCTGGTACTAAAGATAGGAAATAAACCAAGATAGAAAATGTCAAATGAAAAAGAAGATATTGTAATAATTTATTATTTTTTAAAAAATACTTATTATTTCCTGAGAGATAGAATATTGAACTTGCAAAGTAAATAGAAAACATTTTGTGAAGATGAAAAAAAATATTCCAAGGAAAGTGTTAAAAAGGGGGGGGGGGAAGAGATCTTGAGAGTAAATACTGTAAAAGTAGAAGTTTAGATTTCTATGTGAGATTAAATTGTGCCACATACCCCACAAAAAATGTAAAAAAAGAAAGTAAACAGAAGAACTGGTAAAGAAAATCAGAAGATCAACTAGAGGCCTTGTGTCCCAACAGCATAACATCTTGAGCTCCACATGAAAACAATTTAAAGAAGAATAAGTTTTTCAGTGCTGTTGCCAGATGAATCTACTGAGAATGACACACTTTTTGGAGGGGGTAGAGCGGGAGAAGCAGCTTCCCAAAGTGCATCAGGTTTCCCAGAGAGTAAGAAATAATTCTCAAAGAATCAGCATTTCCAACTTCAGCGAGTTTCTTATAGAACTTATTATACAATAAAACATTGCCTTTACAAAAAACAGAAAAGAGTCCCAGTGTAGAATTTTATACCCATCAAACCATGAAGCAAAAGAGTTGACCCACCTTTCCCTAGGACATCACACACCAGGACAGAAGTAAAGCACTGTTAGTGCAGGGTCAAATACAGTTGAAGTATTGTCACTGATAAGCCTTTGTTGTCTGTAGCCTTTTTTATTGTGAAAATACCATACAGAGGGGTTACAATTACATGGACAAGGTAATGAGTACATTTCTGATCAAGCATTGTTGCCTCCTCCTTTGTTTCCCCTTCCCATCCCTTCACATCTCCTTCCCCCAGCCCCCCCTACCCACCCACTCACCCCCCCATCCCACGCCACCTCCCTACCCCCCGCCAAAGTGAAGTAAGCCAGGCCCAAAGAAACATAGGTTCCATGGTTTCCCTTATTTGCAATAACTAGTATATGTCTGAGACAAGTGGAAAAGGTCAGATAAGGTGATGTTAGGAAAATGAAGCCTAAGTATTCAAATGTTTTTGTTTTCATGCAATTGTTTCTAACATATTTATAAGATGATTTCTTTGTTGCTTTGTATGTCCCTTCCCCAAGGTATAATCCTTGCTTTCACTGTATTTGATGTTGGTATAATTTGTGGAGGGGAAGGGAAAACACAAATTGTTTAAATAGGGATACAGGTGGACCCATTGCAACAATGAGATGTACAAGACGTTATGTCTACAGCCTTTTGAAAGCTTTTTTTTTCTTTTAAATGGGGCCTGAAAATTCTAAACTCCAGAAGTAATAGCTTTTACACTATTCTCCTCTACTCCTGTTGCCTAGAACAAACCAGGTTGCCAAACAGACTGCCAATACCCAAAGCATGACTTCAGCTCCATCCTCCCTCCTCCATCCCCCACCCCAGCAAGGGGCTCATGGAAGTCCAGTTGTCAGAACTGCAGCAGGTGGGCAGACACGGATCTGCATAATGGACTGTACATGATTGGCTGAAACGTGAGGGGCCATTAATTATTGGTGCAGACAGTCCTCCCCTCTTCCACTGACTACATAAGCAAGCTGTTCAATTGGCTTTGTGAGTAGCTAGCAGACACCTCCACCTTCCATCCACCCAATAAAGACTTTCCTTCCAGTGGTTTTATCCACCTTTTTCTGAGGCTTTTAACACAAAGACAGACGAGAAGCAGGGGTAGCAGTAAGGAAGCTGCCCGGCATCACAGCACCCCCTTTAATACCAGCCTGATCAGTCACCAGGGTGAAATTTACCAGGGCAGCAGCTGGCAGGCAATGAAGAAGTAAAACAGCAATGGCCTGTGGGGTTCATAACGCCAAGGCCTAAATGCTGTGTCAACACACGAGCTGTCAGAGGCCCGGGGCTGGCTGCGGCTGCTCCACCTTTATCACCCTGCTGCCCAGAAATATCACAAAGGCCCAGAATACTTGAGTAAAGAAAAAGCAAAACAGCTGGTTTGTCATGGAAGGAGAGCCCAGAATCAGTGCCATGCCATATTAGAGAACAAGAAAGCCCCTCTGGAACAAGACAACCAGGAGTCCTGAGAGGATGACTCCAAAGATGCAGCTGATAATGCTGGCTCACAGGTTTAATCCTATGGATAGGAAAGTCATGTTCAGGGGAATTAATTGGGTGACTCATAAATGGTAGAAGGAAAATGAAGACTATATAAAATGGAGTGAGAAGAAACACCCACGCTCATATTAAGATCACAGATATAAGCCATGTAACAGCAGTCTTACACTACAAAGCAATTTCTTGTGTAATACAGACCTAAGGAAGGAAAGATTACAGTGGCTAGTATGCAATTTCAAGACATCAGAAAATCGAGACTCCTTTTCTCTTATTCCACCATCATCATCTATCTTAATATTTCATGGACTCAGCCATTACAGCCACATTCCAGCAAGTACAAGTGAAGAAGCAGAGAAGGGAACAGCTCCTCCCTTCTCCATTCCTGTAGATGACTTACAGGCTAATGGACTGACATTTTTCACTGGCTAGGACTCAGTCACATAACCACAGAGCCTAGTGTTCTCTTAAAAAGATGAGGGCATAGAAAGGATATTGAGAATAGCTAGCAGTACAGGTGATCTCTCTCCAGTATGTTCCCTATAGGTACCTTACTGGTAATTCAATAATTGCTGATGTAATTTTCCTTTTGCATCTCCAACAAGCTACATGTACCCAGAAAGTCAACCAGTTATCTACCCCCACTCCCTGCATCACCACAGCAATTCCTATCCCTCTGCCTAGTCCACAGGGCTGGGGTCAACCGTAAGTCAGGAAGTTCACTTACAAGGGTTTTTCTCTGAGATCTTGTGATTTCACCCTACATCTTAAGTTTACTTTGCATCTCCCTATCTTTCCTGGATAGCTGCTACTTATCAAGAGGGCTTTCAGAACTTAATCTTTGGTTCCCTCTCAGTATCAAACTACCTACCAAAACCTGCAGCCCAAAAGTTCAGAAACTATTGATTGAATGAGTGCATTGGTAAACTGTTCTATGAAACCTGGCACTGGTGGCTCACGTCCTAGGCAGAAGTGGGATGTCTGAAGCCAATCCAGGCAATCCATAAGACTACATTTTCAATTAGCCAGCAAAAAGCTGGGCTGGAGGCATGGCCTATGTGGTAGAGTACCAGCAGCAGGGCCATGTGAGGCCCTGCTTTCAAGCTCCTGTCCCAGCAGCAACAACAGACTGCTAAATGAAGTTATTCTGGTGAAAATGAAGTTATTCTGGTGATTACATCATTGGTCAGTTTTCCTTTTCCATCTGACAAAACTGATTTCAATCCATGCATGTTTAAATTTTGATTTTTTTCCTTGGAGTGGTGGGGTGGGGTCAGTTGTAGGACTTGAACTCAAGGCCTGGACACTGTCACTGACCTATTCTGCTTAAAGCTAAGTTCTACCATTTTGAGCCACAGGCCACTTCCCGTTTTCTGGTGGTTAACTGGAGATAAGCTTCTGACTGACTTTCTTGCCCAGGCTGGCTTTGAACCTTGATCCTCAGATCTCAGCCTCCTGTGTAGCTAGGAGTACAGGTGTGAGCCACCAGCACCCAGCTTTGCTTGCGTTTTTATTTCACATCAAGCCCCCATTCTTCTGAACTCCACAAAAAGTTAACATACATATGTGTGTATACACATATTTATCAAAGCCTCTATGTGTCAAAGAATACATTATATATAGGATATTGGCATCGAACACATTGATACATATGTGTATATTATATATAGATATATAGACATATATTGATTTATAGGTATCTCAAAGCCTCTCAAGAGATCTTGACAGGGTGGTCAGAAAGATGGAAAAGGTACTCCGCAGGTAAAGGTGAAAGGTCGCTGGTCGGTTCCAGGTCTCTGACCTCCATGAGGTTACCTGCACAGCCCTGCACAGCACACACCCCCAGGCGCCTCTCCTCCCAGCTCAAGGACTCTCTGGCCACACTTCCCTTTTCCACTTCTGTATCACTGACCTTTGAGCCCAGTGACAGGCGGCCCGGGAAGCTGCCCGGGTCAGATCTACCGTCCCCGCTGGCATCTGACGGGACCAAACACTCCAGGGCGCATATCCCAGCGACCACAGCATCCCTGCCATGACGGGGGGCGGGGCTGACCCTCCGAGAGCCCCGCCCAGGCCCCGCCCAGGCCCGGCCCCGCCCACCGCCCGCCCCGCCCCCTCCCGGAAGCCAGAAGGCCAGTCACTCCCCGGAGACCGGGCGCTCCGGCGTCGCCATGCTCGCCCTCCGCGGCCGCCTGACCAGCGCGCTCGCCGCGCGGGTGCTCGCGCCACAGGTGGGGGAGGGGGAGCGGGCTCCCTGGGGTGGAGGGGGGCCGCGTGGGGCGGGAGGGAGCGGGGGGGGGGTACGGGGGGCCCTAGTAGAAGGGGCGGGGCGCGAGGCCGTCCCCAGCTTGGGTAGCGCGCGGAGCGACGTGCGGATCGTGGATCGGGAGTGGCCGGGGTGGAGGGCGCGTCCCGGGGTGGGGGGGGGCGCGCGTCCCGGGGTGGGGGGGGGCGCGTCCCGGGGGGGGGGGGCGCGCGTCCCGGGGGGGGGGGCGCGTCCCGGGGGGGGGGGGCGCGTCCCGGGGTGGGGGGGGCGCGCGTCCCGGGGTGGGGGGGGCGCGTGCGCGTCCCGGGGTGGGGGGCGCGTCCCGGGGTGGGGGGCGCGTATGCGTCCCGGGTGGGGCGCGTCCCGGGGTGGGGGGCGCGTGCGCGTCCCGGGTGGGGCGCGTCCCGGGGTGGGAGGGCGCGTCCCGGGGTGGGGGGCGCGCGTCCCGGGTGGGGCGCGTCCCGGGGTGGGGGGAGCGCGTCCCGGGGTGGGGGGAGCGCGTCCCGGGGTGGGGGGGGCGCGTCCCGGGGTGGGGGGAGCGCGTCCCGGGGTGGGGGGGCGCGTCCCGGGGTGGGGGGCGCGCGTCCCGGGTGGGGCGCGTCCCGGGGTGGGGGGAGCGCGTCCCGGGGTGGGGGGAGCGCGTCCCGGGGTGGGGGGGCGCGTCCCGGGGTGGGGGGAGCGCGTCCCGGGGTGGGGGGAGCGCGTCCCGGGGTGGGGGGGCGCGTCCCGGGGTGGGGGGAGCGCGTCCCGGGGTGGGGGGGCGCGTCCCGGGGTGGGGGGCGCGTCCCGGGGTGGGGGGAGCGCGTCCCGGGGTGGGGGGGGCGCGTCCCGGGGTGGGGGGAGCGCGTCCCGGGGTGGGGGCGCGTGCGCGTCCCGGGTGGGGCGCGCCCCGGGGTTGGGGGGCGCGTCTCGGGGTGGGAGGGCGCGTCCCGGGGTGGAGGGCGCGTCCCGGGGGCTCCCGGACCGCTCATCCCTACCCCCACCCCAGCTGAGAAGGAAACTCCTGAAAGAGAAGTGTCTGTCTGTAAAGTGAACCCAAAGCTGGCCTTCGCCTCCCCACGGAGAGGCGCTTTCTTGGCGATTGGTGGACGCAGCTGCCTAATAATGGCGCTCGCCTGCTGAGAGCTGCAGTCCTTATCCTCACCACAGTGGCCCAGGCCAAGAGTTAGTAACCTCCTAGCCGATGGTTTTCTGAACTTAGAATGCTCACGTTTCTTATCCATGGATTATTATTATTAAGAACTGAAACGTGGGCGTGTACACTTGTTCAACCACTCTGGAAAGCAGTATGGAGGTTCCTCAAAAGACTCCACATAGAACTCCCCTATGACCCAGCAATCCCACTTTTGGACATTTACCCAAATGTTTACAAACAAGACCACACTAAAGCTACCAGCACAACTATGTTTATTGCAGCATTATTTACTATAGCTAAGATATAGAACCAACCCAGATGCCCCCCAGTAGATGAATGGATCAAGAAAATGTGGTATATATACACAATGGAATTCTATGCCTCCATCAGAAAGAATGACATTGCCCCATTTTTGTTAGGAAATGGAAAGGCATGGAAAAAATTATATTAAGTGAAGTTAGCCAGGCCCAAAGAAACATAGGTCCCATGGTTTCCCTTATTTGCAATAACTAGTATATGTCTGAGTCAAGCAGAAAAGGTCAGATAAGTTGATGTTAGGCGAAATGAATCCTAAGATAAGGATTCAAATGTTTTTTTCTTTCATGTGATTGTTTCTAACATATTTATAAGATGATTTTTTTTTGTTGCTTTGTATGTCCCTCCCCCACGGTATAACCCCTGTTTTCACTGTATTTGATGTTGGTATACTTTGTGGAGGGAAAGGGAAAAAACAAACCGTTTAAATAGGGATACAGGTGGACCCATTGCAACAATGAGAAGTACAAGTCGTTATGTCGAAAAACGAACTTTACAACTTTGTGGGGGGAGAGGGCGGGAAGATGGGAAGGGGAAACAAAGGAGGCAACAATGCTTGATAAGAAATGTACTCACTATCTTGCCCATGTAATTGTAACCCCTCTGTACAGTATTTTCACAATTAAAAAAAAAAGAACAAATAAGGGAGTGCCAGACATTGGTGACTTCTGCCTCGGTTGGGTTCTTAGCCTTGTTAACAAAACGATCCCACTCTCAACCTCTGCCCGTATCTCCCCTGTCCTTATCTCTCATTGTAGGTTCTCATATTATTATCCGGGGAAAGATTATAATAAAAAAAAGTACCTATTTAGCCATTTATGTCTCTTTCCAAACACAGATTACTTGAGTCAACCTGAGCAAAGTTTGCTCCATATGCCCATTGATTCATTTTTTTATGTTATTCACAGTCTTTAAAAACTATAGGTAGGAGGCAGGGTTTGTTGTTTTTTTTCTTCTAATAACAATCTATCAGGATGTAGTTTAAAACACAAAGAGTGCCTACCAATGGCGATTGTTTTTGATGACAAGCTCATTTATTTGGGACAGTAAGACACCAAATGGAATAAACTCAAATTACATGGTTACATTAAGATTTATATACTACAAGGTAAAACTTATATAACTGTGTTTTGTAGACAAAATATATCAGAATAAAAGCTAATACCTTCATTATGCAAACTAGGTAGTGAAAGTAAGCCCTAAATTTGACCACAGCTTTGTAGATACCAAAAACTGCTTTAAAAGATTTTTCTGGAGTCATTAGCTTCAGGAAATGGGTGCATGCTAACCTAACCTACATTAGATGGATCTGTAAACTAGAATGGCATATGTGTGTGTGTGCGTGTGTGTATGTATACACACACACACGCACACACAATTTGTGTTATAATTTATGGTGAAGCAGTTCCTAATGAGAATAATTTATGGCAAAACCTGATGTCATTAGAGGCTTAAAGATGACCTTGATACTGCATCTGTCTTTGAAACTAATACTGACTAACACAGTTCTGCTTGAAGTCTCCTTTTTCAGCTTGTGTGTATTTTACCACTATATCACAATGCAGTTAACACATAGCATCGTCTTACATTAGTTACATCTCATATCTGCTTTTAATCAGTGAATTTTCTGCATTTACTCAATATAGGAGATTCTTTGACTTTAGCAGCAATTTCTGATTTTTAAAGAACCTAAGAAAATTCTGGTAAAACATACTTTTATCATGATTGCCAAAAGACATGCAAACAGAATTAGTAAAGTTCATTCAGATGAATACATTATCGAGTAAAAATTTTTACTGCATAATTGCAAAATTTGCAATAATCCCAATTGTTGTTCTCAGATAAAGGAACAACATTGGAACACCAACACCCTCTAATGAACATCTACTCATAAATATGTGGTTAAAAGAGAATGCCTGCTGGTTCACAATAGCTATACATTCAGTATTGGGTAGTGGTTATCTTTATTGACATCTCTACATAAATATGTCTAAGGAAAGCCAGTAGAAGTACAGCATATATATTTCAATCTACTGTGTGTCCCCTGTTTCTAGACTCAGATGTGGTTGTAACTGAACATTGCGTGTCCTACCTTTCCCAAAATATTTAAGTTTACCTTATCTCTCTTCAGGCATGTGCATTCTTTGCTACAGGCCCCAGACAAAATGATGGAACATTCTATGAATTTCGGACCTATTATCTTAAATCCTCAAAGATGAATGAGTTCCTGGAAAATTTTAAGAAAAATGTTCACCTTCGGACAGCTCACTCTGAATTGGTTGGATATTGGAGTGTAGAGTTTGGAGGCAGAATGAACACAGTATTTCATATCTGGAAATACGGTATGCATCACACAGTTTGTGTTCCATACAGGTATATTTGTTCTGTTGGATGTTACATGACACGAAGTTTTTTGTTTGTTCATTTTGTTTTTGGGGTTTTTTTTTGCCAGTTGTGGGGCCTGAACTGTGGGCCTGGGCATTGTCCCTCAGCTCTTCAGCTCAAGGCTAGGGCTCTAACACTTGAGCCATAGCACCACTTCCAGCTTTTTCTGTTTATGTGGTGCTGAATCGAAGCCAGGGCCTCAAGCATGCAAGGCAAGCACTCTACGACTGAGCCACCTTCCCAGCCCCCAACACATGGTTCTTGAATTCTGTATTACTATAGATACTCATTAATGAAGTATAGCTATTAGAAAGCAATGTAGAGCCAGATATCCAGAGCTCACGCCTGTAATTCTAACTACTCAGAAGGCTGAGCTCTACGATCACAGTTTTAGGCCAACCTGGGCAGAAAAGTTTATGAGACTTTTATCTCCAAGTCCCACCAGAAAGCTAGAATCAAGACTGTGACTCAAGTGGTAGAGTCACAGCCTTGGGAGAAAAAAGTAAGGGAGAGCACTTAGGCCCTGAGTTCAAGCTATAATACTGGCGCACACACATACACACACACATGCACACACAAAATCAATATAACACCAGAAGAGTAAAATTAATACATTGATTACTCTTCTTGGTGGTCCAGAACAACACTGCTCAAATTATTAAATTGTCATCAATGGGAATATATAATCTCATGTATCAAGTCCTTAAATGGTGAGCTAAACAAAATTTGCAGAATACTTTCTCTGTGTGTATCTATCTGAGGGCTTGAACTTAGGACCTGTGTAGTATCCTTGAGCTTTATTTGCTCAGAGCTAGCACTCCACTACTTAAGCCACAGCTGCACTTCTAGCTTTGTGGTGGTTAAGTAGAGATAAGAATCTCACACTCTCCTGCCCTGATTGGCTTAAAAACCATGATCCACAGATCTCTACCTCCTAAGTAGCTAGAATTACAGGAGTAAACTATCAGTTCTTAGCCTTAATGCCTAGACAAATCTTAGGATCATTTATTGGAAAATTGGTTTACGCAAAACTTAAACACTTCTTTTAAAATCCCAAGTGCACAAAAATCACAAAAAGGAATTTGGACAGAGCTAGGGTTAAATACTATCTTTTTGTTAGACAAAATTCACACATTTGAGGTTTTAAGTAAATGATGATAGTCAAGTTTTATGGCTCACTCAACTCTGGGATTTAAAAATTCTCTTATGCTTAAAGACCACTTTTTTTGTATTTTGTACCTCAGATATTCAAGGAAATCTGTCATACTACTCTGTGAAGGTAAAAGAGAAGCAATTAGAGAAACTTCTTCCTATTTTGAAGCTACCTATCCTGGAGGAAAGAGAACCAGTAACAAAAATCCCTACGATGTTAGATAACCCTATGTCTAGTCCTAACAATCCACATCACAGTGTCCAAAGAACTCAATAATTTCATCTAGGATTTGATCATCAATGTCAAAATTAACATTCCTAAAATAATTCACTATATATTAAATTAATTAAAATAATCTACCATTCCCTACCTAACATGGACAAATTGAGGAATTTTCCATCATGTAATAGAACACAACTTAGAATTTTGATAGACAAGTTGTTACAATATGACTTTCCAGGAAATCTAAAATGTACTGATATATCACTTAAGATGTAAGATTCATGTTACTCCTTATCCCCAACATAAACCGTATCAATTTTCACTATTAGTCTCATAAATTCCTATTAGTAACTATTTGGCTTGACCACCTACCAGTACAAAAGAAATACAATATTTGTTTCAGTAATATGAACCTCTGGCCCATGAGCTGCATAAGGACTCTGAAATCAGTAGCTCTGGACCTGCCAGGGCATCTGAGGCCAGGACCCAAACTATCTCCACAGTATTCCTAAATGCTGTGGATGAATTCTGCTGCACTGGATAAAATCCAGAGAAATACAGTTTCTTTGAAGTTGAATTGTTTTTCTTTTTGCTTTTCTTAATGCTTTTCTCCCATAGATAACTTTGCTCATCGAACTGCAGTTAGGAAAGCCTTGGCTCAGGATAAAGAATGGCAAGAACAATTCCTCCTTCCAAATTTACCTCTCATTGATAAACAAGAGAGTGAGATTACTTATCTGGTCCCTTGGTGCAAACTAGGAAAACCTCCAAAAGAAGGTAAGTCTCCCTCCTAACTAATTTTTGTTTTGATGAACAAAATGCTAAACCTTAAGTGGTGAAAAACTAATGTTCCACTAGGGATGGGGACCTAATCCTTTTTTTCATAAAGTAGCCTACAAGGATGGTTGATATGAAACCAAATGGAAGCTCTTAGCTTGTCCTTAAAAAAATAACTGGGAATTAAATTTGAAGAAATTTTCCAAATTGAGATCTTTATATATTAGTAAAGCTGAGCTATGCTGTAGAAAAATACCTATATAATATAGAAGTAATCATTTAAATATAAAATATTTTCTCCAAATGATAACTTTAAGACCTAGCCGTTGCTAGGCAAGTGCTCTACCACGTGAGTCATATTCCTTATGCTTTTGCTCTCATTAGTTCTTGAATAGGGTCTTCTTTTTTAACCCAGGTTACTGTGGACCGTGATCCTGTTCTTTATACTTTAGTAGCTGGATGATAATCACGCACCTCCCAGGCCCTGTTTTTCATTTTCTTACTTTTTCCCTGGCTGACTTCTAACTATAATCTTCTCTCCCAAATAGCTAGGATTATAAGTGGAAGTCACTACACTTAGTTTGTAATTAATCTCAAACATTAGGTTTATCTTTGCGTAAAAATTGGTGGGAATGAACCAAAACTGCTAAGCTATGTTACTATAATCTAGCATTTTTATCTTCCTCTCTCTTATTTCTGTTTGATAATAATTCCTTAAGCTAGATCTTATTGCTGATTTTACTTCTCACTGATGTAAAGGACCTCTAACATCCAACCAGTTTTAATTTTTTTTATAATTTTTATTCCTCTTATTACTTATTCTATACTTTATTTTAGATTTATAAGAAGTTTGAATTTCTGCATTTTCCTATTTCTTGTTTCATCTACTTATATCCTAGTTCTCTCTCTCCATCTAGTCCATACTTCTGGCTAGAGGTAAAAAGCTTTTCAAGTGTTGTTTAGATATTAGGATGTAGTATCAGAAAAACAAAGAAGAACAAAAAACCATCTAACCTACAAATTTTCTTTTCAGGTTATTTTCCTTCAAAAAATAAAATATGTCCTATCAAAATTGAGAGAGAGGGGAGAGAAAGAGAGGAAAAATAAGAAATCAGAAGATATTTCTCTTATTAATTTCTTATCTAGTGGACTTAAGAGACTCAAAAATCCTATTTCACTATAAATTCTCAATATCTGTTACATCAACAGAGTAGACAGTTTAAAAACATTTCACACAATAGCTTCGATACAGCTTCTATGTCTTTTTCCTTCTGTTGTGAAATTTAAAAAGTAAGACTTAACATGGACAAGAACTTTCTAAACATAAAAGCAAGCAAAAAGAATAAGTAAAAAAAATAATAAAGGGCTCGGAAGGTGGCTCAGTGGTAGAACACTTTCCTTGCATGCATGAGGCCCTAGGGTTTGATTCCTCAGCACCACATAATCAGAAGAAAAAAAAAAAAGCCAAAAGTGGCACTGTGGCTCAAGTGGTAGAGTGCTAGCTGTGAGCTAAAGAGCTGAGGGACAGCGCCCAGGCCCAGAGTTCAGGCCCACGACCAACCGAAAAAAAAAAGAAGAAGAAAAAATAACTGCATAAACATGATCCTTCAAATATGTGTGCAGAAGGTTAGCCTTCACCTCCAGAGACAAAACTGACTTAAAATTGCTGGAATCTCTTCTGTAAAATGATTCTTTTACTCCCTATTCCAGGTGTCTATGAACTGGCTACTTTTCAGATGAAACCAGGAGGTCCAGCTCTGTGGGGGGATGCGTTTAAAAGGACAATTAATGCTCATGTCAATCTAGGCTATGCTAAACTCATTGGTGTTTTCCACACTGAATATGGAGCGCTCAACAGAGGTACATTTCTATGAAATTGTGTGCTAGTTTAGTTTTCTCTCTTTTTTGCATTATATCTTTTCATTATTACTGAAAATTTTTGAAGTTTCTTTGCAACATCGAGATTTGACAAAACTAATTTATAGCTGTTTCATTTTTAGAATATTAATACTTTCTATAGTCTATTTCAAATTCTGAAGTTCTATTTAGACACAGAAACTAAGAAAATATTATTTCTAATCTCTTTTTTCTTCTTAAATACACTTTCCTTGATTTTCCCCCCAAAAATACTATTCCTTGAGTTAGAGGGATAACTTATGAATGAAAATGTACTATATGCTAAAAATATATGGAAATCCAAGTGAACAAAAGTTACCCATTACTACTAGTAATGTTGCATAGATACTATCATCTATACCACCCTGTATGAGTGAATAGGCTGGTTAGATAGATAGATACGTACATATATACTTTAATTTTTAATTAAATATATTTAGATACATACATTAATTTTTAATTAAATATATTTGGAGCACTTAACTATTAAAATGGAAAGAAATTACAGTAAGAATTTCTGAGGTTTTGTGCCAAATTCTTTTAAAAATGTGTATAATGTTTATCTAGGTTTTTTAAATGATTAAGAAGAGCTACTAAAATACTTGAAAGAGTCATTGTATCCATTTATTTCCTCAACTTCCCTACCTGAATGTTCAACAGAGATCCAAGCCTGACACATGCAAATAACTCATCTTCTTCTGGTAATGAGGTTTAAACTCAGGGCCTCACACTTGTTTTGATTGCTGGCTTTGCCATTTGAGCCACATATCTACCTTTGCTTTTGCTGGTTAATTTTGCAGATGGAGTCTTGTGGACTTTTCTGTCTGGGATGGCTTCAAACCATGATCCTTTGACTCTCAACCCCCTCACTAGCTAGATTTATAGTCCTGGGCTACTGACACCTAGCCAGGCTCCTGATCTTTATCCAGAAATTATGTCTTAGCCATTTAATCAAAGAAAATCATTAGAATATATAAGCAATGTATTTTCAAGATAAAAAATAGGTTAAGAAGAGAAAAATATTTGATGTTTATGTCATGCTAAAATAAAATTAAAATGCATTATGGATTCAGTGTGTAAAAACATGCAGTTGTGCAATTGTTAGGATATTTGTGAACCTACATAATAGCATACATGAAACTAAGCCAAAATTAAACTATTGAAAATATTAATTTGATGATCTTATTATATAAGAGCTCAACTATCACACACCCCAAATCACTATTATGTGAACTTCAAAGCAAAAGGAAAACTGAGTCTTTATACAAAAAAAATGTACAGGTAGCTATTAATGTATCTTAAGGAAGATGCAGGTTAATGCAATAATTAAATAACATTTTTATGTAGTTTACATGTAGCTAAATAGGTATAATGTTAAGTCAGAAGCCGGGCGCTGGTGGCTCATGCCTGTAATCCTAGCTACTCAGGAGGCTGAGATCTGAGGATCGCAGTTCAAAGCCAACCCCGGGCAGGAAAGTCCATGAGACACATCTCCAATAAACCACTAGAAAACTAGAAGTGGTAGTGCGCTCACCTTGAGCTGAAGAGCTGAGGGACAGCGCCCAGGCCCAGAGTTCAAGCTCTATAACCGACAAAAAAAAAAAAAAGTTGTCCAGAAAAAAGTACTCATTTAGTGTTCACATTGGCTTAATTTTCCCTTCCAAAAATTTGACCATATAAACAAAAAGCTTTTATTTTTGTTGTCCTTGTCAAAATTACTTCTAGGAAATATTCATGAATGTGTAGCATTAGCTTGCACAGGAAAGAAATTTCCAAGAAAAACTGGAGGCCTGGCTGTATTGATACAGCACTAGCTCAGCAAGTACAGGCCCACACATGTAAGCACACACATGCACAAGACATTTGAAATGATGTAAAATATAAAGTAGACACATTTGAATTACAAAATTAAAGGTTTTGAAAGCTTCTATCTTAATTTTTCCAGAATGAAGATACATATAGATATATCATTAGATATTTTTTATAAGAAAAACATACCAAAAATGTGTGTAGACTTTTTGAACATAAATTTATTCTCAATACAAAAATGATACAATGCAGAGGATACATTGTCTGAGTTTGAATCCCAATTCCCTCACTTCATAACTTCGTAAACTTTGGGTAACTTACTTTAGCTTCATTAAACTTTAGTAACATCACTCATAAAACTGGAAATAGTAACCTACCACCTACACTATCAGGAGGCTCAAATAAATTAACACATGAAGAATACTTAAATCTAGGCCTAGGACATAGTAACCCCCAGGAAATGTTCCTAGTCACTGTCTTGGACCATGTCATTATTATGGGCACACATGTAGATGCTGCTGTATTGAAGTGTATGTCAGCTTTGTTTATAATAAGAAAATACTAGAAACAATGTGGCAGGACCCCATTTGAGTAATGTATATGCTCACAATGCACAAGTAGAAATATGTATGCCTCTCATGCATCCTGTATTTTATATAAGCAGCCACACATACACTGTGTGGGTATAAATATATAAACATAAAAAATACACATTTTCTAGCTGGGTGCCGGTGGCTCATGCCTGTAATCCTAGCTACTCAGGAGGCTGAGATCTGGAGATCACGGTTCAAAGCCAGCCTGGGCAGAAAAAAGTCCGTGAGACTCTTATCTCCAATAAACCACTCAGATAACCGGAAGTGGTGCTGTGGCTCAAGTAGTAGTAGAGCGCTAGCCTTGAGTTGTAGAGCTGAGTGACAGCACCTAGGCCCAGAGTTCAAGCCCCATGGCCTACAAAAAAAAAAAAAAAAAGATATATATATATATATATATATATATATACATTTTCTCTATATATAAGCATACATACTATGAGAGTATAGATGTATAAACATAAGTACACACATCAATATATAAATATGGGAACAACACAACAAAATAGAAAAACATGGTTATTTGAGGGTAATAAAATTAGAATTGTCTCTTACTTTTTTATGTATTTTCTACAACCTTTTTGGCTAGCATCGTAAATTTTAATTATTAAAAAATAAGTATATATAAAAGCATATTGGGAATAATATGCATTACTATCAATAAAGGGCTGGAAGAAAAGATATTATGTAGATAAGAACAAATTCATATAACCATTTAAAAAATAGTGTTATTGCTAGGTACCAGTGGCTCAGGCCTAGAGTCCTACCTTCTCAGAAGGCTGAGATCTGGGGATCCTGACTTGAAACCAGCCCAGGCAGGAAAGTATATGAGACTTTTTTGTTGTTGTTGTTGTTCGGTCATGGGGCTTGAACTCTGGGCCTGGGCACTGTACCTGCACTCTTGAGCTCAAGGTGAGCGCTCTATCGCTTGAGCCACAGTGCCACTTCCAGTTTTCTAGTGGTTTATTAGAGATAAGAGTCTCACAGACTTTCCTGCCTGGGCTGTCTTTGAACCGCAATCCTCAGATCTCAGCCTCCTGAGTAGCTAGGATTACAGGTAAGAGCCACCGGTGCCTGACTAAGCATAAATCTTCCTTTTTTTTTTTTTTTTTTTGGTGGGTCTTGGGGCTTGAACTAGAGTTCAGCTTGGGAGCTGTCCCTGTGCTCTTCAGCTCAAGGCAAGCTCTCTACTACTTGAGCCACAGTGCCATTTCCTTTATGAGACTCTTTTCTCCAATTAACTACCAAAAGGCATAAAGTGGAGTGGAGCAGAGGCCCAAGTGGTAGAGTGCTAGCCCTGAGCAAAAAGAGCTCTGGAACAGTGCCCAGACCCTCAGTTGTAGTTCCAGGACCAGAACAGACACACACATACACACAGACATGCACACATGCACATGTACACACACACACATGTAACATCAGCATCTCATGAAATTCCATTAATATGTACAAGGTTAATGTTTATATGTATTATCAAAAAATAACATTAACAGAATATTATCACATTGATGATATTTAACTGGTAGTAAGCATAATGTGTAGTAAGAACATGATTTGGTTTAGTCATTTCTTTTAAAGGAAAAATGTTATATATTAACAAAGAGTGAAGATAAGCTTTTTGGTTTTCTACATTAATTTCCTATGGAAAACACAACTTTTTAATAATCTACTGTTTTAATGAGACAGTCTAGAAGGAAGTAATGAAATGTGCACCTCATCTTAATTTTGTTTTAGCTATTTTATATTACTTCCCCTCAGCCTTTGGTTTCATTTGATTAATGTGTGCCGCGGACCGGGTTCTGTCGGGACGACGGAGGACACCTAAGGGAGGAACCTGGAATAGGTGGGGAGATGGCAAACAGACAACTCACACACATTAGGAGTGGATGCTGAGTGCGATTTAATGCAGAGGATAACAAACTTTTATAGCAAAAGTCTCCATGAGAAAGGGCAAAAGGTTACACAATCTTGCTGCAGGGCTTCTTTCTTGGGTGGTCACCAGCTGGTCACCTGATAGGCACTTGTTTCCGGCTTATCTCTAAGAAATATAATGGGTTTCGATGTTTTGTCATCAACTAACCATTACCTTATTTCTATAGAGGCCTTAACTGTCCCATAAGATCTTTCCTGTTCTTTCCTCAATAGCAAGGTCACCGAGGCCTACATCTAGCAAGTCTTTTAGTAAATGAAAGAGAGTAACAAGAAGTTCTTTCTCCTAAGTAGTTATCTCAGCAATTGCCATACATTCCTTCTGTTCTAGCCGCGCCTACAGCTTCTTGTAAATCTCTTACAAACAATTCCTTCTGCTGAAATGACATCATGAAACCCCCAATATTTACTTATGACTTGTCTACTAGCCTCCATAAGAGGGGTTTTAGGTTAGCACTTAACTCTGGTGAGTTAGTCATATTTTTAAGACACTCATCAGATATTGGAGTCGTCAACACTCTTAAGAAAGAGCTTTGAATAAGGGAACGTTGACAATGAGCAAGTACAAAGAGCAGTAGAAGCAGTAAAAGATTAATAGGCACTCTTATGCAGTGAAGAAAGGCAGAAACACATCTTTTCCCAGGGGTTTTTCCAGCCTTTTCCCAGGAGTAGGCCTCTTAGAAGCCCTATTCTCCGAGGTAGACTTCGGTGAAGTCCCAAAACTTGGAGATAGGTTTCTGTAAAGCCCCATTCTCTGAGGTAGACTTCGGTGAAGTCCCAAGACTCAGAGATAGGTCTCGAAGCCCCTATCATGGTCTGATAGATGGTTTCCCATGCTAAGCAGACTCTACTGGGGTCGGCGTGGCAAATGTGCACAATTTTTTCCCAAAGTTCTGACCCCATATTTAAAAACTAAACACAATGCTAGGCCAGGTGTCTGTGGCTCACTCCTATTATCCTAGCTACTCAGGAGGCTGAGATATAAGAAGTATGGTTCAAAGGCAGCCCAGGCAGGTGAGTCTGTGAGACTCTTTATCTCCAATTAAGCATCACAAATGCTGGAAGTGGAGCTGTGGCTCAAGTGGTAGGACCTTAGCTCAGGGATAGCGCCCAGGCCCTGAGTTCAAGCCCCAGGACCAGCACACACACACACACAATTGTAAACAAATTGATCTAAAAATAAGGTGTATTTGTGCAGTTCACGTTCTTTGGTGGAATGAGAACGCGGATAGTCGTGCTGCAGGGAGACACCAGTCTCACGAGGACCCCCGAGTAGTGGCTGCTGGTAAGTTATTTCACTAGGCATAGATTGTTTTTAGAACAAATCTGTTTCAGCCAGTAACTTTATGTGCCTTTTCTGGAATGTTTTTCCAGTTCGGGAAAGCGTCAACTACCTGGAGACTCAGCAGAATATGCTTCTGATACCTACATCATTTTCACCATTGAAATAGTTTTCTATCTAAATACCAAGCATTGCATTAACCTGACATTAAGATGTGTCTGTGAATGGTGCTTAAGCTCTCCCAAGAGGATTGTTTTCCCTATGATCTGAAGGAGGTAGTAAGTAAAGTCACTGGGATCCTTCCATTTTTTTAAAGCCCCCTCTCTCTCTTGTCATCACCAGTCACTTCAGGGAACAGCTGTGTTCATTTCCCCCTGTATCTGTTATACATTAGAAATGCTTCTCTTCTCCTGTGATACTTTGTACTTTGATAATCCTTTATGTCATTTTCTATATTCAAATAGTGATTTTTACCTTCTTTTGCCTGGCAATATTTTTAAATTATTTACATGCAGTATCTTTTCATCAGCTTTATTTTTCTGAGATTTCCATCAAAGTGGTTAGACCAAGTACATTACTTTGGAAAAAGTGTATTCTCATATGTATCATCTGTATTCATTATGGTTTTCACTTTAATAATTACATTAATCTACTTGGATCTTTTGTAATTAGATCACTGCATTAAAAATCTAGAGAAGACTTGACTTGCTTGCTGAAGTATGTTCATTTACAATTTAATAATTTTGACTTCTCCATGGGCCACTCACAAAGTTCCTGAGACATTTGTGTTTAACAAATCTGTGTGACTGTGGAAATGCCCTAACAAAAACAGCCATCTCTACTATGATAGTTCATGGGAAATATTTCATATTTCATTTTTATATTCTCTTTTGTAGAGGTCTTACTGTCTTGCTGTAGTGACACTGTGATAATTTGCCAGCTTTATGGTAAATGTCGAGTTATAGCATAAAAATAGCATGCTGGTAACCCCAGAAGGAAAATTTCTTTCATACTGATTCAGATGTTCTAGAATTTTCCTTGAAATCTCTTGAATCCCCAGTCTATTGAATTCCTCAACCTTCTAAAACTAGGTTTCATACTCAGCTCCCTGGGGAGCATTAGTCAGGGAAGGCAGACACACACAGGCACAAGCTTCTGTGTTCTTTTCCATGCCTCTAAAGTTCAAAGAGTCTAGAGACATTTCACATTTATATGAAATATTTAGGAATTCAGTAACTCATTAACATCTCATGTTACCAAGGTTTCTCCTCAGGTTCTCCTTTGATTCAGGCAGGCCATGGAAAGATGTCCGGGCAAGGTGGAAAAGAAAGTCATGATTATTCAAAGCTCTCTGTCCATAGATTCATCACTGGCATTAACAGCATCAGCAGCCCTTAGCATAACAGCACATCTTTCACCCAGCATCGACTCTCAGCACAGCATCACCATCTTTGATCTGTTCACAGCTTCACATTCTGTCTGCCGGCTGCAGCAAGTCGTCACCCTGAGCTCCAATAGCAGCCGACTGTCCAGCAATGGTACCACCCCCTCACTTCCTCCTTGTCCTTCAGTGGTCCCTGTTTATGTCCTCTGTAGACAAAAGAGACATATGGCCAAGGATGGCTGCACAAGACCAACCATGTGCACCCAGTCTCGAGGCTACATGGATGTGCTGAGACAGCTGAGTCCTAGTCCTTGGGAAGTTCAGGCTCAAAGCCCTTCAGATACTTATTCCATTACCCTATACACACATACCCAAACATTACCAATTCAGAATTCAGATTTAATTAAGTTAAAACTTTTAATGAACTCTAAAATACTACCGATGATTAACACTTTGCTTCAGAATGTAGCAGTGTCTTAGGCCTTTGAGCATCAGAGGAAGAGGGCTTTCCTCTTAGATCTTTTTGATGATACATGAAGAAGCACAAGGGAACTCCCCTTCATTGAACTCCTATGGCTTATTTCCATCGTTAGCTCCAGCCAGGTTTACCTTTCTCCAGAATCTGACATGACAAGGATTTGCCTTCCAAGAGGTCTAATTTAAAGATGAAAGTAATTTATCTCTCCAGATTCATTTCTTAGCCTTCAGTTTTCTGTAATTGGTTTGTTCTTCCAGTCTCTTAGGTGATTCCCAACACCTGCTCCCCCATCGTCATTCCCAACTGATAAACTTTCCTCTTACTACACTGAAAGATGAAAATAATCAGAAGAGACTTGGTGCAGAGGTTCATATCCCCGACTAAGTTCAAATTCATCTCCCCCACCTTACCTCCTGCTCTGCATGGTCAGAGCCAAGGGAGGATAACCTCTCCCACATTCACTCTCACTTGCTGCAGGATGAGGCCACAATCGTTTCGTCTTCTAAAGCTACACTTTCCCTCTCTTCTTCTTCCTTCTCTTATCATTTTATTATTGTTTTGCTTTTATTTTCCCCATGGTGGGAGAAATGGGAGAGAGTGGGTGGGGGGTAGGAGAGATTGGTGCTTGCACACCAGTCTTGGGGCTTGAACTCAGGGCCATAGCATGCTCCCTTAGCTCTTTCACTCGAGGCTGATCTACCATTTGACCTACACCTTCACTACCAGCTGTTTTTGGTTTTGGTTTGTTTGTTGCTGGTTAACTTGAGATAGGGGCTTTTCAATTGCCCTGACTCCCTGGAAGCTCAAGTCAAAAATCCCATCTACTCCCGAGGCTGAGATCTGAGGATTGTGTTTTAGAGCCAGCCAGGGTGGAAAAGTCCTTGAGACTCTTATCTCCAATAAAATACTCATAGGGCTGGGTAGGTGGCTCAGTGGTAGAGCTCTTGCCTTGCATGCCTAAGGCCCTGGGTTTGATTCCTCAGCACCACATAAGCAAACAGAAAAAAGCCGGAAGTGGTGCTGTGGCTCAAGTGGTAGAGCGCTAGCCTTGAGCTGAAGCGCTGAGGGACAGCGCCCCCGCCCAGAGTTCAGGCCCCACGACCGGACCCAAAAAAAAAAAATTAAAGTAATAAAAAAAATACTCAGAAAAAGCGAAAAGTATTCTGTGGTAGAGCGCTAGCCTTGAGCTACCCAAAGAAATTCTGAGACAGCACCCGTGTCCGGGGTCAAGCCCCAGGACCAGTTTTGTTGTTGTTTTTAAACCAAAACCTCTCATTTTCTTATTTATTTATATGACTCAGAAGAAGTATATTTTCTTCCTACCTTAATCTCATCTCAACTTCCATCTAAACATTCTTTTAGCTCCATTCTAGCCGAGCTGATCCTAAATCTGCTATCAATCTCTCCTTATTCTGGAACTATTTTCTTCATTTCTAACACTAACTGCATAAGCTCTCTCCCCCACGAATGCCTTCTAGTCTCTGCCTTCTCTCCTTGATCTCCAGTGAGGTAGCATCCCATGGCAGGTTCCTTGTGAGGCAAATGCTGAACAGGAATCTAGACACACTCAGAAGTCAAGAATCTTCTGCCCACAAAGTTCAGATCTGTGCCCCAGCAAAAGGGCTGATCAGGACTTCTCCCACAGTCCTGAAGGGATCACAGTGGAACCAGGACTCCCAAACCTCCTAAAAGGGACTTGTTCCAAGATAAGCAGATGTCCTGTTCTAAGACCCATTCTGTTCTTGTTTTGTTGGTCTTGTTATTGTTTGTGCCAGTACTGGGGACTTGAACTCAGGGCCTACCTCTCTCGCTTGGCTGGCACTCTTAACCATTTGAGCCATAGCTCTGCACCTCCCTTTTTCATGGATAACTGGAGATAATATTCTCATGGACTTTACTGCCTAGGCTGGCTTCAGACCAAGATCATCAGATTTCAACCTCCTGAATAGCTAGGATTATAGGCATGAGCCAAGTGTTTCTGCTATTTTTGTTGTTCTTGGTGGTACTGAGGTTTGATCTCAAGGCCTTGCCCTTTCTGGGCATATACTCAATGCAGCACACCTGCAGTCCCTTTTGCTATGTTTTTTATTTTTTGCTTTATTTTTTTTACATTTTTTGCTTTGTATTTTTTTAAAAAAAACTTTTTATGTTTTGAAATCTCTATGTTTTATGCAGTACTGAGTTTGAACTCAGGGCCTTGTATTTGCTCAACAACTACTCTGCATATAAAACTGACAAACTCAGTGTTGGTTATTTCTTAGAGTCTTGCTTTTTCTTTCCCTGGGTAAGTCTGGATGGCAACTCTATTTGTGTTTCCCAAGAAGGTGGGATGACAGGCACACAGCATCATGTCTTCAGCCTTTTACTGGTTGAGATGAGATTACAGGTATGACCCAGTGCTCCGAGAAGAAAAGAGCATCTCTATAGTCTCATCAGAGCACCATTTGTGAACTGCATAGCCCTTACCCCAGGAGCACAAGGAGACATCTCCAGTATGGGCTCAGTATGAGTTCCCTTCCCATATTTCCTACCTGTGCCTCTTCAGCCTTACCATCACTTTCAGCAAAAACTCACAGACATGCTATGCTATGCCTTGTATTTTGGAAAGACTGCCTTTTGGTAGCCTCCTCCAAGCCAGTTAAATATTTATGAAATAAATTTAACTAGTTTTATTTCCAGATGTCTCTATAGTATAATAATCAATAAGCAGAATAAATTCAACTAAAAAACACCTCTTAAGCTTTCTTAACCCCAGTTATCTAGGATCTCGACTGAATCATGAAAGTACAGAATAGGCATTCATGTACTTTCAAGTCATCTCCTGAATTCCCTTGTAATTCAGAGGACATTTGAACCTGTTCTAAGACTTTTTCCCTCTGATTGAAACAGCTTTCCCCTCCAGGAGAGACCTTTGTTTCTTTTGTCATGGCTTTACAACCCCTTATCAGTAGATGGTGCTACAAGTGCACAAAAGCAGACTAGTATAGACGAACAGAAGTGTCACAGCTTTATTTTGTGACCCATTACAACATACAAATATGCTTTTTTAATACGTCATATAAAGTCACTGACATACAAATGTTTTTTTCTAGTTTTTTTGTTCTTTTAATGAAAATGATTTAACTTAGAAATCTATTGTGAAACTTTTGTCTAGTTTTGCAATTCTCAGATATTCCAGTGCAAAAATAGATCCATTACAGACAGCATAAAGTGCTTGGAATGAAGGGCCGAGGGTAAAGAAAAAGCACAAAAACGGCTTCAACCTCAAGTTTAAGAAGAGATAAGAGCATGCCTAACCCTTATTGGGGAAATAAACATTCTAGAAAAAAAAAGGTACAGTGATTTTGGAAAAAAATTAGAGCAATGTTACTATGGTATTCCATGACTACTAGTAAATAGTAATAAGAGTACAAATTAATATCTCAGTATTAAAGTGGTTCACTATTACATGGCACAAAGCTCTTTGGAGAAGTTTTACCTGATATATACAACCATGAGAAGAAGAAAAAACAGACACCTCCCTTTAAGCAATGATTACTATACAGTGAATCAATGATGTTTAACATTTAATAGTCACAAAACATAGACTTTCCATACAGATATCAAAATACAGTAGTTTGAGGTTTGTTTGTGTTTTTTTAATAAAGAATTATGCTGGGTTATTTACAGAGAGAGGACTTGTTATTTTCTTCTGTATTTTGCTTGTTCACAGTTAGTAAGTTTTCCAAGGTTCCCAAAAGATGTAAAAACAGAAAGTTCTAAATCCTTGAGAATTTCCAAAACTCACATGGTTATACTTCCACAGGGAATATATAGAAAATTTATTCTCAGAATAGGATTGCTAAAAATTCTACCAAAATTAGGGTTACACAGGAAAAAATATAAAATATAGCTGGGTAATCTAAAGGTAACAATATTAATGAAGTCAATGTCTGACTGTGGATTGTTTAATTTTTAAGTAACAGACATGTCTTTTTAAAAAAAAATGGCCTTAAAGTGAGAGGAATTAAATCAAGGAGTTGCTCATGGATTTTATTTAACAAAGAAGTATATAGGATAAGAAATGCAACAGAAGTTAGATTTTGAAAAATAGGAACAATTCAATTATCTTTGATGATGACAGAGACTATAGTGATCTCACCAATAGTTATTGGAAATACGCTTCCAATATCATTTTAGAAAACTATTCACAGTGATTTCTAAGTCATTGTTTCAAGCAATGAGTTAGATAAGAACATTCTGTAAATTTAAATTGAAGTAGATTTGAAATCTTCTACCTTTAGAGTTAATATTTAAACTTTAGAAAAAATTGAGGAAATCAGTATGATGTGGAGACCACTTGAACTCTGCCAAACAATAATCAACTTCTCATTTTTTATTTCTGTCTCAAAACAGGTGACATTCACATTAGTGCAGTCATATTTTTGAAGTGTTTTGTTGAACAAAAAAATAAAAAAGAAAGAAAAAGACTGTGTTAGAATAGTCTGAAAAACATTCCATGTGGCAGTCTTTTTATGTTTTTCATGTTAAGTTAGTGATTGAAGAGATGAAGATGTTGAGATTGTCAAGGATTTACTGGGGTGTCTCAATCCCGGCAGTGTCAATGATTTGAAGGTACTAATTGTCATAAGCACAAGTGATGTTCAAGTTTACAACCAGTTATTTTTCCCTTGAAGAGTTCATTGTTTAGTCTTGTGAACCCATTCTTGGCTTTTGCATTGTGGCTATTCAAAAAAATTAAAGTTCAGAGGCAGGGGTGATGACAGTATTCTCTTAGTGGGCTCCCAAAACGACAGTATTATTATTATTATTATTATCTGAAGACTGTGGCACAGAAAATCTACTGACAATTTCCCCTCATCCCTTCACATATCTATACTTGTTCAGTGATAACATATTCCCCCAAAATACTTGATTGACGGACTGAGATTATAAGCATTCTAGGTGGCCTGAAAGAAATTCAAATTCAAATATCATGCATGAAATTTTGCTCACGTTTTCTAGTCATCGGGCCCTAGTCAGAAGTCTAATCCGCGAACTCTAGGAAAGTCAAGCTAGCAAAGCAAGTTGGGTAGCCAGATTCCTGTACACCACAGGCTTGTACAAAGAGGCCCCTGAAAGGATTCAAAAGTCACTGAAGAAGTTGAAATGCCAAATGACATTCATAGTACAAAGATTTTTGTCAAAACACAACCTGTTTTCATTGTCTTGACTAATCAGACATACCACACTTTTGTCAAATTAAAAAAAAAAAAAAAAAAGACCTGGAGATGCAGTGTACCGTGTTAGCAGACAAACAGGACAGACAGACATAAGCCTCCCTACACATGAATGCAACCTCTCTCATCCCTTGCTCTGACCTCAGTAGCTTGGTAGCTCCAGTAGTTGGGCTACAGCTGTTAGGTTTCTTACCGGTATCTAAAGACATGGAAGCAGTCCCTAGGGATGACCCTAGAGAACCATGGCTCCAAACATGGCACAATGTAACAATGGAGCCATGTATCCTGTGTTTAGAGACATCCATATCTTACACATTGCAGCCACCACGGCAGCTCACCAAAGAGATCAAAGCAGCCTTTAGTCACACACAGCACCAGTTTATCACCTGATAGTTAATGATGTTGATCTACTCTTGAGCAGGGAAAATTTCACCAAAATGTGATACATATACCATGGTGCTTCAAACTTTCTGAGCACCTTGGCACTAGTAATCCTGGCACACTCATTGCCAGCAATGGATGTGTCACTGGGAACCCATTCTTCTGGCCTGGCATTCCTTAATGGCTGAGGATGTGTAAGCCTTTGAGTTTGCTCATCATTGACCATGATTAGTTGCTGCATTTTTGTTGCAATCCCAGTGAGAATACATACATACACAGGAACAAAAAAAAAATATGACTTCAAACCCATATGTCCGCTGGGTTCCATACTAGAGTTTCACATAGGTAAAAATAAACTAAATTCAAGTCTTTTTCACTAGAGAGCCATACAAGACATAGGCTACAAAGGCACTGCCCCTGTAATGGAATTTCTGTTTTCATTGCATTGAATTGCATTGCATTGAATAGTATCAGTACAGTATCCAGTTTATGTCTTCCCATGAAAACCTTCCAGCTCTTTCCTCTGGAACACTTGACATGGGGCACAGGAAGATCGAGCTCTTCCCCACTTTCGGCCGTTCTGTGTGAACAGAGTTCTTCATACATAACTTTCTTTCACTTCCTCATCCTGCAGGAAAGACGTGAGCACTGCCACATCCACCACTGTCTGGTTTTTGTGCAATGATAGGTCCTTTAAGTGGTCGTCATCACTTTGGTCCTTGGCAAAGTTCACGAATACCTGTCAACAGAAAGAGGGGGCTTTAGGAAGACTTCTCAACTTGTTCTTTCTTTAGTCTAGTTTCAGGGTTTTTTTTTTTTTTTTCCTGTGTGGAAATTAGGTCAGGTAAGGAATTCAGAACTATATAAATAGACAGGAACACTGTGAGAAAAGAATATGTGAAAAACATCAATAGTCACTGAAAAAATGATCTCTATTACTCCCCTCAACATATCACTGCTCAATCATCTATTTGTAGCACACGTACACTTCACTACAGGAAAGAGAAGAACACATTTACTAAATACTTAACTGAGGGCCTGTTTTATACTTTTGGTTATCTAAGTGGAATAAGGCACCCGGTTCATAGTTGGTACTCAGTAAGTGGTGGTTATTATAATGACTGATACTATAAATTTTCAAAAGAGCCTCATCTTTTCTTGTAAAAGGCCCAGCTAGTTATAATGGATGAGGAATCCAAGCACAGATCATATGAACTGCTTCCGGGGTTATGATGGGGGGGAAGAATGGGGAATGAGTGGGCAGGAATCCTCACCCTGAGAAGTAAAGCTACTTTTTGATATGTGACGCTTACTTGGTCAAGTGTTGTCTGGGAAACAGAGTAGTCTTCTATGTGGAGTCGCTTTTTGCTCTGGGAGAGGATACTGAATATCCTAGCCAGAGAAGATAATGAGGATGGAAGCTGGTACTGGAGCATGTTCCGGTGTTTCTCCTTTAGGACACTTCCTGGAAAGGCGAGTCCGAAGAATTCCTGGACAGGCTTCAGGTCAGGGTTGGCCCCTGCTATTCGTACAACTATAGTATAACCATCTCCAAATCTAAAAGTGTAGAGGGAGGGAGGAGAGAGAAACACACTTGAAACGAAGTATTTCTAGAAAACTTATCAAAAGAATACTTAACCCAGAGAATCCAACTCTGCACCAGGACAAAAGGGAGGTCCCTGACATACCCAGAAATAGATTCTGAGGAAAGGAGCAACTAAGCATTTGCTGAACCCCTATTTTATGTGTGCACACTCAGCACTTGAATGCACAATTTCATTTCATCTCTACCCGAATGCATGAGGTCTAACATGTTACACAAACCCAAAGCTGAGAGTATTAGCCACTTGCCCATGTCATGAATGGTGAGGGTCAGATCAAAACCTTATGTGTTGCCTCCAGAGCTCCTAACCATAACGTCACAAGCAAATTTTAAAACTGATTTGATCAGCACAGCTTCGAATTAATAATCCTAGGAAATCATCCTTCATTTTCACTTCTAAGCCACCATTTATGCGCTCACAAAAGAATAAACATCAAACTTTCTCACTAGGCATTATCCCGAAGAAATTATCTTTGTTACCTATTTTTCAGATGTTGGACACTGCCGAGGCACCTGAACCTCCCATTGACCATAATTGCCATCCTAGTGCAAAGAGCTTCACATTCTTCCATGCTGTAGGAGCAGAAAGAGGTTTTCCTTTTAGAGAGAGGCTCTTGTAACTATGAGAATATTATGACATCAAAACATTTAAAGAACAGATCCTCAGACACCTAAGACCATAGTACCAGCTGTAGCAAAGACATGAAGATGTCTTTGCTCCCTGCAATGTTGGTTACCATTAATGGATAAGCTAGAAACAATACAAATGTCTATACAATGGGGAACAGTCAAATAAATTAGGATATATCCTAATGAAATACCATCCAGCTATAAGAAATGAGGGCACACATATTGATCATTGAGATCACACTCACAATATATTGTTAGGTAAAAAAAGAAAATGTGTATTCTATGCTTATGAACACACACACGTGTATGTAGACTGACATTCGAAAAGGCTGCAAGCATATATAAGCCAATGATAATAACAGTTGTCTCCAAGGGTTACAATTTCAGATGAAACTTATTACTAACTTTTCTGTTTTGTAATTTTTACAAAATGACTGTATGCACTGGAAAATTTAAAGGACACAGGGTGAAAAAGCTAACCCAAGCTTCCACTACGCACCTGTGAGAGGTCAGCACCACCGATCTCCCCTCTTTGACGATGCTGAGGGCACAATTCCATAAGAATCTTCGGGCTTTGGGATCCATGCCTGTAGTTGGCTCATCCTATAAGCAGAATAAAACAAGTTTTATTATTCACTGGGAGAAATACTGGTTATAAATACTAAAAACATTTTAAACCAGCATAAATTTTTAAGTTACCTTCTATTTTTGATGGATTTTTTTTTTAAAAAAAAGAGTAAGCCTCACTCATCTGTAACAAGGTCACTTATGTCTGATTAAAGCAGGCAGTTAAAAACTCTGAGTCACCATCCTCTTTTGCCAATAAGTATATTTTAAAAAGGCTTTTTGTCTGAAACCTCTTGGGAGATCAAGATCTAGTTTGAGTAAAGTCCCTTTCCTATATATTTTAGCTCCCTCCAGCTTATCCTATTATCTTGCATTTGCTAGTTTTAGTGAAGTCCCAGATCCACATGTTTGGATAACATTGAAGCCAAGGCTTCTTGTTCAGTACTCTTCTCTACAAAAGAGATCAAGGGTCACTTCCCAACTAATCTGCTATTCATTTATCTGTGTATAAGGAACTATGGTTCATTTGGTACAATGGTGATTCTGAAGCTGTGTCCTCACTCTCCATCTTTTGAGAGAGGACACAGCTTTCTCACCATACACTTGGTCAGAAAGAACACTCCAAAGAAAGATCAAATCATATATACACTCTCAGTCCCAGTTATAGCAGGTACCAACAAGCAGAGCACCTGGAATATCTTTGTGGGGAGCATCTGAAAGTACAATAGGGACACCACAGTGTGTGCTATCATAAAAACTTCCCTCTGTTCTTCCAAGGCTGCTCTGCCATTTCTAGTGGGCCACTCACCATTGCGACACCAATCATGCAACAACAGCCCCTGGCATACAGGACTTTTGAAAAGTGGCTTTTTCCACTCACGTCAGGACAGCAATTTTCCATCCCTACATATATACTCACCAGAAACACCACCGGGGGCCCGCCAATCAAAGCCATGGCTGTAGAAAGTTTCCTCTTGTTGCCTCCACTGTAGTTGCCAGCGTACTTCTCCCCATACTTCACGAGGCCCAGTTTCCGAATTGCCCACTCACCAACCTAGACACATAAAGAGCACCTTGGCTTCTGTCTGGCTCATTCATTTTATCATGTTTTCTTACACTTACACACAAAAGATCTTTTCACTGAATAAGACTAGATCAGTCATGAGCTACCAATTGCTAGGAAGCCAAAAGCAGGGAGGAGGGATTCATTGGATGGGAGCACTACTCCCTCTCTGCCCCCAGCCTAAGAATGGACATCCATGACCTACCCTCCCCCACGCATCACTATGACTTCCCAGCCTAAAAGCAGTTGCAAAGAGCTAGTACTTCACATTGCAGGAAGCATGGGAACATAGCCCAATGTAGACACGTGCAGAAAAGCCATAAGGTATAGTGTCAGGATGCCCAAAGAGGCGAGCTGACTTTTTGGTGTGCGTAATACCTTGCCAACTTCTTTCTCTGGGACTCCTCTCAAGAGAGCAAAGAACTCCACGTGTTCTCTCCCAGTCAGAAGCTCTGTGATGGCATCGAACTGAGGGCAGTAGCCCATGTTCTGATGTACTTCGTGGATACTTGATAAGATGCTAGAAAGGAAAATAAAGCTAGTCACTTTCAGCATCTAGACATATTCCAATTGGATTATCAGGACAAAATGTTCATGTAAAGTCTGCTTATGCCTAACACCAAGATAGTCATACATATGTTACTGTTTTAGAAGCTTTTCTGTTCCTAAGATGTCAGCTATTCCTGACTGTCTGGGGTCTGGCCTCTAATTATATTGACTCTCCCAACACTTCAACCTGCAGGCTCAGCTCTCTATTTCAAAATGCTTGTCTCTGCTACTTGAAGCATATGATACCAACAATATGAACTATACAGGAGTTTCAACACTTAAACCTCCATCCCAGAATTGACCCTATGATTCAATTTTATATACCAAGTGCCTTTTGGCTTCTAAAAAGTCTTTGTGACCCATTTGTACCATGAGAATGTCCAAAAATTCTGGGCATAAGCACCTGCTGCTTTCTGCTACTCATACTATATACTCATACTACTTACTACTCAACTATATACTGTGATGAGCTTGCTGCCTTCAGACCTCCCAGTCCTGAATACCCAGCCCAGACACCTTCTCAGTTCTTAAGAGGGTTTTTTGTTTGTTTGTTTTTTGTATCACAGACTCTCTGACAACAGGGTAACAACAACAACAAATATATCTACATATATTGCTTGGGTGAGTTTTAGGGTCTTGGGTAGCCAACTTGGTTATAAAAATCCTTAATAATGTGTGAGCACTTCAGCCTCCTCCAAAAAGTGATGAACTTGGCCTGTTAGCAGCAGTAATTGCTGCCTGCCTTTCTATCCAGAATTCCCAAGGCCAGCCTTTTCCACACAGATTGGATACCAATGAAAACTGTGCCAAGACCTCACAGCTACACTGCCCAAGATGGTCCTTAGAACCAGTCACTTGGACAAACATTAGTTTGGACCAGTTATTACTGCCATTACAATGTGTTCCTGGGAGCTAGAAACAAGCCTGGGTAAACAACACTAGTCCCAGAATGTCTGTTCTCTTAAGACTACTGTAGATCACTACAGAAAAAAAAAAAAAAAAAAAAAAAACACAAAACTGGGAAGGGACCAAAGAGGAGACTTGATGAATACATAAAGTTCCTTGCTCTTCAATATTACTGGCTAACCCCAGTCAATGTTTCCAATAGCAAATCAGCTCTCATTAGTGCATTGTGAAGTCAATTTAGTAGATCATGACTAGCAATTTTATGTGGCAGTGAGTAGAATAAACTAAGAAATTATCAGAGAATAACCAGATCTTAACAATAGTATTTTGTGAAACTTTGTATTAAATGATGTATATTCATGTGTCTGTGCACGCACTGCACTGAAAATGTAAGTTGCATTTCCTACATGGGTCATGCTCAGCAAAGTTTGAAAATCGCCACTTTGGACCTTTATCGACATAACAAAGCCTAGAGAAGTCCCACATGTTTTAGAGTACTCAGTATAACATTACCTAACTGGTCCCTAACGTGTGGCTGCAGCCTCAAAAATAATCAGACTGCTGAGTGACCTGTACAGCCTCAGAAAATGGACTACTGTTGGCCTCATCAATCAGCAGCTTTAGTAAGGAAGGTCTGGCAAGTATATTCCCTTTTCCCTCCCAGAAATTTTCTCAGAGGAAATAATAACACCTGCATAAGGACAAATTTACATAATGAAAACTGGAAAGGAAGAAGTCTCCAATATCTATAAAAAGAAATCAATTACACAGACATAGGGGCGTTTTAGATACATTAAGATTCTGCATCTTAAAATATGTAACCCATTGGAAATAATATACTAATTAGCAATAAAAGCTAATTTTAAAACAATATACAGTATGATCTCAAATATATGATGTATTGAGATTGTGGAAAGAAAGATTTGGAATGATGTGAAAGTTCCAAAATTGAACTGTGATGATGATTGTACAATACTTGGATTTACTAAAAATTTTTGAATTTATTCTTTGGAAGAATAAATCATATTTATGTAAAGTATACCTGAATAAGACTATTACATTATACTTGAATAGTAAAATGAGGCTGAAAGGAAATTTAAATAATGCTTTTTTATAGTCAAATTAGAAGTGACTTTTACTTTAATAATTCTATTTTACTTGAATAATTCTATGATCTCTAAATAGTACTTCTATAGTCAGAAAAATAATGATGTATTTCCTCACACTTAGAAAAATGAGTCATTGTAGGAAAGTACAGACTACTTCTTACTCACCTGTTTTTGTTAAGAAAAGCATCACCTCTGGTTACAGTGGTGTCTCCAGTTAACATCTTGAAAGTTGATGATTTCCCAGCACCATTCACTCCCAGGAGTCCAAAGCACTGGAAAATCAAGACTAGGTTAGTTGCCTAGGTCAACAACTAAGTCTAAATATGAGTGATCCTGTACAGTAGCCATCTAAGCTTGTTTTTTTATATGATGTAATCCTCAAAACATACTTTATGTGTTTGTATGTCAGTGCTAGGGCTTGAACTTAGAGCCTTACTTTTGCTTAGCATTTTTCCGCTCAAGGCTGGTGCTCTGCCATTTTAAGTCACACCACTACTGCCAGATTTCTGCTGGTGACCTGGTGATAAGAGTCTCTCAGATTTGTCTTTCCTGGCTGTCTTTGATCTATGATCCTTAGATCTCAGCCTTTACATGAACCACCAATACCAGGCCTCAAAAATAATATTAATAAATATCAATGACAAGTCAAATATCTCCTTGGTTTCAAGACATTATAAAAATATCTAAACATGCATTTTATAATAAACCATATTTTTAACTAAGTTTTTTATTGTGAAAATACTATACAGAGGGGTTACAGTTATATGAGCAAGGTAATGAATACATTTCTTATCAAGCATTGTTGCCTCCTCTGAATAAACCATATTATAGGTGGTTATATTTATAAATATTGAGTAATCAGGTTGAGACCAACATTAATATGTGGAAAACAATGATGTAAATCAACCAATCAAATTATGCTACCTCTGATTAACGGGCATGAAGGAACAAAAACAACTGAAAAAGGAGAAAAAAAACTTAAAAGAAAGCCTATTTGAATCTCAAATAGATCACAAATATAAAATTAGATGTGCAGGCTTTCCTTAAACTGCCTGAGATTACCCAAAATTGTTCCATTTTGACATATGGAATCCTCATCTTCTCCTAACTGACTTCTTTACACAGCCCTAAGTAGAGAGGCCTCTAAAAGCTTATGTCCCCTCTCAGAGACATTGTTGTTTGAGTAGATACAGTCTGAATTAATGGAGACAAACAAAAAGCAGACAAAGTATATTTACCTCTCCAGGAGGAATGCCAACACAAATCCTATCAACAGCTGGCTTCCTCTTCCTTCTGTATATCTGCAACAAACAAACACAAAAATCCATGCACTCAGGTGACTCTCAGCTCACCCAAACAACTGCAGAAGAGGGGTCTGTAGTCCATGACATAAGACTCATGAGTAAGACTTAGTCACATAGTGGATATGGTGAGAGTACTGTCTGTAAGACAACTAGCTTCTAACAGATTCAGAAGCTCAAATGTGATATGTTGATGGGTTCACCACTAAAATTGATGTAATTTTTCATTTAGTTAACTAATATCATACATACCCTTAAATTTCCATATGATATTACACTTTTTTTTCTTGGTCCTAGGACTTGAATTAAGGGCCTTAGCACTGTCTCTTGAGTTTTTTGGCTCAAGGCTAGTGCTCGACCACTTGAGCCATAGGTCTACTTCCAGTTCAGTCTCACAGACTTTCATGTCCAGGTTTGCTTAGAACCACAATACTTATGCCTCAGCCTCCGGAGTAGCTAGGATTACTGGTATAAGCCACCAGTACCCAGTTTATATGGTTATTTTTTTAAAGGAATTTTGGGGTTCAAGCATTTAGAGAAGGCCGAAATAGACCTTTCTTCTGAGCAATGGAGGTATACCAGTATTCTGAACTATGAAACTCAAACTCATACACTTAGTCTTGCAATATCACCAAAAACACAATATTAGTGTGTATATAAGTACACGAAACAAATAAATTTGAGAATGGATATTCACATTCCCAAAGTAATTGCCAATAGTATTTCTGAAATGAAGAAATGTCTATGGTATATATTAAATATTAAATTGACAGAAGTTTGGTACATTTTGGAAAGCACTCCTTTCTTTTTCTGTTTTTTTCTAATTTAGCAAGTCATCCAAATGCTAGTTCTCAGTATAGAACACTGAAACAACTAAAGACAAGCTGTTAGAGCCTGCACTCTCAACCTCACCTTAGTCAGTTCCTTGATTTCCAAAATGTCATTCTGTCCTCCACCATCCAGGATTCTCTGTCTTTCCCGCCTTACATCTTCATCCTCATCATTCAGAGGAGGGAGCTTTGCCTTCACAGGTCTTGTGGGGGGCGGGGGGGGGGGAATAAGAAAAAATATCAACCATCTGAATTATATTTATGACAAAAATCCAGTCTCTAAAGCAGTCTTACAAAACCTACTTGCCACACTTTCTCGGATTTGAGCAGGGCTGAGGGTTAAGAATGGCCACAAGAGGATAATCAGTTTGATTATTTGAGTTTAACTCAATTCAACAGGCATTAACCAGTATTTCCCTGAATTTCCCCTCTGTGACCCTCAATCAGGTGCTCCACTGGAATTTAGGAAATCCTCACCTGGGCCTGATGAAGAATCTGTACTGGATCAGAACAGTAATGAGGAAAAACACCACTCCTTCCACTGCCATGGCAAAAAGGTTCCGCCCCACCAAATCCCAAGAAAGTGGTGACACAAAGCGATCTTCTCCTGGTGGACACAATGCACAGATCTGGTCAAAATTACAGGCACTAGAGCACACGTCACTGCCTCAAATTAGAGGTCAAGTTCACCTAATTTCCTAAAGATGCTAGTAGCTGTTACCCATAGTGCCTATAGATGCTTATTCAATATACAACCTTTTATCAATCAGTATTTCAGAACCAACTTGTAACTTCATGCAAGATGGTTAATATTCTCTTTTCAATAAGACATGCCAAACAGTCCTTTTATTTATTTATTTTTGGTAGTACTGGGGTTTGAACTCAAGGCTTAATGCTTGCTGAACAGGTGCTCTACCACTTGAGCCTCTTCCTACCCCTATATTTTGCTTTAGATATTTGTCAGATAAGAGTTAATGACTTTTGTTTGCCTCAGGTTGGCCTCAGGCCATGATCTTCCTAAGTCTCCTATGCATAGGTAAGATATAATATAGGGATATGCCACCCTAACTGACTTGTTGGTTGAGAAGGAATGGGATCTCATTAACTTTTTGCTCAAACACCTCTAGCCACAATCCTCCTGACTTGTCTCTCTGATACCTAGGATTCCAAGCAAGCATCACAATGCCTGGCCTTTTAAATAAGGTAAATAATCCAGGGAAATTCTTAGTGTATGTTAATAAATTCTATGTTTCAATAATACGAAACACTAAAACACACAAAGAAGATACCTATTTTCGTAGCATATAATGTAACCTGGTGACTCAATTAAGTCATCTGGCTTTCAACAACCATCCCTTACATTCCTTATATAATCTCCTCTCAGTAAAAGAGAAGTCCCTCTTCTATATGTATTAAATAACATGGCCCATCTAACTATAATAGCTGGTAGATAAGTAATAGTAATATAACAATAAGAAATGCTTTTAGCTACTCTGAAGGTAGGAATAACTGTAGTAAATTATCTTTTTATTGACTATGTAAAAGGTAATATACAACCACACACTTGCAAGCCCACAATTTTCCTAATAGAGTCAAAGTATGCATATTTTCTTTCTATTCTCTGGCCTGTATCTAATTCCCAAGGCTGTGATTTGACTTTTCCAATGATTTGACAAACCCAGCCAATAGGCACAAGATACAAGCAAATACCAGCATTTTCCTTACTTCTATTATTTTTTCACTTTTATCTCAGCACTGTTTGTCAAAGAAACCCATAAATGGATATGTCATGAGAACCACATGGGACCAGCTACATTGGCATGAGCCTTCAGAGATGAAGTGAGGATGGACATCCTGTCTCTAGTCAAACAGAGGTCAAGGGTGCGAAGGACCCTGCAAAGTGCCACCTCTGTTAAAGACTTCTACAGCCACTGCTTCACTCACCAAATCTTTCCAGAGCATCAGCCATTGCCTGATTTTTCACCATGTCAATGAGCCCTCTCCCCAGGCAGAAGTGGGGGAAGATCAGGAACACAGACTTCAAGATGTCATTGATGTTATTCAGCTTCTGTAAACAGGAAGGGGAAAGGAATATTATTCACAATGTCCACTTAAGTCTTATCAAAGTCTACAACAGGAGCATGAAGAAAAACGGATTGCCTGTGGACATACTGGACCTCTGAGTTCAGAGACCAGATCTTTTCTGTTCTTTTAGGAAATGTGGAGTCAGGCTGACTATGGAGAAATAAATGAACAATGGGAGCTGGGCACCGGTGGCTCACGCCTGTAATCCTACCTACTCTGGAGGCTATGATCTGAGGATTGCAGTTCAAAGCCATCCCGGGCAAGAAAGTCCGTGAAACTTTTTATCTCCAATAAACCACTAGAAAACCAGAAGTGGTGCTGTAGCTCAAGTGGTAGAGCGCTAGCCTTGAGCTGAAGAGCTGAGGTGACAGTGCTCAGGCCCAGAGTTTAAGCCCCATGACCAACAAAACAAACAAACAACGCTTTGGAGACACAGGCTACAATTAATCAGAAGAAAATCCACAACCAAGTTTTTGATTAGCATTTCAAATCAAATGGCTCATGCATGAGTCAAGTTTCAGGACTTTTCTGGAAATTTCCCAAAATAAAAGGCTTCTCAGTTACATTAGAACTTATTATGATTATTATAATTGTTATTATTTTCCACAAGAAAATGGTAGCCAAATATCCAGCACTTGAGTGAGTGGCAATATGTTGGACACCTTGTGCTAGGGCATAGTAGAGGCAAAAGTTAATAAACAGACTCTACTCTGAGGAAGAGAAACATCTAGGTAGGAAATGATTACATAACTAGGTATGTGCTGTTCTAGAGGAAGAACTGACAGCTCTGAGAGCCCCAGAGATGAGAGAGAGCACATCTTATTGTGCAGGTCAGAAAAGCTTCACATTCCTACAGGCTCTGTGATAGAAGGGCATTTCAATTCATGCCCACAGTAGTTTGGTGGTTTTAAGGGACAATACAGCTTAAGTTTCAGGGCAAGAGGAAGAGGTGTAGTGAAAATTGGCCAGGAAGGACCTATTAAAGTACTTTTTAAAGACACTGGATGCTAACCCACGGTGTTTAGGCAGAGGCAATGACAACAGAAAACAAGAAGAAGCCTTGTTTATTTGTAATTGGAATTTGTGTTATTGGAAGAACTGATGGTGTGACCAGTTGTAATGGGAAAGAAGCAACAATAAAGCATGTAGGATGACTCCAATGGAGCCAACACAGGCAGCTATCCAGATGGCAAGGCCACTAGATCTGAGATGGCAAGAAAAATAAAACATTAGCTTCTGAAGGGAAAGATCTGTGACATCTATAAATTATGTAAATGGAAGCATACACTCTAGGAGACTAGAGTTTAAGGGAACAGCCGGGACATCAATCTGTGAGACTAAAATAGGACACTAAGAGACGAGTCTATACTTCTTATTTCCTGCCTCTCTCTCCACTTTAACACTGTTAGGCTAAAATAAATCCTTCTAAAATTTTAAACAACAACAAAAATCACTGTCCAAAAAGAAATGTACTCTTTACTTATGTAACTGTGTATTCTGTACTTACATAACTATAACCCCTCTGTACATCACCTTTATAATAACAATAAAAAAAATTGAAAAAAGAAAAATCAAGTTGGGTTGTCCAGAGATGATGACTAAATTGGACAGTGAAAATGGAAAAGGATCTAGTCCTGAGCACAGCAACAAAGGAGTAGGCATTTATTTAAAAAGAATCTACGACAAGAGATGAAAGGTATGGCCGAGAAATACAAAGGCACAGCCTAAAAGAACAGAATTGTGCAAACCCAGGAAGACAGAATGTAAAAGAAGACAGAGTGATTTGTAATTTCAATGCCACAGACAAATTGAATAAGATCACAGTTAACCACAGTCATCCTCTGGTACGTCCTGGCAGAGCAGGAAGTACTCCTTCTACAGAACTCACGTTGTTGGTGAAGAGCTCCAGCACAAAAGTGGCCACACTGCCATTGATGCCGATGAAGAGATTCACACTGGTGAGTACTACATAGGCTGTGCTGGGGATCTTGAACACAAAGGAAGCTGGGTACATGAGAGGTGTGATGGACCACCTGGGGAGGCACAATGTTAAATGTCATTGGAAGACATCTCACCTTGGGTTTCATATGCCTCACCCACTGTGGGATCCTGCACCCTGGGGCAGCTTACCCATATAACAAAAGTAGAAGGGCTAACACAGGCAGGTTGGTGGAGGACACATAGGACTTCTGTTGGAAGCAGATGAAGATGATAATGACCAGTGTAGCAGGGACCACATAATTGCACTAGAAGACAGAACAAGAAAATGAAGTTGACTCCTAAGTCAAACATACAACATCTTCACCATCCCTGAACAACAACAACAAAAAAACTAAAAGGACAATGAACTTGAAAACAAAAGAATTCACCTATCTTTTGTCTCAAAATTATTTTTTCTCCTTTTTTTCAAAGAGGAATGTATGCATTACCTGAATTGTTAAATGGTAATCCTTCTATACAATACCTTAATAAAATTATATTTTAAAGAAGCAAAAATAAAGGACAGATAAACATATTAGAGAATCACTTTGGGTTAATAAAGCCACATGAACTATTCATCAAAATGCTAGACAATACATTTTGACAAGCATTTTACCCTTGGATGGTTTTATAAACTGCATGCCCTCTCTGTCTTTCCCACAGCTAAGCCAAGGTGTCACGCTCAGTAAACTTACTGAAGGATGGATTCTCAGTCAAAGTAATTTCAATTTCACAGGAGGCAAATAAGCTTCCATTATTCTTCCCAAAGATGATTGTGTCTGTTTCATCATTAATGCTATATGATTGTCTGCCCAAGTTCAATCGCACAAGCAATCTATTTATGAGGTAAGCACTCCTAACACAAATGACAGGACTGTTTCATCACACTGAGAATAATTTTAAAGTGTGTCTTGACAGTCCTTCAGGCATTAAAATGAGAAATAAAGACTTGACCATGAAACAATTATGAGAATTCACAGCTATAGAACAAAGCACAGGCAGGGAGGTGATGATAGCTTGTCAGCTGGAAGAATTGCAGCTTCATAGCCCAGGACTCTGCCCCAGTCCCTAACTACTCAATCCTACTTAATGTGTTTATCAACAGCTTGGATGCGGACTTGATCACAGCAAACCTCAGTCTCAAAAAGGAAGGACAGCTGATACATGAGAGTATAAATGATGTCCCTGAGGTCAGAGACGCAATCATTCATCTCCGAATCTACTATGGCTGGCATAGTCAAACACATAGTAAACACTCAGGCCCCTTTACATGAATCAGGTAATTACTTGATCAAAACAAAACAAAACCACAATAAATGGAAACCAAACAAGATGTGGCTTAACAGGGATAAATATAAATACAGGTTCAAAAATGCATTAGCATAGCATTAAAAAAGCCCAGTTAAACAACCTTCATAGGAAATGGAGGTTTGAGGTCATTACTGAGTTGCAAATAAGACAGTGCGCCTTTTAAAATGCAATATCCTGGTGCAGAAAGAGAAGTACAGGATAAAGAATTATATAAAGCTCTCTAGACATGTAGCTGTTCAGAATGCAGCTTGAACACAAGGTTAATTCTGGACTCTGCTTTTCAAAAGGGACACTAACAAGATGGAACTTGGCCATGGAAGGCCAATCAGATCAGAATAGTGGCAAATCTTCAAGCTTTGTCCTAATTAGCATAGACTTCACCATCATCTTGAACAGCTCATACTTGTACAGGGCTATAAAGATCACAAAGTGCATTCTCATACATCATCTCATCAACGTAGAGGAGAGTTGTCTTTAAATATCCTATGAGTTGCACAATGGAAAAAGAATTAGACTTAAGAATTAGACTTATTTTGTGTGGTCTGGAATGAATGGAAGGCATAGTTCAACATCATTTTGCAATCATTAGAACCCCAGAATTCTTTGAAGTCTTCCAGATTGGTCCAAACATTTGTGCACTGGCACAAAAATAGTTGCAATGGATCAATAAGATGTTGGTAGAACATACGGAGTTTTCAATTCACAGGTGAATTTCCTAGTAAGGCAATGGATATCTTATCTCTGTGAGTTAAAACGTTTCAGAGAAGTTAAGACTGATTTATTGGCTTAGAGTTTTGACCAAGGTCTTTCCATTTCTATGCTTGTTGGGAAATTTTTCGCATGGGAAATTAGGAGGTGGTGGTAACAGCTGTACACAGTGCAGCCAGATGTCTGGTGTGAAATCAGCTTTGCATCCAAGGCCATGTATGGAAGTGTACAGCTGCCTCTCTCTTTTCCATTTTCTACATCTTTAGACCAACTGGAACACTTCCTACTGATGGTCTTACCCATATCAACCCATGGCTCTAATACAGATTCACAGGGACAAACAGGCATGTGTCCTCACCATATCCCAGACAAAATTGGAGAGCCAGTAAATGACAGGCTTCACCCCACTGATGAACTGCAGATGCTTTGCTTTGCTGACCCGTTCCTGAATTAGGAACACAACAAAGCTGGCTGGGACAAAAGACATCGCAAAGATGACACAGATGGACACAAGGACATCCACCGATGTGGTCATCCTAGAAAGAAAAAGACAATAAAGATCAGAGGAGTCTTTAGATCAGTTGGAAGTCATACAATGTAAGGAGACACACACACAATCTAAACCCCAACCCAGGGGAAAATATGTGTTCACACAATATGTTTAAATATGAGCATTGAATATGATCAATATCAATTGTTGGCTTTATTTTTTTATTTTCTTTGGTCATGGGGCTTGAACTCGGGGCCCAGGTGCTATCCCTGAGTTTTTCTGCTAATAGCCACAGCACCACTTCTGGTTTTCTGGTGGCTAACTGGAGATCAGTCTCATGGACTTTCCTGCCCAGGCTGGCTTCAACTCACAATCCTCAGATCTTAGTCTTCTGACATTTTCAAGTTTTTAAAAACTGACAATTGAGCCAGGTGCTGGTGGCTCATGCCTGTAATCCTAGCTACTCAGGAGGCTGAGATCTAAGGATTGTGGTTTAAAGCCAGCCGGGGCAAGAAAGTCCATGAGACTCTTATCTCCAATAAATCACAGGAAAAAAAACCCAGAGGTGGTACACTAGCTCAAATGGTAGAGTGCTAGCCTTATGCAAAAAAAGAGCCCAGGGAAAGCATGCAGGCCCCAAGTTCAAGTCACATGAATGGCAAATAAAGCCCTGAAAAAACCTGACAATTCAAATATAAAACCAATTTCTCTGAGGTTAAAGATAATACTCTGCTATAAGAAACCACTTAGAAGGCCTAGAAGTAGCCCATGTTCTACAATTTTGTCACCAGTCCTTGACCTTGTAAAAGCTAAATTGTACATTTTCACACATGAAAAGATCTGTGTTTCTTAAAGACTAAATAAGGAAGAAATATTAGTGTGAACCTACTCAAATAAACACATTCTTATGGCAGTGAATAAATTTGAAAACAACAGGTTATAGCATAGCTATCACATACAAACACATTTAAAATTTTACCAGGGTCTTAGTATAAAGAGCCTACTATCCTATATTGACATTCCATAGTAGTGAAGCAGAAACAATAGCTATGCCAGGTTCTGTGTATAGGTGTTGTTCTAAAGTGTTGTTCTAGGCACTGCACTTGACAATTTATAAGAATGGCTTCATTTATTATCAAACATCAAGCAAGTTTAGAGGCTAGATTCAAACCAAGGACTCAAATTCCAAAAACTGCTTCTTCTGCTTCTCCTACAGACTGCCTCTCTCTCTGTCTAGCTCTCTCTCTGTGTTTTACCTTCTTTCCCTCTCTAACTCACTCTCCCCTTCCTTAATCCTTTCCCACCCTCTTTTTCACTTACACACACACACACACACACACACACACACACACACACACACCATCAAATGTATGCTTCCGTTTAAAATACAAGTTTTAGAACAAATGAAACTGACATTAAATGATGTTGTAATGGTGAGAATTATTTTTGGATTTTATAACAGTTTTTAACTCACTTTATAGGAGTGCATCAAATATAATGTTTGTTTTTTTACATATCTGTGTCATTTCCTCTACAGTTTAAAAATGCCTACCAATCAATTTGTAAACTGACCATTTTCTATGTGGAGACTGATGAAGCCAGACTTAGAGGATACAGCTTTTTGTAGCTGTTCTCTACCTCCTCATACTCCAGGCTTCCCCCAGCACTCTCTCCTCTTCTCGCCCCATTCATTTCCACACAGCTATACTTACAAAGCCACCTCTGAGAGCTGCTGTTTGGTGAGATTCAGGGGGTGATTGAAAGCAGTGATTCCATACTGGCTAGGATTCTCTCCCTTCTGCAGGTTAGCCCGGAGAATAGCATTGTTGATGACATTCAGGAAAGAGCTGATGGCATGCCAGCCCTTGTTATTGAACCACACCTGAAATAAAACCAGGTGCAATGTACATGTTTTGCTCCTAAACCAAACTCTTAAAAAGTGAGTGTACACATGTACAAGATGCACATACACTTCAGAAAGAAAACCTAGTCATATATTGTGACAAAAACACTGTGGCAAAATGATAGCATGCAGAATTTACGGGCCTGGCACTGCATTAAGCATTTTTATCCTGAACTCATTTATCCTCATAACTGTGAGGTTTAAATAGGTTAGTCACAAGTCAAGGCCTGGTAAGTCTCACTAAGTCTGGTGGCAAAGCAAAATACTCTTAGTTACCACACTGTAATGCTTCATTGTTATAGTTGGCAGAGTTTGCTCTTTTCTGTCTTGGATACCTTCATTAATCAGATCATGAGCTGAAGATACTTCAAGGAACAAAAGACTATTTTTACTAAGAGGCTAGAACATAGATACTGATTTACCTTGACATTGTTTTTGGTATCCAGACCTGTCATGAACCTTCCCAAGCTGCTGAGAAATCGATCTGCAGAACTGTCCTGTGAACGACAAAACCCTCAATCAGCTCTGATTATAAGGGTCAATGGTATGGCAACAGGAAAAGTCTTTGAAGAGCAACAGCACTGCAATATCATTAAAATCAAATTTGAATCCATTAATAAATGACTCCCAAGAACCAAGTAACCAGAAATCTATAGCGCTGATACCACCAAGATGCCATCAGTCTCAAGGGAATCCTAGAAACCCCGCATCTCAAAGTCCCAAGATAAGTATCTGGATATAACATGGTGATGAGGATTCCTCACAGCGTTCCCCTGGCATTGTCCCCAGAACCACAACCACACTCTATACAGATGGGACTATGTGACTATGACTGCCACCAGCATTCCAGAATCCACGTCACTTCTTACATCAAACTGGGAAACATGGTATACAGAGAAATGATAGGGCAGCTGGGCGCCAGTGGCTCATGCCTGTAATCCCAGCTACTGAGGAGGCTGAGAGCTGAGGATCATGGTTCAAAGCCAGCCCGGGCAGGAAAGTCCATGAAACTCTTATCTCCAATAAGCCACCAGAAAACCAGAAGTGGTGCTGTGGCTCAAGCAGCAGAGCACTCGCCTTGAGCTGAAGAGCACAGGGACAGCACTCAAGCCCAGAGTTTAAGCCCCACGACCGACAAAAGAAAAAGAAAGAAAGAAATGACAGTGCACTCACTGGGTCCTGAAGACCAGATCAACAGCTTGAAAATAAAAATAATTCATTTACTATTTAGCCAGTGATTGTCTTAGAAAAGTCTGGCTGAAGCCTAGCTTTTTTTTTTCAATCCATTAGTTATCTTTATAAATTCAGTTCTTTTAAGAACTTTTCAGTCTCTGAATTCACACTTGACCTACCTGTTCAGTCTTTTAAATACACACTGAGAAGTTTTATCTAATTTGGCTGAAATCACTGAATGCTGATGATGGCTTCGTTTTAAAACATGCAGAGCAGTAAGCTACTAGAGTCAGATCCACCTGGCCATACCGCTCATGTCCCAGCATTCCACACCCATTTTTCTGATATGCCTCAGGATGGATACTTACTTTGGCCAGCCTCAAGTGTTTCTTTACTTGCTTGATGGCATCCTTAACTTCTTGACTTGGAGGAAGTGCTTGAGAATTACTGACACCCAGGGAAAACCCTCCATACCTAAAAGAACAGCCTGATATTAAAACCCAGACAATGTATCACATGTTATCACTCAGCAGTAGATAGTACAATGCACAACATTCCTTAGGATAAGTTTCTTATTTAAACTAGCACCAAGGTTGGACTCGGGAAGTTATGCCTCAGCCTCCTTTGATAAATTCTAGGGATCTCTTTAACTCTCAAGGTTGTTGTCCAGAAGGAAGGGCCTGGGGTTGGCAACACAAAGCTAGACATCTGTAACACTCAGAAAAGAAGGTTCATCTCTCAGATGCTCCTGTCACCAGGAGGCTTAGGTCTCAAGTTGGTCTGGTGAAGACATACTGTCCCAGTTGAGCAAGGTAGAGTGAACGGAAAGGCTTTGTATCTTCCTTAGCATGAGGGCCATCATAAGGCTATGTCTTCTCTGTCCAGAGATCCAGGGATCCTGGCCTTTGGGGAAAAGGCAGTCAGGAAAGTGGGACTCATTCACTTGGCCCCTGATATGTTCCCCAAGGCAGTCTCTCTTCTATCTCATTTTCTAGGATGTACAAATTGGCTGCAAGGCTGCTGCCTTCCCCCAGCCCTTCACAGCCCACAGGGGGAAAATACAGGGAAGATAAATGGCTTCGATGACTTGTTCTGCAGAGATCTTCTAAGTGACACAGCAAAGGCTCAAAACAAAACTGTCCCTGGCTCCCCAGTCACCTTTGGAAATCTGTTTGGAGAAAAGGGCAACTAAGACTGATATTCCTCGCACAGCACTGAGCTTCCTTCAAGACCCTAGTCGCTCCCCAGAGACGTCCAAATCTCCTCAAGGAAATCACTGCACCAAATATTTTGGTGTCCTCTGAAGTGGCCACGGAGCACAGAACAGAGATGCTCCAGGCAGAAACTTCAAATGAGTCCAATCTAAATTCCACTGTGCCCCTGTATACGCCGTGTGTTCCTCGGGCCCTTTGGCCTCTTCAAAGCGAGTTGACATTCAAGAATGTGAATGAAAATGCCCAAACCCTCGACTTTCCCTCAATCCCAGAGGACTGCATCAAATCTCCTAAGTTTAGAAACACCAGGGACAACTGAAAGTAAGGAGAAGCTTACCTAAACTCATTCACCCAGATCTTATTCTTTAAGCTGCAGAAAAGGAAGACAAAGAAAACAAAAATCAGTTGTAGAAGGCACCAATCCCATTCTACACGAGGGGTACACCTCAGGTACACCTGAGGATACAATATCTACCAGAAGGACTTCTATGACCAGGTATGAATGCACTGTACCAATGGGGAAAAAAAGCCATGTCAACAGAAGGCTTGTCTGCTATCTTAAACAGGATTGTTGTTTATATGAGAACAGAACCTTAGATTAAGCCAATTTAAAAATTACTCTACAGACCAAGATATGACAACCTATAGACTTTTATTCAATGCAAAGGGATACTTCAATTGTGAATGGCACATGGGGCGATTATGTCTCTTTCTTATAGATGCATGCTCATTATCAATCCAACACACTCTTGTTATTTAAAGTTACTGAGAACTAACAGAGAAACCCCACCTGACCAAGCTGATTGGTCTGAGCATTAAATGTGGTCCCTATGGGGACATGTCTCAGGAAGATACAAAAGGCTCTTCCAAGGTTCCACAAACAACAAATAAGAGCATCATTATTATCTCATTTTATATAAACAAAGGCCCTTGGTCAAGCAGCTAATAAGTATCAGCATTCACATTTGAATTCACATTTATTTTTTATTCTAGAGTAGGAAGTCTGCATGTTCCCAATACTTCTCATCCTTTTCCTCCTTTGGTATATCCAGACTTCTTAAACATCAGGCCATAAGTTGGCAATTCCCTCACCACTAACTAGGTCTACTACTCAAAGACCTAAAACTCTTCTACTCGGCAATGACCTCCCATGGGTTAAGTTTTATTAATAGTCACCTTTTAGCAATGATCTGAACGTATGTCTTCACCAAGTAATCTGAAATGTTTCTTCCTGTCAGGTTCTGAAGGATGTCTGCAGTGTTCTGTTTTCTCTGAAACCACATAGAACCAAGCACATGTGTCTTTATAGACAAGGACTTGGCAGAAGATAGACCATCAACAACAGGGATACATGCCCCACAAACATATACCCAGGCCACAGGACCCAAGTAGCCTCCGCCACAATACTACCAAGACCTTGTTCGTTCTATCCTAAGCATAATCGTTCATTTGTACCAAGTTCAGTTCATTCTCAGGAAACTTTTCTCAATATAGAAACAATAAGCACTGAGATAAAAATTCTTTATAGTCCCAGATGATTTGGAGGACAAGCATCATAAACCAAGCCTAGTGACTTGTATTCATTTGCATTACACTGATGCCTACATTAGCTGTCATTGTACAATGGTGACCAAGGTTTCTTTAAGCTGTCACACTCATTTAAAAATCACTTGGCTCACTGTCCAACCTGGGGGCTGAGAAAGCAGCAGAGAGCTATCACAAGCGAAACCCTTTCTGAAACTGTCAGAAAAAAAATTGCTCATATCTCCTTCTCAAAGTCAAGAGTTTCAGAAAATGCTAAGACTAACACACATTGTCTGATCCAGCTTTCCTAATTCATGGGCGAAGAAATAGGCTCAATGAACTAACATAGCCTGTTGACCAGCTCAGGGTTAGAACCCAGTCCTCTGACAGCCTGTCTGTGGCATTACCACTGTAGGAAAGGCATGGGCACAATACGACCCAAACCTCGTTTAAGCAAAACTATTGTTTTCACTGCTATCACATCTCATCCATTCCTGCTCCCAAGGAAATGCTACCAGCTGACCTGCACCCATGGCTCGGTTATGCATTTGACAATGACTCACTTGTGGAGGGGGCAGCCCTCCAGCCCCTGGAGGACACACAGGCAGCATCTTCTTTATTTTTTCACTGCTACACTGGCAGGCAGGAGAAGGGTTCTCCATCGTCCAGTTCCCATTTTGGAAGAGATCGACAATGGTCTGAGGAACAGCAGCAGTGGTCCATTCCTCCTCCCCCACCAAGCAGGGTGTGTCTCTGTGAAGGGAGAACAGGAAAGGTAGAATCACTCAAAAGAGCCTGGACTTCCTGTTGCCTTAGAGCACAAGATCATCCTGTCCCAACCAGTAGCATGCACCTGTCCCTTAGTGTTTGGAAAGAATGAGCATGACCTCATGGGATTGTTTGATCCCACCACAGTTTGGGAAGTTGCAAGGTCATTTCAGAGATAAGAAAAATGGAACTTAAACAGGCTCTTGAAGTTTATGTATTGAATTGTCTGACACTGCCAACCAACATTTGTTGACACAACACACATTGAGCATTTACTCTGTACCAGACATATTCCACATCTTTTGAGAGTCTGGAGTAGACAAGACAAATTCCTGCCTTGATGGGGTTTGCATGCTCCAAAAGAGTTAGAAAACAAATAAATAATCAAATTTTGCATGGCCCAAAATAAAAAGCAAGATAAAATGAGAGGATGTAGAAGGAGCAGACTTCCAATCTTTCACTAAAACAATACTTTAGCCAAAACAAAAATTAAAGGATCAGAGAATGAACTAGGCAAAGATTTGTGGGGAGGTAAGATAAATTCAAACTAAGTAATGAAAAGTCTTGAATGAAGACTCTGTGAAGAAATGAGTTTCTAATCTGAGGAACAAAAGAAGGCAGTATAGCTGAAATAGATGGTCTAAGAGGAAGAGTAATGCCAAATGAGATTGAAAAAGAGTAAGGTAGGATGCAGATGATCAGACCTGAGAAGAAGTTTAGATCTTATGCTCAAGATGTTGGAAATTCTGTGAAGAGTAGCAAGATTCAATTTATATTCTAAACTGAATATAGATAATTTGGAGATGAGTAGGAAGAATGCTTGGTGTTTGGAGAGAGGTTGTTTGGACCAGGTCTGATGGTTCATGCCTTTAACACCAGCTACCAAGCTAACAGGAGACAGGAGATAGGAGAATCACAACTCAAGACTTGCTATCTGAAAAACCCTATCTGAAAAGACCCTATCTGAAAAACAAAAGCTAAAAGCCAAAGGACTGGAGGTATGGCTCAAATGGTAGAGTGCTGAGTTGAGTAATCTCCAGTACCACCACACACACAAAAAATGGCTGTTGGCAAAACAGACAAAGTACAGAGCTTTTATCACTGCCCTGAGCTCTGAATTACCAGAAAAACATCAGCAAGTCTCTTTTCCTCTCAGGGTTTATTTTTGCCACCGGAAAAAAAATTAGAGTATAAGGTGACTTGTCATTTCCAGTCTCTCTTTTAGTTCCAAACTACTACAACTTCAAGTAGAACCACAGTATTTCCTTACATATCAGAAAACAAAATCAAATGAACCATTTTCAGATTGATCTCTCATTCTCTTTAAAGCCTCTTAGTCATAGAAAGACTTGGTGGTCTCCTGCAGCTCACCACTAAAACCTTCCAAAGATGATTGGCTGAGACAAACTTAATGAACACTGAGAGATGTGTTCCAGTCAGCTTTGCTTCAAGCCCTGCCACTTTCTGCAAACTTCAACTTTGAACTTCACTATGCCAGCAGGGATACCCTTCCTTCAAACTGATTCTAGGGCAGAGTCAGAGGTACTCAGACTCAGTGCTGAAAACCCTCTGATGTCAGGTCTCTGCTTCTTTTGTCTCTGTAGGCCATCTCTCAGCCCAACTGTGGCTCCTAGAGATCAACTTAAGCTGCCAGCAATCTAGGAATCAACACAAAATTCAGCTGGCCAGCAGTGAATTCCACCTAAATACATGATCAACTTACTCATCTTCTTGCTTGCCTACAAAAACCTTAATGGGGAATCTGAAAGGTGTGATGACATCTAGTTGGGCCATGTCTGTGTAATTTTCTCACCACCTCCCTCCCCCGCCATCTTTTTATTGGAGAACCTATATTAGCTGTTAGGATTTGCCACCCATTGAGTACTAAATACCAAGAAGTATTTAGTAACTATCTGTTAAGAGTGTCAATCTTAAATATCACCCAAGTGCTCATAAGCTATTGGCCCTTTAAAATTAAAAAAAAAGTGTTCAAAGGGCAAATCGTGACAGTCACATTACTCATGGCCTTCAGTTGAGAAGTGCAGTATATCAAAAACCAAGCACAAGCAGTCAGTCTATGGCTAAAGTGTCACTCACGGGATTGGGTTTCCTTCCATACAACGGGTTCCGAAGCCAGGGTCCTTGGTGAGGGCATTCAAGAGCTCCTGGGTTCCCATATCTTCAGGAGCATCATTACTGTGAGCATAGGAGAGGCAGCCAGCTTATAATTCATTCAGACCAGGAGTTAGGAGGTAGACATGTTTATTCCTAGATATAAGACCCTAAGTATCTTTGGGGCTTAGGCTCTTAAAAACAAAATAAATAAAAGACAAGACACTATGTACAAGGATTTCAGACTCTGGTCATATATTTGGCCTCAGGGTCATGTGCAGTACCAAAAAGTGGTTTGTGTAAATAGCTTATCTGAATGAAGGGTGTGTGTGTGTGTGTGTGTGTGTGTGTGTGTGTGTGTGTGTGTGTGTGTGTGTGTGTGTGTGTGTGTGTGTGTGTGTGTGTGTGCGTGCGTGTGTGTGTTTAATTTGAAGTCAATTAATTTATTAAGAATCAGTATTTCAAAAATACGTCCATTATTTAATTAGCATTAACAAGTTGCTCTAGAGTATTTCATTTTCACATATCCATTTATGTTTTCCTAAACTAAATTCTTTCAATTTACAGATAGGATTATTATATAGCAAGAAGCATTCCTCTCTAAAGATGAACCTTAGCTAACATCCTCATCTTGAGAGAATAGAAAATTATATAATTTACATTATGCAGAAAACAAGAACCTGAAACATCTATGATTTGGCAGCACAGGGAAACCTGTGATTTGATTACAAAATTAAAACTGATGTCTAGAAACCCAAATAGCTTATAAATTAGTCACAGATTTTAGTTGAGGGCAGATTACTTATTCTAAGGAACACATATTGTTATTCGTGACAGCTGCAGTATAACAAGAAAGGATAAAATGTCCAAAAGAGGACTCACTCGCCTACTATTTCAAAGATAGTTCATTGTTGCTCTTTGCACAGAATAGTTGCTTATGTAGGGACATGAGCCACAGTCAATAAAATCCACCTCACAGAAAAACTCTTGGGAGCATTCCATTGGCTCTCAGCATAGTAAACATCCTTGGTTTGCTTGAATCCTCCTACCTCCTGAGGCACAGAACACAAGTGCATACCTGACAAATGTATACTGCTCATTGTACATCCAAGGCTGAAGTTCCAGGCTGGGGTACTTGCCAAAGGGTGGTACGATCAGGCTGAACACCAGAGCAATGCAGACAAACACAGCTGGCAGGACAATCTGTAACCAGGCATTGGAGGAGAGCAGAGGCATGTCAGAAAACAGTAGGTGTTATAAATATGTTAGAAACAATCGCAAGAAAGAAAAACATTTGAATACTTATCTTGGGGTTCATTTCACCTAACATCGACTTATCTGACCTTTTCTGCTTGACTCAGACATATACTAGTTATTGCAAATAAGGGAAACCATGGGACTATGTTTCTTTGGGCTTGGCTTACTTCAATTAATATAATTTTTCCCAAGCCTTTCCATTTCCTAACAAATGGGGCAATGTCATTCTTTCTGATGGAGGCATAGAATTCCAAGTCCCAAGAGTCAGACCTTGTAAGTTCAGCCAGCCTCTCAGACAGACCTGGCAAAAGATACAAGGCCCATAGCTGATGGTGCTACACAGTTAGGGAGCAATGAAGCCTGAAAATTAAACCTCTTTTCCTTCCAGAGAATCTCTGGAAGGTGATAGCACATGGCCAATGGTTATGGTCATGCGGCAGAGGCACTAAACTGGGAATCTCACAGAGCAAATAGTTATCCTATAAAAGGATGACTCCAAACCTTAGCTCTTGGCCTTCTCTTGAAGACAGAGGAAGACCACACTGAGCCATGACCCCCCCTCCCCCACCATCAGAGGAAGGGCAAAAGGACAAGGAGCCAAAAGATCATAATCCTGGTTCTGACTCTGCCAGTGAGTGCTGGTGACATCAGTTCCCCCCTCTGGCCTCAGTTTCCTCACTTGTAATCTTGAGAATGGACAACAAGTTCAGATCTCAAGGCTACAGCAATAGCTCCAGTGTGAGGTAACAGCAACCATGCTCTCCCCATATCAACTCAAAACCATGATTACCCAAATCCTTCTGGAACTTACTCATACTTTCCACATACTTTCTCTAAAACAGTAACCCCTCTGTACTTGATAAGAAAACCAGGCATTCATCACAACAAAACTGACCCTCTTATCATTTAAGAGATTAAGCTAGATATGGTGTCTCGTGCTTGTGAGGACATCTACTCAGGAGAAAGAGATTGGGAGGATAGCAATTCAAGGCAAACCCAAGCAAAACTTAAGTGAGACTTCCATCTCATTTTTTTTTCTGAGCATAGTAGCATATACCTGTCATCCCAGCTACGTGAGAAGCATACTTTGGAGGATCACAGTCCAGGGCAGCCCAACAAAAATGTGACACTATCCCAAAAGTAATTAAGAGCAAAAAAAAAAAAAGATTGGGGGTCCCAGCTCAAATGGTAGAGCAAAGCTCCAAGGCCATGAGTTCAATGCAGTACCAAAGCAGGGGGAAAAAAAACCTGAATCAGATTTCAAATCCAGGTCTGCCTACTTTAAAGTCATGGTCACAGTCTGTAGGGAAAATTCTCTTACAGACCTTTCTCTACAAACTAAGCAAGTTAAGATGTACTCTTTATACAGACATTAATGCAATGAGAATTCTCAGTTTGCCATATACATTCTGATCCCTCTGGTTATATTTTCCTATCAATGGGAATCAAACTTAGAGAAAAGTTGTTTCCTGATAGGTTCCCATGTCAAGTACATCGGGGCATAATATCTCACAGGTTAAAAGAGTTTAATGTGCTCAATCATTTTTCTAAACTTTGTCCCTTTCATGTATTTTTTCTAAGTAAAATACACACACACACACACACACACACACACACACACACACACACACACACACACACACACACACACACACACACACACACACACACACACACACACACACACACACACACACACACACACACACACACACACACACACACACACACACACACACACACACACACACACACCCCAATTGCTCATGTCAGATTCTAGTCTAAAAAACGTAATTTTCATACTATAACAACCCTGTATCACAGGTACTATTTTCCCTTCTCTGCCGATAAGAAAATTGAGTCACAAAGATAGAAAAATGGCATTTAGCAGAACTGGGATGACAATACAGGTAACCTGGCTCCAGCATCTATATCCTGGCCAGAAGGCTATTCTACCTTCACTGGTCAGAGAACCTGAAATCCACCCATGAGACCAGAGACCAGCACATCTCACCTGAGCAAAAAATCCTTTCCTACTCCTTTTGGCAATCAGCAGCCTCTTCCATAAAAGAGCTAAAAACTGTTGCTGTGTCAGTTTCCAGCCCTTCACCTGGTAGGAGCCTTTGCCATCCATTCCACTGAGCAGGTCAGTCTCTCTGGATTCTGTAAGAAGCCAACACTGAAGGTCACTCATGATCATTGCACTTTGATCTGATTATATTCCTTACTCTCCTTTTCAGCAACCATCTAAGACTAGCATCACAGAAGTAGAGGGTTATGACAATCAACCTCCAAGAAAAGTGATGACTCAAACCATCCAACAGTAGCAGTCTCTGTGGTCCTTCAATGGTCCTCTGATAGGTAGAAAAAAAAAGGAAGGATTCTTGAAACAAAGAGAGAGGTGTTCATACATGATGGGGTGCTACTGCAAGTCGTTTGGAGGAATCAAGTCAAAATATTAATTTCTTAAGGTTATTCTATAAAATAGGTCATGTATGTAGGCTGATTACATGACAATTACAGTCCTATCTTTAATGTTTTTTTATTTTTTTTAAAAAAAAGGTAACAAATTTTAAATCATCAAGATACTGACAAGGTATAAAATCAGAGAGGATGTAAGAGCCATCTGCTCATAGGACCAAGAACTGGGAAATCCAAAGAGTTTTCTGTTCCTAAAAATTACATAGAAATCTTTGTCTCAAACATGAATCCTAACTCCAGTGCTTTGGTTTCCTATAGAATGTGTTGATTTCTTACCTCCCCTCTTCATTCCAGTTACACACACACAAGGATACCAGTCATCCAAACTATTTTGGTCTAGGGATACAATTAACTCTAAAAGCAGGACTTCTGACTCTTTCAGTATCACTCATTCAATGAATATCTATTAAACAATTAAACACCTAGCATTTTTCAGAAACTGGGACCCTATAGAAAAGATAGTCAGTAAATGGGTTTGGAGGGCTGAGGTGCAATTTTTTTGCGTGGATTTAGAGAAAGATCTCTTAGATGCAGGAAGTGATGAGAATAGGCACTCTCAGATTTAGCCATATATACAATGATGGAAAAGAAAAAATAAATAACCTTTTCTCTCCTCCCCCCCCCCCCCCATCCCCAGCTTCCCTTTGGACCCTGTTGGGATCTATCATCTTGCCTAAAGCCCATCAGAAAAGGAAACCAGCTGAGTAGAACATAAAAGAGAAATTCACAGTCAAACAACAGAACAAAGATCTTGCCTAAACAAACCTGGGTCGATGTCAGAGTCATTCGGATCAATAGCATCATCTTCAGTGAATGGGCGCAGACAGCTCTGCTTGTCCCCAAAGACCCGCCTGTTCCGTCTTGCTGGCAAGGTTCCATCTAAAGGCAAAGGAAAAGATTCTATGTTTTATTTTCTTTGTAACGAAATAAATGGTCTCCAGTTGTAGTACACCCATGCACACTAGAAAAAGGAGACTGCATTAGGAGCGATTTCAAAAGTACACCAGAGATGATCTATGACAGCCTGCAGGAGGCGCTATCTCCTGCGCAAAAGGCTTACCTGAAGTCTCCGCATCCACTCCACTCTCTTCTGCCACTTTAAGGAATATCTGAAAAGTAAGAGCATCAACATTAGGCCAGTCTAACATGAGTATATGGCTGAGTTGCATGCTAGCCCCTCAAGACACAAAAGGTAGAAAGCACATTTATTAACACTTTATCAGAGTCATCAGGGAGAGAATTTATATTCATCAACACACACACACTTTTCTTAGAGATGAGAAATATCAATCCAGACGATCTTTTTCAAAGCACACCTATCGCATTAAAACAGCAACAACAACAACGAACTCCAGGAATGAGGCAAGTGGCTTCTTTGAGGCCTATGGCCCCAAACCTTTGAATAGAACAGCACTATGATAAGTGATCCAAGACAGAATGGTCAGGAGGAAATGGGTTCCTTATCGCTAGAAGTATTACGGCAGATGTCCAGACATTAGAGGAGAGTTTCCAAACTAGTTTATAGGCCCCTGTGAGGAAGCAAACAATGAAAGTACAGATTTCAACACCGTATCTTGAGAAATTTTGGTTCAAAGGCTCTAGGGCTGAGCCTTAGAATTTTGATTATTATTAATATCCCCAGACAAGAGAGTCTGGGCAGCTTTTAAATCCCTTTCAGTCTTCAAGGTCTGTGTCAAGTCTCTGAGTCTAAAGGGAGGTACTACTGCATGGTAAAGAGAACATGAACTCTGACACCTTAAATCTCTGATTCTGAATCCCAGATCAATATCCCTCACTACTCATTTTCATTTTCTAAAAAAACAACATTTTTAAAAAACAACAACAAAATACCCACCAAGCTCAGCACCAAGTCCCACTGGACTAACTATAAAATGCTGGTCATTCTCTGTGTTTGTGAGTTCAGCTGTGCATGTGAAACCCTACCAGGTAACGATCCATCCCATGCTTCTTGCCTTCTGTTTGTCAGTACGCTTCTATATGATTCACTAGAACAACATTGCCCTTTCAACAATCTGAAAATGCAGTGATGATTCCATGTGATCCTATGTCTGATATAGGCTGCTTGTCTGTTAGTCCTTCTATAGTCCCACTGAACTTACTTCTTCTAGGGTAGTCTCTGAGATGCCATAACTGGAGATGCCCAAGTCTGAGAGCCGGTCATCAATCTCATGGAAAAGTTCCACAAAGGCTCCCTCCTTAGCTGCTTCATATGGCAGCACATAGGTCAACTCATGTCCAATGTCTTCTACCAGCCGGGCTTCAGATACATGCTTCCTGATGAGGTTGGAGATTGCAGACACATCTGTAGGAACCAGAATGCAAAGATGGCTTGATTAGCTCAGAGGATTAGCTCAGAGAAGATTCTCAGAAGCTCACATGTCCCATCTTTGGCCCTAACGCCTGTTTATCTCTCGCCTGAGCACTCCAAGGGAAAGACCCCCCACAGATTTAACTTTAAAATTCCAAAGCCTGGCACTGTAGGTACTCAATGCACAATGGATGAGCAACATGTGGATAATTTGCTGAGGTTGAAAGCCTGGTATGTATTATATATGCTCTGGGATTCTTCAATGGAAAACTTGAGTACAAAAAAAAAAAAAGAAAAATTTAAAAATGCTTCACTCTTCACTAAACTTTCAAAAGAGGCTATCTTCTATTTACCTCACTGGAAGCTTAATCAAACAGCTAATGGGAGCCAAACTCTTTCTAGAAAATGCCAGCTGTTAGTACTAAGGCAGATAGCCACAGGTCAATATTTCTGTTCCATGTACTTCTAGTAATACTGGTCTCCCATAAACATTGACTAAGGAAAACTTATAAGGCCATCCCTTACCTGGTACTCTGCCTTCTTATATATATGCCTTCAGATATATATATATATATATATACTAAAGGTCAATTCCCTCCTTGATGGCTTGACCCTAAGCTCCTCTTGCAGTCTCTAACCACTTCCATACCCTTAAGGGATTCCTTGGTTCCCAACCATCTCTTTTCTCTGGAACAATGCCCTGCCAGCTCCCAGACCAAGCCCCAGGCTCGCCAGCAAGCATTAGGCCAAACCACCACCAAGCTGCATTTGCTCCCACAGCCACCCAGCCCAGCCCAGCAGCAAACCTTGAGTCAGCGCCACCAGCCTCTGCACCTCGCCTCCTCTGCCTCCACTCTGCCCAGCTGGGGGAAGCTCAGGCACCACCTGAATAAGAAACCCCAGAGTTCTTACCGATGGTCAGCGTGTCACTTTCATGGTCGCTGCCCAGGCCAGCATCAGAACTGCTCTGAGAAACACTGTCCTCCTGATGGCAAAGAAGGAGGTGAGAATGGGTCAGAGACCAAGCAAGGTACAGACACCACCTCTGCCAGGGAGCGCTTCTAAGAAGCTGGATTGAGTAAGAACAGTTGCATAAAAGCCTTTCCTGGGATGCAGGCCACTGGCAGCAAGAGCTTCAGAGGCCACTGTTACTTGTGTGTGACGTGGACAGTCCTGATCACTAGGATGAGAGGTCAGGAAGCAGAGCTGTCCACAGAACTGTAGCCAGATGATAAATGCTGCAACCACGCTGCTTGTCAAGCATTGACTTCCCTGGCTGTTGGTCCATTTTAGATGTTTTCTAACCTTTAACACATATTTACTCAGGACCCTTATTAAAATGTGGATTCTGATTCAGGAGGACTGCATTGGGCCCAAGTGGTTACATTTCTAACAAGGTCCCAAGTGATCCTGTGGCCCACAAACCATGAGAATGGAGGTTTTTTATTAAAATGTTAATAAGTGGACAGGAGTTCCATGTGGAGCATGTGGGTTTCAAAGTGCAACTAACTCTTAGGCATGCGCTATGGTACCAAGGAAAATATTCAATTACTGTTATGTACTTGCTGTATGACCTTGAACAAGCAACAGAATCCCTACCAGCCTCATTCCCCTATCTGGGAGAGTAATCATGATGCCTTCCCACAGCTGCTCAGTACTTCGAGAGATGATAGATTAACAAACAATGTAAATTGAACAAAAATGAACTATCACCATTATTTTCTTTTAGACTCGGAGTCTGTGTGTCATGAAATTGGTGTTTAAGACATATTTAATATTTTGTAGTTTAAGAGCTAAAGTCAATGAGATTTGAAGGTAATGAACAGGAACGGCAGGGCATTTTATAACCAAGACTCTTACCTCTTGGCAAGTCTATTTTCTTCCACATAATCAAGTCCTCAAAGAGCCTTCTCCATCACTCACTGTACCTCCGTAGGAAACACAACAGAGCTAACACAGTGGGAAAGAGCTTCCCACATAGGAGGTAGGACATAGTCCAACAGGACCCCAGAGCAGCGAGATGGTGGCCACAACTGGACAGAACGGGCAACTTCCCAGGCCCAGCATCCTGTTCACACCCAGACCTGAAACGTCAGCTCACCTTTTTCAGGTATGACACAGTGCTGCTGCTATTCCTGCAGGAACTGAGAGAAGATTCCACATCTTTCTTGACCAGAGTCAGATAGTAGCCTGTTCCCAGCTGGTTTTTCAGGAACAAGGAAGAGCCCACACAACACAGCTTCCCATGGGAGATGATGGCAATCCTGTCTCCCAAGACGTCTGCTTCATCCATGTGATGTGTAGAGAGAATGATGGTACGGCCTGCAAGGCACACACACGAAGATGGAGGACAGGGAGGACCTCTCTGGTCTCATGAGTTACACTGGCAGGGGACTACAGAGATCTGAGTGGGGTATGCATGTGAGAAATTCCTGGCAGCTGCCTTCAACCTTGTGTGGTCAGCATCCTCAACATGACAAAGCTTAGGGTACTGTTACTAGATCCTCATAGAAAGAACTTGCTACCTATAAGGCCATGCGTTTATGGGCATCTTCGGTTAACTTACTCTACTGTGAATATAGTATTATAGGTAGGGAAACTGAGGCAAGTTCAGTACCACACCACAGCTGTAAGCAGGTAACAATTGTGTTTCTGAACCTCTCCCACTTCATCTGTTTATTTACCTACTTTCTCAAGAAGCATAAATTTGGGATAAAATAAACAAAGGCTCAGTCTCTGTTCTCAAGAACCTTTGTCCTGGCGGCTCACACCGGTAATCATAGCTACTCAGGAGGCTAAGATCTAAGGACCATGGTTCAAAGACAGCCCAGGCAGGAAAGTCCATGGGATTCTTATCTCCAATTAACCAGTGAAAAGTGGGAAATCAAAGTGTGGCTCAACTGGTAGAGAAACAGCCTTGGGTGAAAGAGCTAAGCAAGACTAGAGGTCTTGAGTTCAAGCCCCAGTACTAGAATAACAGCACACAAAAAAAAATCTCAATCCACAGGAAGACATAATCGTAATAGTGTAAGTCTATACTATTTCTGCCCTTCTCATAGGTACCTAGGCAATGAAGCTTAAACTTCCATGTCATATAAACCAGGCCTCCCACCTCCACAAAATGAGGCACTGAGCCTAAAGGAAAGAAGTCCTGTATTTCCCATGAGAAGCAAGTCTATTTCCCTAGCAGGAGCAGGCATGAGAATGATCCATACTTCTCAACAGCCCTCATCTTGCTCAGCCCATGACTGAGAATAAGTACACATCAGTTACCTTGGCGATATTTCAACAGTAGCTCCCATATTCCCCTGCGAGAGTAAGGGTCCACACCAGCTGTGGGCTCATCCAGAATAACAACCTTGGATCCTCCCACGAAGGCCAGGGCAACAGACAGCTTTCTTTGCATCCCACCTACGAGATAGAAGAGCCAGGCTCCAGGACCAGTCCCAGGTGGCAAATGAAGGCAGAAGTGGAGAGAGGTGAATGGAGGGACAAAGCCTGAGATATATTTCTGCTAGCCATCCACCTAGCCCGGGGGCCCTACACAGCTTTTCCTCTGTGAGTATGTGGTTGGAGTGGAACAGGGAAGATGGAAAGATGCCCAGGGCATCACCTGACAGCTGACTTGTTTTGCTTTTCAGCTTGCTGGGTGGCAAACCAACATCCAGGGCCATCTGCTCCATCTCTGCTTTCACGTGTTTCTCTGAGAGCCCCTTCAGGCGGGCGTAGAACCAGATGTGCTCTTCCACCGTCAACCTAGGGACAGAGAGGCGGGTCAGCTCTGGGGCTTGGCAAGATGTATCAGAATGTACTGTTTCCTGACTCACAACAGAAAACAATAAACACATTTTTCTCCCTCACCATAATCCTTTCTTAGAATTTTTTTTATCCATTTCTAAAAAAAAAATAATCAGAAGGATGGATTCAAGGTAGACCAACAGTGAACAAGAACTCAAGCTACACAGGACATCAAAGTGAAACGTAACTGATCATTTCTGACCTATCCCCAGCAGACTCCACCATCAGCCATCAGAGGACTCACCCCATAGTCCAACATAGTCCAGTCAACCAGTTGGTTCAGTATTTACCCAAAGGATTTCAGGCTCTGAGAGAAAGAAGGTCTCTGGGGAACCCACTCCACAAAGGGATTGCGGGTACTCACATGTCAAACAGGACATTATGCTGGGGACAGACCCCGAGGTTCTGCCGAATGGTGCTCAACTCGGAGCGAATGTCCTTCCCCAGGATGTAAGCAGTGCCCGAGGTGGGAGGGAACAACCCAGTCAGGATGGACCTGAGGACACAAGAAGTGCAGGAGTTGGGATTGAACACCTTCACCAACAGACTGTGCAGAGGGCAGAGAGAGCAAAGGGCACCAACGCCCCACCCCATTCCTTCCTCCTCGACCCTAGTCAATTCAAGAGCGCTTCTGCATTAGTGAAGAACTAGGGTTGGAACTGTGTTTGATCTGGCAAATTTAGTATGAGTGTTTGTATAATGAAGCTTCCAATCTGCAATGGGAGATTTGACTTCAAAAAGACTATATTCCTAATATCAATAGAAATGGATGAAAAAGAACCTACCAGTAAAGGCTAAAAATTATGTATGTTAGCTGGAGGACTTTTAGAGTTTCTTTTTAAAACAGTCAACAACATTAAAATGTCTTTTTGAAATGTTCAAAACTATCGATTTTTATGTGGGAACATAAGAAAAACTAGAAAATAACATCACCCCTAAAGGTCTAGCCTTTTGCAATAAGATGCTGTTCACATTTGCTTATAGACAAGGTTCCTGGAAGCTGCCATCACCCTACAACATATCTATTCTCCCTTTGCAGATTCTTGCTTTGTAGTCCTGACCAAATTGGCTCAAAAAGAGCCCCTCTTCTCTACAAACTATCGGAACCTCAGGGTCCAAGAACTCTGCAGAATTCTCAGAACAACATGGAAAAGTTTACCAGAAAGTTCTGGCTGGTTTTAGGCTAAAGAAAAACCTATGTAGGAGAAAAGTTGAACTTGGAAAGCACACTCAGAATTACATAACCTGCTGCTTCAATGCAGCCTCATCTGCCTGCTCTACCTGGGTCCCAGTAACCCACTGAGCTCACTGCAGAACCCTGCGGCAGACTCTCTGAGCGCTGCACCCTCTGCTTACATGGTGGTTGTCTTCCCTGCTCCATTGTGGCCCAGGAAGGAGGTGATCTGTCCCTCATAAAAATTCAGTGCCAGGCCATCCACAGCCACCTTCATGCCATCTCGGTAAACCTTCACCAGGTTCTGAATGGACACACCCAGCTTCAGATGCGTGGGTTCTTCTTCCATGCAGACTGAGAAAAGAAAGAAGTCAGGGATCAACCTGCAGGAAAGACTGATGAATGGAGTGTTAAAGACACAGGGGCGGGGCTTAACTTTTAAGAACTGTCTTCTGTCCATAGACACTCTGGCTGTAAGAATAAACAGGAGACTATAAATATTTATTTGGGCATTGGTGTTGGTGATGGGAATTAAGTGATAAGGGAATATTTGCATTCTATTGACGGAGACTTAACAGGAAATTAAAATATAGGATGTGAACAGCCACCCATTTTTATTATTCCTAAATAGCTGAACAAAAGGGCTTCAATGTGACATGTCAGTTAGTGAGTACAATGCATCTTAATCCGTGTCACCTCTTTTATCATTCTCTCCCATCTCTCCCAACCCCACCAATCGCCTCAATTTACCTGGTTCTATTTTCCCATATGCACACTGAATATTATGACTGCATTTACTCATCCTTTCTCTATCCATCCTAACAGCCATTTTTAAAACAAACAAAATATGCATGGAACTGTGGCGCATCACTCTGCGGAATAGTACTCAACAATGAAAAGTACTGAACTCTAGATAACCATACAATTTGTCAAGAGAATTGTGTCCAGTGGAAACAAGCCAGCTAATATTTAAAAAGTTACCCACCATATGCATCTGTTTCCACCAATATTTGGCAATCACAAAAATATAGAAATGGAGATCAGATGAGCAGTTAACAGGTATCAGGGAGTGGAGCAGAAAGCCAAGGCTATTTAGCAGTAGAATGAGGGATATTTGTAATGTTGGAACAATTGTAGATCTTCAATGGAATTAGTGACTGCACATATCTACAAACAGGATAAAGCTGCACAGGTCGAGTGAAATGATGATATGTGAAAAAAAGGGAAGGTATCTACAGGTCTGTAAAATATTCCAGTATCAACGTCATGTTTGTGAATCTATTCTCTAGCAATTTGTAGTGCTAGCACGAGGAGAAAATGGATGAGAAATAGGAGAAAACTCCATCCTCTTTTCTTCCCAGCAACTTATTATGACTCTAAAACTATTTTTAAATAGAAAGGACGTTTTGTGGGGCTTCTTTTGTTCTGTTTTTTGGCCACAGAAGCTCAGCAGAAGTGGTAACTGACCACAGGAGCATCTAGGAGGGCTCCTAGGAGAAGGATATTGAAACTGCTTCTGATGAGTGAGGAGGAATTCAAAGAAAAAGCTTCTCTCATGGGAAGCAACAGTGCAGACAAAGGCTTGCAACTGTGGAGGGGAAGGCATGTTCTAGTGCCTGGGAGCAGTCCTGAACACATGGACCGGAAGCTTGTGTGGGAAGGCGGGAGGGAAGAAGAGAAGGAACAGTGGGAGAACAGTTGGCATGGGTGCCACGCCAAGAGGATCATCATATTTCACCACCTGTGACCAAAGGTAAGGCACAGAAGAAATCAGTCGAAGGATCAAGTCATCCCTTAGGGTTAGGGTTAGAGAAACCACACGGAGCACAAAGACTAGAATAGAGAACCTGGATAAAAGAACCTTTGCTGAACAGTGGATATCTCTACCTATAGTCAGGAGACAGGAGAGGACTGGAGATCTGAGTAAGAAAAGGTGGGACCACTAAGAAACACACAGGCTAAGTTCAATGTTAGCCACTGCTGTACGAGCCTACACAGATTCTTACAAAGATCACCAAGACAAGGCAGGCAACAAGGCTACATGTCCACAATCACAGTTACCATTGTCACTTCCTGGAACTTGTTAGGAGAACACAAGGGAGGGGAAAAGATACAGTGATCAAAACATACTTTCTAAGAAGCCAAGGAAGCCAAGGAATGTTTCTAGAGACTTTGGTGCTGGACATGTTAGAATCTTGTAAAGGATGCACTCATTGCATCTGATGTATCTGATTGATGTCTCTGCCCCTAGACTGGCTCTAGAAATTTCACAGTGTAGCAGCTGTCTCTTGTCCCTGCTACAGGCAAGATAGCTGCATTGGGTTTATGAGGGAAGGTTTTTAAGCTTAGCAATACGTACTTTCTGATATTCCTTTCTGATTGGAACCAGGGTGGCTCTTCTCATCACTTTGTTCACCAAACCAGTAAGACTTGGTACAAGGAAAATACCAGGGCCTGGGAATTCCATACTGACCTAAAAGGAAGACATAGCTGTGATCCAAGCTGTACAGTACCTTCATATTCCTGACATTTGTCAGACCCAATTCCTCCTTGACACCCTTTCTACAGAACAAACACACTGCCATAGAGGTGGGGAGAAAGGGAGTTAACCTTTGCTGAAACCTATGATATATATCATGCATTCCGCACCTCTCTGAGGCCTCCCAACAAGCCCTGGAGGCAGACACATCCCTATATTATAGATGTGCGAACTAAGGGGAAAGTAGCTGAGGGATGCTCAGCCAGTATACTAAAGACTTGGACTTTGAATATAGCTCAACACAGTACAAAACTTCATATTCAAAAAGGAGGCTCAGGTAGAGGTAATCAGCTACCTCCTCAGAAAAGGAGCCAAACAGAGTTAAAACTCATTGTCCTAAAATCTGACCTTGTATTTTCATACAAATACCAGAGCCTGGGTATTCCAAAACAGATTCATCTTGGAATTGGTAAGAAACATTTATTAAGGAAAAAAGTCAAAATGTATTTATGGACTTACGTGGGGGGGGGGGGATTTCACTGTTACATCTTTGGATATTTACACACATTTACATTTACTTAATTTCACCCTCTGTACTACACTCCTTGCACCCTTCCCTCTGGAAAATACCATCCCCAACACTTTTCCCTTGTTCCATTTTCATCATTGCCAATAGTCTAGTTTGGCAGTATTCAATCTTCTTTACTCTTTCCCCAGGAACACCTCCCTCCCCCTCTTGATAGTCCCTACCTACCCACAGAGTCTACTTACCCTCCTTCTCATTCTCCTTCCAGAAAATGACTTTTAATTGAATACTAATTAAGTTAAGTCATTGGAAGGGTCTTAAGAGACAATATAGCATACGAGTCATGAATCTGTAATCAGGAAATAGCACCTCCCACAAGAGTTCCCTCTCTGAAGCCACAGAATTAGAGACTTAAGTCAGCCTGGTAGGGATCTCCTGGCCTGCTGACCCAACAATGAGAAAATTGCTTTTACAGGGTTTCTCCCACCTTCAGAGGCCAGTCCCACTCTACAAAGGAGGGGAGTGTCCAAGTCAGGGACTCATTAAAGAGGGGCACCTACTCTTTAGTCATGTCCAGTTCAGAACAGCATACTGAACACAATGGGGTTTTCTCAACCCAAAAGTGGTCATCTCCAATCAGTGGCACTGAACAGTCATATGCTCTCAGGCAAGTCACTCAACTTCTTCTAGGCATAATACTGGTTACAACAGTAAAGACTTTGCACTGAATTATAAAGGACATTTTGCACAGGTCTGGCATATACTAGGCTCAAGAAGTAAGTGTTATAGATGTGCTTTCAAAATCAGCTACTTCTTGGGACTATTGGTCTGCCATGAATTTAAAGTCCAAGCCTCCTTCTGGGAAGCCCAGGGCCTGCAGAAACCCCAGAGCAAAGAAAGGAAGGACCTGCAGGCTGAAACCATCTCTGTCTACCACATGGTCAAAGCTCTCAGTATACCTGGGAAGACAGCCTCGATGTACCACGTCATCACTCCATAGAGGAAGGTGTCAAACAACATCATGGAGACAGCAGTGGTGAGATTGAAGCCATCTCCCTCCACAGGACTCTCAAAGAGGTTGTCCCACTGCACACCGATGCCTTGTTCCTCAAAAAGCGCAAAGTACTCACAGCCAAACCCAAAAGCCACAGGAGACAGCAGGCTCTGGGACAAAGAGGCAAAAGTCAGTTCTTCTATTTCCTTGTTTCTCACATGTTCCTATTACTTCTAATATAAATTCTACCTGGAGACACTGGACTTTGTAAAACAGATCAAGTACAGGCTACGTAAGTCTTCACCTACAGAGTCCCTTTAGGGGACTGTGCTCCCTTACAGAATATAAATTGACTCCATTTATAACCACTCATTATGCGCACACATTTCAGAAATGCATGAGGCATGAAGCTGTGTAGAACTTTGAGGATTTTACGCTTCCAAAGATGTTTCAAGCCTCAGCAATCCTGCCCCTACCCATGCCACCTCATGCACGTACTGACATTCATCAAGGTCTTTTCAAACTCACTGCTCAGCCAGTGAATACTCAGGATCAGAGGAGTATATTTTGGGCTATTGATAACTATAGAACCCCAATTGAGGGACAGGAAGTACCCTATGTGTTACTACGAGCTTCTTTTATAAGTGGCCCTGAGGCATGATACTCTTAGAGAATTCTCTTGCTATCAAAGGCTAATCTTTTGTGGAAGAAAATTGCCTAATCATGAGTATGGGGCAAATGGGGCACCTGCTCCTCACACTTGTTCAGTTCAGAAAACATTACTGAAGCAAAAACACCACATTGGACCCAAGGAAGACAAAGGTCAAACATGAGCCATCTCTGACCTCAAAAGCATTCCGGTCTATCTGTGGCTGTGACTTTGTAGTGAGCTTAATATGACCAAAAGCAAGCAAACAAACAAACAAAAAAAAAACCTGGGTGATAAAATGTAGAGATGCTATCTATTGCCTAAAGTCATCTCTAAAAGTCATTTATCCCCAACCAGATTCAAGGTAGTCTGATTTCTTTTATTTAAAAAAAAAATCCATTCAATTCATTATCACCAGCATTCACCAAGAGGGCTAAAGATCAATAATGTAGTAAGATACAATGCTTTCCTAGAACACAGAATAGAGAACTGAGGATCGGATTCCATTAGGTATGTTTGGAACTTGCTTCCATTCGTGGGCTACGGAGGGGAGGTCAAACCTCCCTTGGTGGCTGCCACCACCACTGCTGCAGATGGGCCAGCGTGACTCACCACAAAAATCTTGACTGCAAAGCCCACATAGTCCTGCCATGCCACACACAGGACGTAGGGCAGGTACAGCGTGAAGTAGATGATGCCCCCACAGGCTGCCGCCAGGTTGGCCCGGGAGAAGAGTGTGCTAATCAGGAAGCACTGCAGGATGGTCACCACCGCAAACACAGACAGGAAGACAAACACCACACTGGGGTCGCTGTAGGGCAGCAGGTTTCCTAACTGAGGAGGAAGACACTCGTTAACTGTAATATGTTGATAAGCCTTAGTACTCATTTGCATCGTCTATGGAAAAAATCCCAGTTTATTTATACTCATCTTAGAGATGAGAAACAATGCTGTTCTGTGTTCTAATGAGGAAATCAAGGCCTTGATCACACAGCCATATCAGGGCAGAAACGGGAACAACAGAGTCTAGGACTAATTACTCCACATCAGTGGACAATTTTGCTATTTCTCAGGCATCCAGGTCAAAGTGCAAGATCCTATCTCAAAAGCAGACTAAAGGCAAAAGGGCTAGGGGTGTGGATCAAGTGGTAGAATACCAGCCTCGCAAACACGATGCCCTGAACCCAACTATTAATACCATGAAAAATGAAACATTTATTTATATGTGTTGCATTTGTACATGAAATAATTATGGAGGGAAGAAAACTGAGAAGTATGTTAATGTGTAGTGGAAACAGAACTGCACATCTGAGAAACATCATGAAAGGAGTGCTTCTATGACTGTCAATAGACAGTATCCAGATGCCAATATCTCTGGATTTGTAACAGACACAGAGCCACTTGGCCCTGGGGTACATCCTTCTCAGGGGGTAGGATAGGGATGTCAGGAAGGAAAGCAATGGGAGAATTTTAGGTGTGGGTTCTAGCAGCTCAATGACAGACAACCTCAACAAGCTTTATGTCCTCCAAAGCACACCATTGGTTGTCTCAACTCTCCTTTCTGCCCAATCCTACATCGGGCTTATTCTTCCCTGGGCATTGATCCCTATTAAACAGCCATAGGTCAAACTCTATGTCAGCTTCTACTTTCAGACAACCTAACTTACAATCGTGTATGTCCTTCTGATTATTATTTTTAGAAATTTGGAAAGTATCACTACCCAATACATCAGAGGATACAAACAGCTACAGGTACAGTTCAGTGTGTGCTTATCAGAAAGCAGGAGCCAGGAGCTCTAGTCCTACTTGGCTATGACCCAGCTGGGGAAGTCATTGCCTCGTTCTGGACCTCATTTTTTCCAACTTTGAAATGAGGGAAAGACCGATGACATGCAAGTCCCCTTCCCTCCCAGAACCCAAGCTGTCCTTCTTCTCTTCCCTTAGCTTAGATTGGGATGTAAGGAGTTCCCTAACAGAAGATGGCAAAATAAGCAGCGTACCTTCAAGATGATAACCAGTAGGCCGGCACTCACAAGTAGAGGGATGAGACTACTGATGAACCAGCTAAACCAGAGGATGCCATTATCCAGGCCCATGATCCGCATGGTCTCCTTCAGCCGCGCCTCCTTCTCATACACGATGCCCTTGATGATAACAGCCACAGAGTAAATCCAGGCCAGTGTCATGAAGAGGGGCATCGACCGGCTCATCACCCGTAGGAAGCTGGAGACACCAAGGAAGGGAAGGGCAAGAATGAAAATTAGGCTTATGGGACCAGGGCCTCGGCCTACATGATAGAGGAGGCCCCACATTTGCGTCACTAAGGGCAAATTCCTTTGGACTCCAAAATACATAGTACTTTGTGAGCATGCTGACAGAAACAAAAACTAGGCTGACAAAGTATTGCCAAGCAAATCTCCTTTTGGAGATGGAGTTTGCTTTAGTGACTAGCTAGCATCAAGCTCAAGGTAGGTTACATTTTATTTTATTATTTTATTTTAAAAGTGATGTTCAGAGGGCTTACAGTTATATAACTGAAGTAATGAGTACATTTTTTATGGAACATTGTTACTCCCTTCCTCTTTTTCTCCCACTTTCCCTCCCCCACCCAATTCTACTCCCCACTCCAAGTTGTAAAGTTCATTTCCAAATAGTGTCTTGGGAGTATCACCATTTTGTTATTCTCCTTTCCTTCCCCAAATCAGATAGGTGCATATACAAGACACAGGGTTCCAAAATCAAAAATAGTGACAACAGGAGATAAACAAAAAAAATGAAGGGGAAAGAAAGAAGTAACTTCACACTGTATATTAGAAAACAAAAACAAAGAAAATAACTTCTTGTTTCCATATCTTGGAGTTCATTTTGATTAGCATTATTTTATATGGTCAAATACACATAGCTACTGAGCTATTGTGAACCTCCGCTAGGGCTATCCTAGACATATATTAATAATTACAAATAAGGGAAAACATGGAGCCTGTTTCTTTCAATCTAGCCAAAGTACTAAATCCTACCTAGTTTTTCATGTAAGTCCCTAGATCTTAGGTCATCTCACTGTTGAGTTGCTTAGTTTAACTCTGATCACAGAGCAGAAATACACATCAGACAGCTTGTACCCATTATATTTCATATTCCACTCTAGCAGAGGAAATGTAGTGCTGCAAAGAAAGAACCACAGATTGTAGACCTTGCAACTTGAGGCTCCAGTCCTGATCTTACTACTTACATGCCAACTGACCACATGACAATAGTCAAAGGCTCTTAGGTCCTCAAATTTCTGTGAGTTCACCCTAACACACACTTTCTAGAATAACCCACAGCTTACAGGTCTTTGGGAAATTCTGGCTAATCATCTTGAAGGAGAAAATAAAATTTCTGGTGACCTTAAAAAATGCGGGTTGGCCACAGACACAGACACACAGACACACACACAGACACACACACAGACACACACACACACACAGAATGTCCAGGATTTGGAAGAGAGATGGTATTTTGAGAATCTTGCAATAGCTATACCTCTTCCCATTCTCTCTCCAAGAAATCGTTAGCTTCAAAGACACAGTTCTCACAATAAGAACTTGGCAGCTTAGCAACTTTGCCCTAAAAGATTATCTAAAAAGTCTAAGACAGGCAATCTTGTTCAGCTTCATTTTGTTCAATTTTGTTCAGCTTTGGATTGTTTCAAAATGTGGTTCAATAATACTTGGAAGGAGTAGACAAACTTACAGGAAATCCACCTTTGTTTCTGAGTTTGGGAGTCTGTGCACATATGCTCTTGTATATTTATCATGGCAGTTTTAATCTTCCTCCTTGGGCAAATCTTAAAAGAGTGCAATGTGCAAAATAAAAAAAGGTAGTAAGAAGGAGGTAGAAAGAAGGAGGTGTTAGTTGTATGTGCACACGTAAGTCTGTCTACAATGTGGACAATATTGTTATCTATCTTTAGCTGGGATGTTATTTTTCAGGTCATTCACACACATTTACACACACACATACACATTCTCCCTACAACAGTATTCTTTGGCTATTGAATAAGGATAATGGCTTGCTGGTAACTTACATGTCATCAACGTAACAGGGGTAGGGCATCTGTTGCATATAGACACCTGTTTTCTTCTCAGTACCAGTCAACACCCTTATGATTGCCTGCTCCACCACATCCTGCAGATAGGCAAAGCCTCCCCAGACATACCGCATGTCCTCAAATGGGTCAGCCCGAGGACCAGGGTCCCAATACCTAAAACCAAACCACAAGGGAGTAAAAAAAAAAAAAAAATTCAATCACCCACAGTCCCACTGGGCCAGTCTTTGTTTTTGTTTTTTACTTTCTGGTCTCTAGTGACATGTACAGGTATTTTTCAACAAAAAAAATAATCATCATGAACATACCACACTTAGTATTTTTATCTTTGTTGTCTACATAACATTGCATCAAGTGGACATAAAAAAATTTACTCCACCATTCCCATTTTATTGGTTTTATTCCTATCTAGTGGTAAAAGTTGAAAGGCTTTTCTTTTTATCCTCTTCTCTTATTGATTTAGGGGTTAATTTCCTTGAGTAGAAATTCTGATATTTTATGACCATAGAAATAATAGACTGCAGGCAATAAATATGATGCCTTCATCAAAATCATGTCATCAAGGATTTTTAAAAATTCTACCAAGTTATTTATTAAAGTAAAGTCCTAGCTATTCAAGAGACTAAGATCCATGGATCGAGGTTCAAAGCCAGAGTGGGTAGAAAAGTCTATCAGAGTCTGACCTCTAAATAACCAGCAAAAAGCCAGAATGGAGGTGTGGCTCAAGTGATAGAGTACCAGAAAAGCTAAGCAAGAGTGTGAGGACGTGAGTTCAAGCTCCAGTACCACCAGTACAAGTGTGTGTGAGTGTGTGTGTGTGTGTGTGTGTGTGTGTGTGTGTGTGTGTGTGTGTAACATGAAGTACCTCCCTCCGCTTTGACTTCCCTATTATTAGGCTGATAGGCTGGGATTCAACTTACCCATCCTTGATTTTATTGGTCCTTTCCACATTGTCAATGTCCATTCGGATCTTGTACTTGACATGATGGGGCAGTTCAGTGCTGCCTGGACTGACACCCGTGAACACAATACCAGCCCAGAACTTCCTCTCATCCAGCAGCTCCATGGACTTGTTGATGAGTCGGACTTCAGTTGGTATGGGTTCCAGCTTGTTCAGGTTGACACACTGATGGGAAAACAGCCTTAGTGAGAACTCTGCTG